>NW_026000327.1:402437-495069 GCF_001458135.2 Marmota marmota marmota
TCTCTCTCTCTCTCTCTCTCTCTCTCTCTCTCTCTCTCTCTCTCTTTAAAAAAAAATAAATAAAAAATTAAAAAAGGCCTAGGAATGTGGCTCAGTAGTAAAGTGTCCCTGTATTCAATCACTGGTATAAAAACAAACAAACAAACAAAAAAAGACACTACATTTCCCAATACTTACAGAAATTATTTTCTATGATTAGTGGGATAATTGAGTTAAACTAAATTTAATTTCATGTGAAAGATGT
This sequence comes from Marmota marmota marmota, assembly GCF_001458135.2. Classification (NCBI taxonomy): domain Eukaryota; kingdom Metazoa; phylum Chordata; class Mammalia; order Rodentia; family Sciuridae; genus Marmota; species Marmota marmota. The sequence continues at coordinate 402,682 of NW_026000327.1, forward strand.
AGATTGTTTTTTAAACAAGTAATAGCCATTCTCTACCTCGCCCTCATTTAGGATTTTGTAAATATTAGGTCTATACCAAAGAAACACAAAATGGGGGTATTGGGTAACAGACACATTTCTGGGAAAAAAATAAAAGGTTTTGTGCCTCCAGAGACTCATCAGCAGTCATTTCTAGCACTTAGGACTCATGCTCCTCTGAGGCCAGAGATTCTAAGTGCTTGAAAGTAATTCTAGTGAATCTACTATGACACTGATGCCATTAAACCTGGATTCTAGAAATAGAACAGAGATTGTAGGTAAAAAAGACTCAGACTGTTTCTTTCTTTTTCTGGTTTGGAAATTAGTTTGTTCCAGCTTTTCTAGAACCTTGATGTAATATTAAAATGTTTATTTCGGATCTTTCAGATTTTTTAAAAATATAGGCACTAAATGCTATGAACTTTCTTTCCTCTTAGTACTATCTTCATAGTGTCCCAGAGGTTTTGGTTATGTTTTATCACTAGTATTGTTTGATTCTAGAAATTTTTAAATTCCTCCTGTAGTTTCTTTTATGGCCTACTTCTCCATGAGAGCTATTCTAAGTTCTTTTTTTTTTTTTTTCCTTGTAATGGGGATTGAACCCAGATGTGTTTAATCATTGAGCCACATTCCCAGCAACAGAAAGAGAAGACCCAAATCAACAAAAATGACATCTATCAGGTACTTGGTGGCTTTTAAAATTATGCATACCTGATGGCCTTGAAGGATATGTAGTGGTGTTCTTTTTTTTCTTAATATTTATTTTTAGTTTTCAGTGGACACAAACATCTTTATTTGTATGTGGTGCTGAGGACTGAACCCAGCGACTCAGGCATGCCAGGCAAGTGCTCTCCCACTTGAGCCACATCGCCAGCCCCAAGATTTGCATGATTTTTGTGGGATTTTCTGGGTCAAGAGAGTAGCGAACAATTTTCACAGTTCACCTTAGGCTGCTTAAAGGAAGGTTAAGCTGATTTCCTAAATCTTTAATAACTTTTTTATCAAAGTTCATTAGGAATATTAGTCTAGTTCTTTCCTTGCTGTGTTATCTGCTTTTGAAGTATCTAGCCTATTTTTATTTTTTGGAATAACTTGAGGAGGTTTAGCATTAATTCTTTAAAAAAATATATTTTTTAGTTGCAGTTGGACACAATACCTTTATTTATTTATTTATTTTTACTGAAGATCCAACCCAGGGCCTCACATACTAGGCAAGCGCTCTACCACTGAGCCACAACCCCAGCCCTGCATTAATTCTTTTTTGAAGGTCTAGTAGAACTCAGCTAAGAATCTGGTCCTGGGCATTTCTTTGGAAATTTTTCTTTTTTTATTTTTACTACTTTTAGCTAATTATTTGGTATTGGCCTGTATAAGATTCTATACCCTTTAGTTCAAATTGGATATGTCATCTGTGTCTAAAAATGTATTCATTTCATCAAGAGTTTCTAACTGATTGGAATAAAGTTTTGAAAATTGTCCCTATTCATCTCCTTTATTGCTGTGATGCCTGTGGTGACTTCTCCCTTTTCACCTTTAATTTTTATTAATTAGCTTTATTAATTAGTTTGGCTAATTTTTATCTTTTCAAAGAATCAATATTTCATTTCATTGATCCTTTGTAATTCATTTTTTATTCTTAATTTCACTAATTTTGACTCTGTTCCTGATTACTTTTTGCGTTCTACTGGTTTGGGAATTGATTTGCTTTTGTTTTTGCAGGATGTTGAGATGATTCATTAGATACTCAGAGCTGTAAATTTTCCTCTTAGAACTGTCTTCGTTGTGTCCTAGAGGTTCTGATAGTTGATATCTTCATTCTCATCTAAGAGTTTTTAAATTTCTTCCTTGATTTCTTTTATCTTTCATTCTTAATTCAAAGGTATATTTTTCAATTTCCATGTTTTTACATAGTTTCTTAGTGTTTGTGTGTGTGTGTGGTTGTTGATTTCTAATTTCATTTCATTATGATCAGAAAAGATGGCAAGGAGTTGCTTTGTGGTGTAAAATATGGCCTAATAAGGAAGAGAGATACCTTGAGCAACTGAGAAAAAGATGTGTTCAACTCTTGTTTGATGAAATATTCTATATCTGGTAAATCCACTTGATTTATAATTTTTTTTTTTTAGGTCTGAGGAGTCTTTACTGAGTTTATGTCTGGATGACCTATCGGTGAGAGAGGTATGTTGAAATCACCCAAAATAATGTAATTAGGAGTACAAATATATTTATTTAATATCTTCTTATTATCTTGTTTCTTAATCCATTCTACCAGACTTTGTTTATTACTGAAGAGTGAAGACATTATTTATTTACATTATTTTCTGAAGTGCTGTCCTAGTAATCATGAATTTTGTTTGTTTGTTTTACTTTCTGTTCATCTTGGTAGGTGTATACTTGACTTTTAATTCTGAAGGATAACTTTGCTAGATAGAGCAATCTTGGTTGATAATTATTTTCTTTCAGGGTTTAGAACACATCATTCTAAGACTTCCAAAATTATATAGAGATTATGCTGAGAAATCAGTCTTTCTGTTTGACTTGATCCAAAAATGACATGAGTTTTCTCTCTTGAGGCTTTTAAAATTATATCCTCAACCTGTATGTTAAATATTATAAATCAAATGTGTCATGAAGAGAATCTTTTTTGATCATGTCCGTTTGGAATTCTAAATGCTTTCTATGTCTGAATGTTCATCTCATTTCCAAGGTTTGAATTTTTTTCTGCTTTTTAAAATTTTCTTCAAGGAGAGATTCATATAATTAGTGAATATCCCTCAACTTTCTTAAAGTCCATTGGTTCTTACATTTTGTTCTATTAATGCTATCCTATGGTTCTTATTCAGATTGCTATGAGAAAGCCAGCAAAATGAAATTATAAACACCTGTCTCTCACTCTGGACAAAACTCAAAGTGGATCAAGGACTTAGGCACTATAAGAAAAAGAGAAAGTAGGCCCAAATCTTCACCATTTCAGCTTAGGAACTTACTTCCTTAACAAGAGTTCTAAAGTTCAAGAAGAAAAATCAAGAATTAACAAATGGGATGGATTTAAACTAAAAAAAGCTTATTCACAGCAAAGGAAACAATAACATGAAGAGAGATTATTAAGAGGTATCCAAAGCTCAAGTGTTGACAACACAAGTGTTTTGGTGATGAAATCAGTGATAACCCAGTGACCTAACCTATCCGTGGAATAAATTGCCGATTGGATTAACTAAGCAGTGACTGTAAACACGTAGGATGTGGCTGAAGGATATAGGTCTCTGAGGCAAGACTGTCTCTCATGATTAAGAGTTTTCTTTTTACTTCCTGGCTGCCATGTCCTGAGCTTCTTTGCTCCTACATGACTTCTAAGTGATTTCATTTTTGTTTTTTTTAAATTATTTTTTAATATTTATTCTTAGTTTTCCACGGACACAACATCTTTGTTTGTATGTGGTGCTGAGGACCGAACCCGGGCTGCACGCATGCCAGGCGAGCTCGCTTGAGCCACATCCCCCGCCCTCCAATGAGTTTTATGTTTGCTTTTTCTATTGCTATGAAGAATGCCATTGGGATTTCAATAGGGATTGTATTAAATCTGTATAACACTTTTTGTAGTGTGGCCATTTTAACAATGTTAATTCTGCCTGTCTGAGAATGTGAAAGATCTTTCCATCTTCTAAGATCTTTTATTTCTTTCTTTAGTGTTCTATAGAAATGTTGGTGAGGATATGGGGGAAAATGTACATTCTTATATTGCTAGTAAAACTGCAAATTGGTGTGACCATTATGGAAGGCAGTGTGGAGATATGTCAAAATGCATTCTACTGTCATGTATAACTAATTAGAACATATTGGAGCTATACTTTGGGGGAGAAATTTTTAAACATTTAGAGATGCAAGATAGAAAAACTTTATAATGTAAGCAGAGTTTAAAGGATAATTCTGGCAGGAGCTAAGAAGACAAAATGACTGGGCTGATAAGGTCTCCGAGGAGAAGGGCACCTCTATTGGAAATTGGACTAGAGGCCATTTGTGATATGTTCTGGCAAAGAAGTTGTCTACGTTTGACCCATGCCTGAGGTTTTAGTGAGGCTGAACTCAAGGGTGAATTATTTATCTGGGGGAGAAAATGTCAAGGCAGTACAGAATTCAGGCAATGGTATGGATATAGCTAGAAGCTTTTAGCCAAGTATTTTGTGGTAATCAGGTTAGAAATAATGTAATTTAAAAATTGCATTTTGGCCAGAAATATGCAAATAAAACTGGCTAAGGAAGTTGTGGTTATTAGATTATAGTCACTAAAGAAATGCTAAATACTTTACCCTAACCATAGGAAAGGTAATTTGAAGGCACTTCAGGAATTGGTAAGAATACATCCAGCTCAGGTCTAAGGAAATAAAAGTAAAAATTCCTTCAGAAGAGACCATGAAAGTATCCTGTTTATAGAGGGACCTTGGAAGTTTTTTCACCATGCTGCTTAAATACTCAGATTGCTGCATCCAGGATCCCAAGAGGCTTGTCTACTGCTAGAGAAAGTAGCAGACCTTGTTATTAACCATGTGGTACTGTTTCTGTAGAACTCAGAATGTTGGAATTAGGGTATTATGGAGATTCCATACTGAGATTCCAGAGGAAGTCCTGGGAGGCTGGGCAAAGTGTAGCAGAGTCAGAATCCCTGTTGGAAGCCCCTAATAGAGCAATGGGTAGAGATGTGAGAAGGAAGCGAAGCTACAGTGGAGAGCCCTAAGATTAAGAGATGGCTGTAATTTGTAATGTAGGATATCTACTAAGGAAAGCTGCCAGAATCAAACAGACACAATCCAAGAGAGACGCCATGTGGGCTGCAATTATGGGTGGAGTTACATAACACTTTTGGAAAGAACATAAAGCCATGTACCCCAGATGCTGGATGTTACCTATACAACTTGTTACCCAGATGGACTTTGGTCTGTGTTTGGCCCTGAATCTCTTTTTTCTATGAATCTCTTTTTTCTATGTCTCTATTTCTCTCTATGGTTTGTAACTGTTTACTCTGTTCCATTATGTATTTGAATGTATGTAACTTTCAGGGTCTCATGTTCTGAGTTTGCCTTGAGTCTCAAAACTTTGGACTTGGATTTTGGGGCAATGTTGGATCTATTGAGGCTGTGAGGATACTTGGATATAGACTAAATATATTTTGTATTGTGACAGGTTATGAGCTTTAGGAGGCAATGGGCAGAATATTATAGTTAAATATAAGATGTACCCTCAAGAACTCAAAAAAATCCAAGCATTTTCAGGGGTGAAGTCATTGACTTATTAGATTATTATCCTAATCAGTGGCTTAATCTACTAATTGGGTTAACTGAACAGTAACTGATGACAAGTAGGGTTTGTATTTTTCTCAGGTAAGAGTTTTCTGCTTCCTGGTGCTATGTCCTTAGCTTCTTTCTTTTCACTATGATGTTATGCCTCACCTTGGGTCAAGAGCAATGGACTCAGTCATCTGTGGACTCAGACCTCTGAAACAATAAGCTCCAAAGAAACTTTTCCTCTAAAATTGTTCTTGTCAAGTCTTTTGGTCACAGCAAAAAAAAAAAAAAAAAAGCTGACTAAAACACTGGTCATGGTTACTTCTTAACTACTGTGTGAAATTCAAGGTTGACCACTTTGTTTTCCAACTTTGAAATTCTGTCTTTACATGGTCTACTCTATAAGACACTTTCAACTGAACATTTATTTGGCTTATTGGGCCGTTTACCCAAAATCTTTGTTTGATTTTCTATTTTTTGTTGAATTTATCATTCATATCCTGGACTAATTTTCTTAATTCATTCAGCTACTTTTCTCTGTTTTCTTGGGATTTATTTATTTTTGTAATCAGCTTTGTGAATTATTTATCTACTATTTCATTCACCTTAACATTTTTGGAATTAGTTACTTATGAATTATGTACTTTAATGAATCTTGTTTAGTCAGGTTTATTGCTGATGTGACTGAAACACCAGACAAGAACAATTTGTGTGTGTGTGTGTGTGGGGGGGGGAGATGTTAAGGGATTTGTGCAAGGGAGGCAAGCCCTCTACAATTGAGCTATATCCCCAGCTGACAAGAACAATTTTAAGAGGGAAAAGTTTATTTGGTGGCTCACAGTTTCTTGAGGTGAGGCAAGAGATGGCATAAGAAAATGGCTCAGGAATCAAAACAGGAAGCAGAGAAAGCATGCTTTGCTCACCATGACAAAATACAAATCCCAAAGCATACTTCCAGTGACCCACCTCTTACAGCCACGTCCCATGTTATTGGATTAATTCAAAGAATAGACTAGATCTCATAGCCAATCATTTTACCTCTGAATTTTCTTGCATTGAGCTTTTTCAGGACACCTTAAATCTAAACAATAACAGATCTCATGTTTTCTTTTTGTTGTTGTTGTTGTTTGTCTTTATTGTTTGTTTTCTAAAGTGTTCCTGTGTATCAGGTTGTGAATTTTTTCAATGTATTTACAAGTGAATTTTGTAGTATAGTTTCTTTTGTGATGATTAGGTATTCTCAAAGCATGTAATTTGAGTTTGAGGATCCTATTTTCCTTAGGTCTCGAAAGAGTGGCATTCATGTAGATCTGGCAGTTGTGTTCTATACAGGAGGATTTGTGGAATAATCCCTCTGTGACTGCTCTTCTTCCCTTAATAATTCTGTGTATCCTAAAAGGCTATCCTAAGAGGAGTAACCTAGATTGATCCTTCAAGAAAGGTGATGTGCACAGCCTATGTGTTAATTGTGTTTTTATGTCATAGAAATGAATGTCCATGATTGGGATCTGAGCCCCTTCTCTTCCCTGCAACCCTATTAGGGACCTGATNATGGCTTCCCAACATGTTATCAACCACCATAAACTACTGGGAGGGTCATCTGGCATCCCAGGTATTTCCCTGTCTCATGCTGATTAGTGGCTGCTAGGGGGTTGCTATGGATCTCTCGTGTTATTTGTAGATAAACATCTTAGCAGGGTGGGAATATGCTTAGGAGTGGGTTTGAAAGACCCTCCAAGAGTGCCTTCCGTCTGAAGAGACCCGTACCCAAAGGACCAGCGAGACCACTAAGTTCGGATGCAAACAGCAAGAGGTTTATTCGAGTGCACGGGTACCCGGGGCGACAAGCTCTATGAGACTCGCGCGCCCTGGCTTATCCTGAGGGGTTTATATAGAGCTTACAAGCAGAAGCGTGGATACAGAAGCGAGATGCATAGTTACAGGATCCCTATTGGAGGATTTAAATGAGGTGGGGATTATAGTTCCTTCTGTTCTCGGAAATCAGATAAAGTTGGTGACTTGACCAGTTTCTGTTCCCTTCCTGTATTTTTGTTCCCTTTTTGACCAGATGTTCGCCTCTGCACATCCTGCACATCCTGTTTTCGTAACGACCTTGAGCAAGCCCAACCGCTGAACTTGCTGACTCTGTTGCCCCACTGACCTCCTTTGACAAACTATTTTTCAAGCCTTGTTTTATCTGGCACTACTAAGCTAGAGCTATAAGCAGCTGGGTTGGGGAGGGGGGTCTTTCAGGTTTTTCCAAGGACAAAGGCCATGACCCTTCCTTGGACAGGCTTTGCTCTGAGATAGAGGCTGGTTTTTCAATATATCTCTCCTTTATTAGTGCAACTCATTTAATTCCTCTTAGGTTTATGACTTTCCAATACTCCTGGATTGAGAAGCTAATTTGGTAAAGTGGGTGGTATTTTTAGCTGTTGATGTACATTTGTTTTTTATTTATTTATATGTGGTGCTGAGGATCGAACCCAGTGCTTCACACATACTGGGCAAGTGCTCTGCCACTGAGCCACCACCTGACCCTGGCCCTAGTTTTTATATTCCCAGCAATAAATAGGAAAACATACCACTTTCATTGGACTCCTCCTTTGTAGGGGAAATCAGCAAATCCTTAGTAAAAAAAACTAGCATCCTTGAAGAGTTCAATGATTCTCCATAAGACAATGCTTAAAATGGTCTGAGTTAACCCAAGTTGAGAAACCTAAACAAAGGTGCCGCAGTCCTGCTGCAGCAAAATAACCGGGGGGTGACAAACAACTTGTGAACGTTGATACAGCAGGAGTAGGAGCCGTTTATTGCAGGACAGGAGCAGTATTTATACATTCCACACAGCTTATCTAATTAGCATAAACTAGATACATCAGTCAACCAATAAGGAATCTCCACACTTAATGGCTCGCTTTTGTTATTTCACAAACCACTCCCTCTGGCATTTTGCCAGGTGCCATCCAGACTTGTTTACAGACTCTAACATTTCTCTGGCAAAATGCCAGGCACCATCCTGACTTGTTTACAGACTCTAACAAAAGGGAATAATTATATTTTGGATGTTAGGGGGAAAATTGCAGCCCTTGAGCATCAGAGACCAGAGAAGTGTGATTACCATGTTGTACGTCAGACACAAATAGCCATTATATATAGTTGAATATATTTGTGGCTTTGGCTAGTTGATTAGAAGTCAAGTAAATTCTTTATATATTAACTCTGAATGTGGTGTAGTGGCACACCCTCATAATCCCAGCAATACAGGAAACTAAAAGAGGAAGATACCAAATTCAAGGCCATTCTGGGCAATTTAGCAAAATCTAATATAATTTCTTTAGTTGTAGATTAACACAGTATCTGTCCAGGGGTTTTTAGGCATACCCCTTCTCCCCTGACCTGCTTGAGAGATTGGGGGACCACGCCCCGACCAGGACTAACCAAGAAAGGTAAAGGTGACTGGCCACCCTCACCCAGCCCTCCCTTGCTGGAGGACAATCAGAACCTCCAGGGAGAACAATCAAAGCAGTATCTCATTTATTGAGTAAACACACACATCTAATATAATGTATAGGAGCCAATCAGGATAAAGGTCAGCAGGGTGGGGAGAATTTACATCTACACCCACCCTACAGGCAGTAATGGGAGACAGGAACTATCCTGTCCAAGGGCAGAAGGGTTCTGAGCCTATACTAGAGGTGGCCCGTGATTCTTCAGATTCTTCATCACAACCCCTGGCAATGCCTTCTGGTTAATCGCTAGGTGCTCTCTTAGCCACAAGTGGCCCCAGGTCTGGGAAGTGGTAGCAGTCAGCAAGTTAAGTTTCCTCTTTTCTGATGCAACATGCCCCACTTTACATTATCTTTATTTTTATACCGTGCTGAGAATCAAACTCAGTACCTCACACATGCAAGGCAAGTACTCTACCACTGAGCTATAACTCCAGGCTAAAAGTAATTATTACCTGTTTTGTATAAATACAAAAGTTCTAGGTCAAGTTAAAAAAAAAATAAAAGTCTAGCCAGAATGATAAAAAGAGTCATGGCCCCTCAATCAGTTCTTGGAATTGACCCAGTTTAGACCTAGAACCCCTTGAATGAAGAGGAGGTTGTTAGGAAGGGCTTTCTACATAGTTGTTGTCAAAATATGTAGTCTGCCCTGCTGCCGTCCTGTCCAAGCTGCAGTGGGAAGGGCTGAGTCCCGGCTGCAGTGCGAAGGGCTGAAGATGGTCCGGTGGTAGAGGTACATGGACAACCTGAAGTGCGATGGCTGCTGCCAGGAGGCCACCATTGTTGGCTACTGTGACGCCAAATACGTCTGGGTGGCCACAGCCAGGGGCGTCTTCCAGAGCATCACGTCAGTAAAAATAGATATGATTGTAGGAAAAGGCCGGGAAGGCTTCTTTACTAATGGTTTTACTCTTGGTGCAAAGAAGTGTTCAGTGTTCAGCTATATGTCAATGGCGAATGCACAATGGACATCTAGACAAAGAGTCAAGGTGGAGAGTCAACATACAACGTCTCATAGGCAGAGCTGGTATTTATAATGAGAAAAGAAGGTGTCCATGGAGACGGATTGAATAAGAAGGCATACTCAATGGAAAGAGAGACTCTGGGTTCTAGCTGCTAGGCAACTGTTAAGTATTAGGGGAAATTGCTCTTAAACTTTCCTAGTGGTAAGCTTAAGTCTTAATTCTGGAAATTTTATTAGCAGTTCAGGGTATGAACCTCTGTCTCCTGTGTGTCTCTCTGTTGGTGGGAAACATGTCTTTCTTTCTGCCCTCCCCTCCTTAAGTAATGCTGTTCCTTTTTGTTTTGTTTCCCTGTGTACTCCAGCCTTGGTAAGAGTCATGGGAAAGGAAGGTGTCCACGGAGGCACACTTAACAAGAAAGCCTATGAGCTCGATTTCTACATGAGGAGGTCTGATGTGTAAGCAGCCTCTCCTCATCTACCTAGCAGCTGTCTGCATCACCACCCCAATTGTGGTCCTCTGCTACCAGACTAGATAGATGGTAGCTAGTTTCTTTACCTACTTTCTAATGTCATGGTTCCAGTTTGCCCTACATCTTTTATCTGTTAACCACTATATGTAACCAACCCCTACTGGCAACATAATTGCAGCACAATAATGATTTGTGTGATACCTTGAAATTGCCGGGGAGAGGCATGCCAAGTTGGGTATCACTTTAGCAATTAATGGGATATTGATTACTAAAATAAGTTAATATTAAGCAAGGTGCCGGTTGTACAATCTCTAATTTGATCGAAGTCTTCAGCACTTTGAGCTTTACTTGGCTCACTTAGTCTTCCTTTTGTAGCACATGGTTGAGAGGAGAAAGTGCATGCATCTCTCCTTCACTCCTATTTTATCTTGTCCTCCCTTTGCACATAAGGGATTTGGTTTACTTCTTTTAAGCAGTGCCTGGTTTATTTTACAATTATATCCCCTTTGTTGACGAGCTGTTGAGAGCTGCAGTAGTTTGCTTTTACTATTGTGGTTGCACTTGAGTAGACAGATGTCTTTTCACAGCGTATGCGGGACATGTGGAGAGTGCAACTGCAAAACAAAAGCAAAAGGCACTCCTCCCACGACCTCACAGTTACCACAATGACGCACCCCCCCCCCAGAGACATTCCATCACCACAATAGCTTACATTGTTGTTCCTGTCTTTTTCTTTGTAAACCAGCTCTACTCGTTTTAGTAAAACTGTAAAAGGCTGCCATTATGGACATTAAGCCTCCCAACATAACTATATGGAGTGTGTCCAGTTTGTTTTCATAGGACCAATTTTTATTTGCAGCTTGAGTTTTTATATGAAGTTGCATTATTGTGGACTTGGCTGTCTTGTGATGAATTTTTTCATATGTATTCTGTGCCATACTATTGTTAAAATGAACTGTTGCTATTGTGAGATGGATTATAACTGACCTATTAAGGATTTCTTTCGAATGGCACTACTTTAGGGACATTCTAGTTTTTGCTTCTATTGTTTGGGCCTTATGGATAATGTACAGATTTAAAACAATCTTGTTGCTGATTTGTCCATTTCTTTCCCTGCACTTTGCTACATCTGGGATACAGTCTAACTCATCTGATTAAAAATGCATTTTAAAAATGCCATAACTATTATATACCTTGTTTACAAACAGATTAAATAAATTTATTCCAACCAAAAAAAAAATGTAGTCCTAATCTTTCTCTTAGCCCTCCCCAAAGGGAGCCAAAATATTTTCCAAGGATAACTGTGTACTGGGGACAGCAATAATGGGAGCTTTAGGAAATACTAAAACTTGGCTCTGAAGTCACCCTAATCCAAAGAAATGGCATTTAGCTAATCAGAGAAGAGGATTATAGAGTCAGGTAATGAATGAAGTTTTAGTACAGTCCTTGACTCCCTGAACCCATCCTATGATTGTTTTCCTAGTTCCTGAATGTATGATTGTAGTATACATTCTCAAGAATTAGAAAAAATATGTTGGTTCCCTGACCTGTGAGGGCTACTAGAGAAAAAATAGTCAAGTGGGAGACACTAATCCCAGCAATTCAGAAACTAAAAGAGGAGGATTCTAAATTCAAGGCCATCCTGGGCTATTTAACAAGATCCTAACAAAAATGTTTTAAAAGGTTGGGGATGTTAAAGTACTTGTTAAAGACACAGGGTTCAAACTGAAGTAAAATCAAAGAGGAAAAAATTTTTTTCTCTTTTTTCTGTATGGCTCTACCATACTCACACAAAGGAAAACCTCTACCTATAAAAGTTACAAATAAAAATCGATTCCACGTTCTTGGAGTTACATAGAGTAATGTCACCATAAATGTTGGGAAAAGTATAAACGGCAGCCATACCCCAGAGAAAAAAAACCCCAACATGGCGCCTAAGCACCTCTTCTTCCTACCTTCTTCTTTTCTGCAGTGGCGCAAAAAGTTCCCGCCCCTGTGAACTCTCCCGCTGGCGCCAATTTCAAACCTCACTGGCGGGGAACCTTAGCCCCAATGAGAACTAATTCCTGGGCTCGGGAGCTGATATCTGAAAGAACTTGCCAATAAACGGGTTGCCTGCCATTTATCTAAGCCCTACCATCTCCCCCTTAGTTCTATATAAGCACACTGCTGTTTGCAATAAAATTGGAATTCTCCCGGCAAAGTGTCTTTGCGTAGGGAATTCTTTCAATAAAGGATTTGAAGTACACAGAAGTAATGAATTATTTTTTACTACCTCTCCATTCAGCTCTCTTCTTCAGCTTGTGCAGTGGACAAATGGATCTTGAAGAATGAACTTGGGTGATGGGGTTGTGGCTCAGTGGTAATGCGCTTGCCTAGCATGAGTGAGGCACTGGGTTCAATTCTCAGCATCACATATAAATAAATAAAGATCCATCAACAACTAAAAAATATTTTTTTAAAAAAGAATGAACTTTGGATTATTAATAACTTACAAGGATAGTCACTCCAGTTGATGCTGCTGTACTAGATTAGGTTTTATTGCTTTGAGCAATCAATATATTCACAGGTACACTGTATATAGCTATTGATTTTGCAGCCACCCAATGAACAAGAGTGATTCTTAGGGAGCTTAAGGATCCAGTCAAGAGTTTAGAATAGCCCAAGGCTGAGAAGAGTTGCTCTAAGAATATATGGACAGCTAATTAACAAAGTAAAAAGTGCCCATAAATGTGGTGACCTGGGGTGTGCAGTAGTAGAATGCTTGCCTCCAACGTGGTAGGCACTGGGTTCCATCCTCAGCACCGTAGGAGTAAATAAACAATGATACTGCATCCATGTATAAAAAAGAAAATAAAACATAAATGTGTAAAATTCCCTGATAAAAGTATATAGTCATATTCAGAATACTCACTACTGCTATTTTAATGCATTGTTTTTAACTTCAGCATAAAAGGCAAAATATTAGTATTAAGAATAAGCAAGTGGGTGCCGCCGCCGCCGCCGCTGCCGCAGTCGGGCGAGCGCGGGAGCCGCGCAGGCACACTGAGCGAGCCCGGCCGAGCGGGCCTTGGCCGCGGGGGCCGCCGCCGCAGGTGGTGGCGCGCGGTGAGGAGAGCATGGCGCCCCCTCCGGGGCGGATGGAACGCGGCTCGGCGGGCGGGCAGTGCAGGCGTCCGCGGCTGGAATGGTGCTGGCGGCGGCGGTCGGTGCCTGCGTTCTGAAGCCGGAGAGGAGCCACAATGAAGACGCCGCCGCTGCCTCCCGCATGCACAAAGCAAGGTCATCAGAAGCCTCTAGATTCAAAAGATGATAATACTGAAAAACACTACCCTATGACAGTGAATCCTTGGCACATGAAGAAAGATTTTAAAGCATGAACGAATTCAGAAGTCAAAATTTGCTGTGTGATGTCACAATTGTGGCAGAAGACATGGAAATCTCTGCTCACAGAGTGGTGCTGGCCGCCGGTAGTCCTTATTTTCACGCCATGTTTACAAGTGAGATGAGTGAGAGCCGAGCAAAGAGAGTTCGGATAAAAGAGGTGGACGGCTGGACCTGAGGATGCTAATTGATTATGTTTACACTGCAAAAAATTCAGGTTACAGAAGAAAATGTACAGGTATGTCCCCAGCAGCTGGTCTGTTACAGTTACAGGATGTGAAGAAGACTTGCTGTGAATTCTTGGAATCTCAGCTTCACCCTGTCAACTTCTTAGGAATTCGGGCTTTCGCTGATATGCACGCATGCACAGACCTGAACAAGGCCAACACCTATGCAGGCAAGTGGAGTAGACTTCAGCTGAATTGGAGACCAGGAGGAATATGGAATTCTTGTTCTCATGTGCTTTTGCAGTGGTCTCTGTAAAGTCATGTAATGTTTATGGATATGAGTTTTATAAAAAAAACACTTATTAAAATCTTATAATGGTAGCACGGCATAATTGAAACATGAAATTCTCAACTTAAGAGGGACTGTAAAAAAAAAAAAGTGACTGTAAATTGGTGTTGGGACTGAATAATAGAATAGCTAGTTTTGTGGAAGTGTTGATCCCTGTGTATTTTTCTTTCAAGTTGTCAAAGGAATAGGCATATGAGAAAATGTATTCATGTGAAATTAAAAAAAAAAAAAAATAAGCAAGTGGGGTTGGGTTTGTGGCTCAGCAGCAGAGTGCTTGTCTAGCACATGCGAGGCACTGAGTTCAATCCTAAAATAAATAAAATAAAGGTATTGTGTCCAACTTCAGCTTAAAAAAATAAGCTTGCAACCATAATTTGTTCATGGACACATATATTAAAAATGTAAATTATGTGGTTACCAATAGCATAAATGTGGGCAGAAATTAAATTGTTAGCAACTTTTAAAATGCAACTATCATGTATTCAAGGTTTATGATAAAAAAAATGTGGCATATATGCAAAGATAAAGAGAAAGGAATCCAAATACATCAGTACAAGAAAAAAAGGAAAACAGCAAGAAAGAAAAGACAAAAGTACTATATAAGAGAGTTACCAAAGCAGAAACAAAAAATATTCATCATCTTTAGCAACTATGAAATGCTAATCAAAATTATACTGACAGCCTGTTGTCATGTCATATATACCTATAATCCCTGGGAGACCAAGGCAGGAGGATTGCAAATTTGAGACCATTCTCAGCAATTTAGCAAGACCTTGCTTCAAAATAAAAATAATAAAAGGGCTAGAGATGTGCCATATTGGTTAAGTGCCCCTGGATTCAATCCCTGGAATGATAAAGCAAACAAACTACACTGAAAATTCATTTCACTCCAGTTAGAATGGTAGCCATCAGGATGAATACAAATAAATCTGGCAAGGATTTGAGGGAAAAGAAACACTGGGTGGTAATGAAAACTATTACAACCACTATGGAGGTTCCTCAAAAGACTAGGAATGGAGCTGGGGATGTGGCTCAAGTGGTAGCGCGCTTGCCTAGCATGCGAGAGGCACTGGGTTCAATTCTCAGCACCACAAAAAAAAAAAAAAAAAAAAAAAAAGACTAGGAATGAGCTGGACATGGTGGTGCTAGCCTGTAATCCCGATGGATCAGGAGGCTAAGTAGAAGGAGTTCAAGCCAACTTCAGCAAAAGTAAGGCATACAGCAACTCAGTGATCTCTAAATAAAATGTAAAATAGACTGGGGATGTGATGCTCAGTAGTTGAGTGCATCTGAGTTCAACCCCTGATTACCCCCGCCTCCCCACACCAAAACAAAAACCAAAAATCAGAGTAGGAGTGGAAACAACCATATGACCCAACTACACTACTACACTACTCCAAAAGAATTATAGACTATAGCTTGGAAGCAGGAGGGTCACAAATTCAAAGCCAGCCTCAGCAATTTAGCAAGGCTCTAAGGAACTTAGCAAAACCTTGTACAAAAAAAAAAAGTGCTGGGGATATACTTGGTGGTGGTTAAGCACACTTGCATTCAATCCCTAGAACCTGCCCCTTCCCCCCCCAAAAAAAAAAGCATCCTAAAGCAAAGTGTACATACCCCTGTTTATAGGAGCACAATAACAACTATGAAATGGGTCTAGGTGTCTGTCAATGGATGAATGAATAAATAAAATGTAGTACATATACACCATGGAGACTAATTCTTCTATAAAGATGAATGAAATCATGTCATTTGCAGGAAAATTGATGAAA
Organism: Marmota marmota marmota; assembly: GCF_001458135.2. NCBI lineage: Eukaryota > Metazoa > Chordata > Mammalia > Rodentia > Sciuridae > Marmota > Marmota marmota. Next base: position 418,594 of record NW_026000327.1, read on the forward strand.
CTTGAGAACATTTGTTAAGTAAAATAAGTCAAATTCAGAAACTCAAAGATTATATATTTCCTATCTACAAGTTAGAAAAATGGTTAAGATGGGAGGAGAGGAGGACCTCATGAAAATCAAAAGGAAATAAGTAGTAGAGGAAAGAAATCAAGGAAAGAGAGGAACTAAAGAAAAGGGAAAATACTGGGGAACACTATTGGCCAAATTATATTGTTATAGTGTATGCATGTATACATACATAACAAATCCCAATATTATACAAAATTGTAATCAATAAAAATATGGGAAAAAGTAGTAGTCCTTATAAAAATTGTAATAAGTGTAAATAGCTTAAGTCATCTAATTAAAAGATATCCAGTGGCTGAATGGATAAAAGAAAATAATAAAAATAACACCCAATCTCCATGAGGCTGACTTTAAGAAAATACATGGGTCGAACATGAAAGGATAGGAAAAGATACCATGTTAAATGCTAATCAAAAGAAAACAGAGGTGGCTGCACACTAGCAAAATATACTTTAATGAAAATGCCTGGAGGCTGTAGCTCACTACCAGAATTAACATATGTGAGGAACCTGGTTCAATATCCTGTACAGACAAAAAAAAAAAAACAAAACAACAATAATAAACTGCAAGAAGACATTGTTGGCAGCAGGTCCACCCTGGCCCCTGGAGCCCTACCTCCACTAGTTTGTTCTGCATGCCAGTGTGGCCAGCTCACAAGGCCATGGCGAACTTGCGGTTTTTCTGTTCCTGCTTGTCCGTCTGAGACATATGTATCCCACGGGAATGCCTTGACCTTTTCTGGTCTGATGGACTTATTGTTAAGGGAGGTTTCGGTACCTGACAATAATAGATGTTGAAACTAAATTTCTCCCCCCTCCCTCCTGCTTTTGGGTAGTTTTCCACTTCTGCTGCTTGGGGTATAAAAAAGGTGTGTTAGCAATAAAGAGTATTGACTCCTGGATGAAGAACCTTGGTGGCCTGTGTGTCTTTTAACCTCGCCGTCCCTCGCCGGACTTGGCTCCCTTGGCCGGACGCGGCAATTGGAGGTTCCCACCGAGATCCGGAAAGCAGGGGTAAGCGGACGGGGCTCACCTTCTAAGAAAGAAGGGGGAGGATTGGTTTAAAGATAATTTAAAGAGACAGGGTACGTACCATGGGTAACTCAACAGCGAAGGTTCGTCTGGCCAACGAACTGAAAGAGCTGTTAAATACACAAGGAACAGGAATAAAAACTAAGACTGCAACCGAATTCGTTGAAATTATTGCCCAGGCTTGTCCTTGGTTTCTGACAGGAGGATTTCTTAATAATAGTGACTGGGACCTGGTGAGGCATGACCTTCAGAAATTATTGAGGGACCGGGGCTCGGACAGTGTCCCAGTTGCCACCTTTTCCTTATGGAGGTTGGTAAAGGATGCTTTATTAACAGATAAAGTAAAGATCAAGGATCAGCTTGCTGAATGTGAACAGGCCCTTAATCAGGTGCAGGAGGAGCAAATGGCAGAATCCTTAAAGGATGAGGGTCCTCTTGAGGACTCGGGCTCGGGGGGTAGGAAACGCCTCCAGATTTCTAAGCCCAAAAAGGATCCTGAGGACCTCAGTTCTCTCTCTGAGGAAGAGGAGGGATTAGAAAGGGAGATAGAGGAACTAGAACATCGCCTTAAAAGGGCAAATGTGAGGGTGCCTAGGGCCCCCTCAATTGCCGCACCTCCTCCCTATAATCCTGATTGGAATGAGGACGCCCCTACTAGACGGGCGGGGGTCCACTGGGGTTCTAGAGCGGCTCAGGTTTTTCCAATGATTGAAAACGCCGATGCTGATGGACAGCCGGCCAGAGCCCATGTCCCCCTAGCCTTCAAGGACATAAAACAGCTTAAGGAGGCGGTCATTAATTATGGACCTCATGCCCCTTTCACATTGACCCTCTTCGAGTCCTTCTCAGCCAGTCAACTAATACCTAATGATTGGCAGCAACTTTGCAGGGCTGTGTTATCTGGAGGGGATTTCTTATTGTGGAAAAGTGAATATCATGAAAGGTGCCGCGAGCTGGCTCAGATTAACCTGAATGCGGGCCATCAACGGCGAAATGCTGAAATGTTAACAGGAACTGGGCAGTATGCCACCATAGGCCAACAAATTAATTACGACCCAGGTGTTTATGCTCAAATAGCCTCAGCTGCAGTCCATGCCTGGAAAGCCCTGCCCGTTTCTAAGACTGAAGCAAAAATTTCCAAGATCTCTCAAGGGCCCTCTGAACCTTATTCGGACTTTATAGCCCACCTAATGCAGGCTGCTGGAAAAATATTCCCTAATCTAGAACAGGCTATGCCACTTATTAGACAACTGGCATATGAAAACGCTAACACTTACTGCCAAAATGCTATTAAGTCCTCCCGGGCCAAAAGTATAGATGACATGATTCGAGCATGCAAAGATATAGATGGGCCTCATATTACTGGTCAGGTTTTGGCTGCTGCCCTTAAGACTGGAATGCAAAAATCTGATAACAGGGGAACCCGCTCTAAGGGGTGTTTTAAGTGTGGGAAAGAGGGACATATAAGGAGAAACTGCCCGGAAAGGAGCGAGGGTGCTGGCAGAGGGATGCCTGGAATTTGTCCTAGATGTCATAAAGGAAATCATTGGAGCAGTGAGTGCAGGTCAAAATTTGACATCCAGGGTAACCCAATACCGTCGGGAAACGGGAGCAGGGGCCCGCCCCGGGCCCCGGAAGCCAAAGTGTACGGGGCAGTGCAGGGACAGAACAGTGCCCCAGGGAGTGGGCGTCTCCGCCACCTCCCACTGACCAACCCCTTTCTATCTGGGAACTCCCCAGGGGAACACCAGGAAGCGCAGGACTGGACCTCAGTTCCACCTCCCGAGCGGTATTAACTCCCCAAATGGGACCTCAGACGCTGCCTACTGGGGTTTTTGGACCCCTGCCAGAGGGGACGGTGGGACTAGTGTTGGGACGAGGTAGCGCAACTCAGTGGGGCTTGAAGATTCTTACGGGGGTTGTTGATGCTGATTATCAGGGAGAAATAAAAATAGTAGTAGAAGCTACCCAAGGAATTGTTATTCTTCCCCCCGGGGAGCGTATAGCTCAATTGCTGCTGCTACCCTTAGCTTCCATTCCTGGGCACGCCCTCCGTGGGTCCCGGGGCGACGGCAGCTTTGGCTCCACTGGAACTCCCCAGGCCTTTTGGGTAGCTCATTTGGATTCGCGTCCCAACCTGACCATTGAGATACAGGACAAGGCTTTCAAGGGAATACTAGATACGGGGGCGGATGTCTCTGTCATTTCTGAAAAACAATGGCCACCTGCCTGGCCCCTCCAGAGTCCCTCGGCCATATTACAGGGGATAGGACAAACCCGACCAAAAAGAAGTGCCTCCTTTTTAAAATGGAGAGATGGCGAAGGACATAGTGGCCATTTCCAGCCTTATGTGGTGACTGGACTCCCCACGAATCTTTGGGGGAGGGACTTGCTTCATCAAATGGGGGCTATTCTTACTACCCAGACTTTAAAAGGAAATAATAACTTTGTTAATGATGCAATGCTAGACATGGGGTGGATCCCTGGAAGGGGACTAGGAAAGAGACATGAGGGCAGAATATCACCTGTGGATCCAGCGGAACAGGTTACCCGGCAGGGAAGAGACCGGAGAGGACTGGGAAATTTATCCTAGGGGCCACTGAAGTGCGGCCACCTCCACTGTCCATTACTTGGTTATCAGATGACCCTGTGTGGGTAGAACAGTGGCCCCTAACTAAGGACAAATTACAGGCCGCTTCCCTATTAGTTCAAGACCAGCTTAAGTTAGGACATGTGGTGCCCTCTACCTCCCCTTGGAATACCCCTATTTTTGTTATACAAAAGGGGTCTGGGAAGTGGAGACTTCTTCAGGACCTACGGGCTATTAATAAAACTATGCAACACATGGGACCCTTACAGCCAGGGCTACCCTTTCCTACTGCGATCCCAAAGGATTGGCATCTTATTGTCATAGATTTAAAAGATTGTTTCTTCTCTATCCCCTTAGACCCACGAGACCGAAAGCGTTTTGCTTTCTCCTTGCCTTCAACAAACTTTAGGGAACCTTACCAACGGTATGAATGGACCGTCCTACCTCAAGGGATGACTAATAGTCCTACAATGTGCCAATATTTTGTAGCTGAGGTTTTACGACCCTTTCGACAGCAGTTCCCACAGCTCTACCTCATTCATTATATGGATGACATCTTACTGGCAGGGCCCAAGAAAGAAAGGCTTCTTCAATCTTATGAAGTCCTCCAATCCCTTCTAAAAGGGGCAGGGCTGGTCATAGCACCCGAAAAGGTGCAGTTTCAACACCCTTACAATTATTTGGGATACATCATTAATAACATAGGAATCTTTCCCCAGAGACCCCAGTTCCAGATAAATCAGCTCAAAACTTTACATCAGTGGCAGACATTCCTTGGAGAAATACAGTGGCTGCGCCCGTCCTTTCATATTCCAACTGGAGAGCTCAAACCCCTGTATGACCTCTTGCGAGGAGATCCTTCTCCTACGTCGTGTAGAGTACCTACACCAGAAGCCTTACGAGCACTGAGGCTAATAGAAGAGGCTCTGCAGGACATGCAGATTACACAGATAGATTATTCTCTGCCCTTGTCATTTATAGTTCTACCTTCTAAAATTACTCCCACAGGAGTGTTCTGGCAAACGGGTCCCATTTATTGGGTCCACTTGCCGGCTTCTAACCCCCGGGTATTGACTCCCTTTTATGAGCTAGTTATTAACTTAATTTGGAAGGCTAAATATTTGGGTGATGCATTGTTTGGAAAAACCTTTGACATACTTATTCAACCTTACACTCAAGATATGATACACAAGTTACAACAAGAACATGACCTTTGGTGTCTTTTCCTGTGCAGCTTTAAGGGTCAGATTGATAATCACTTCCCTAAACATAGACTTTTGGAGGGCTTTAAAAGGTGTCCCATTATCTTCCCAAAGATTATGAAAAGGGAACCTATTCCAAAGGCCCAAACTGTATATACAGATGGGGCCAAAAATGGATTTGCCGTCGTTTTTGATGGATCTCAAATTCTCCGACAACCTGTGTCAGGTCAGTCGGCCCAAAAGGCGGAAGTTGAAGCTTTAATCATAGCTCTCAAAGTCTATAGTTCTATTCCTCTTAATGTATATACTGACAGCTTGTATGTAGCCAATCTGGCTCTAGTCATAGAAACAGCATCATATATTGGAAAGCAATCCACCATCACAGAACAACTACAGGTAGTACAGCTTCTCATTTGGGCTAGACGAGATCCTTTATACATTGGCCACATCCGAAGCCATTCAGGGCTCCCTGGACCTTTGTCAGAGGGCAACGCAAAAGCAGACGCTGCTACTCATGCTGTTGGCCTTTCCTGTGTGACGACCAAATATGATAAGGCCTTACAATTCCATAACAAATTTCATTTAAATGCACAGTCTTTACGCTTCCACACAGGATGTTCACGAGACCAAGCTTTACAAATTGTCTCATTATGTCCAACCTGTGCACCATTTATTCATTCTCCTTCCCTTGGGGTTAATCCAAGAGGATTACAACCTAATGATGTCTGGCAAACTGATGTTACACACTTCCCTAGCTTTGGTAAGCTCTCCTTTATACATGTTTCCACTGACACATATTCTGGCTTCATTTTTGCCACCTTACATACTGGAGAGAAGGCTAAGGACGTAATCAGTCATCTTCTAAAAGCCTTTTCCTCCATGGGCACCCCACGATGCCTCAAAACCGATAATGGTCCCGCATATGTAAGCCAGGCGGTTCAACGGTTTTGCACCCAATGGGAAATTAATCATAAGACTGGAATCCCTTATAATCCACAGGGACAGGCTATCGTGGAACGAGCCCATCAACATTTAAAAACTTATTTGCAAAAAACAAAAGAGGGGGAGATATACCGGAATTGTCAGGGACCACAAGCACTTCTAAGCATAACCTTATTTACTTTAAATTTTTTACTCACTGACACTGGAGGGCGCACGGCTGCACAACGCCACTTTTCCCCTCCCACTGTACAAGATGCTCAAATAAGGTGGAAAGATTTATCCACCGGAAAGTGGCAACCCCCAGCTCCACTCTTAGCTAGAGTGAGGGGAGCTGTATGTGTTTTTCCCCCAGGAACTGAGAAGCCCATTTGGATCCCGGAGCGCTGCACCAGACCGGTGAATGAAAATTCAAGACAAAATGAAGTTCCCAAGATGGCTGATCCTGCCGCTGTTGTTCTCACCCCTTCAAGTGAGTGCCGAGACACACCTCATGAGCTGGACCCCGCTTGTGGCATTCCTTCTGGACAGGTTTGCTGAAGGAGGGCTTGACCCCCCACCTGGGAATATTCATGAATATCTTTTTGGAGCCCCTTGTGAGTGTAAGGGAGGGCCCCGGCACTCGGCCCCCTCTGGTTATATCCAGAGCATTGATTGTGGGACTAAAGTAGCCTATATGGCGGCTGAACTCAATCAAAACATCGGAGGATTTGAGCAACCAAAATGGGTATGTGTTAATAAGCCCGGACTTGTTGTCCCTAATCCGACCGAGACTCTTGGAAGCTGTTCTGCCACTTGTCATTACACCCCGGCAATGCACATCTCCTGTTATACATCGGCCTCAATTTGTGTTAATAATCAAGGAAAACAGTATTTTGAGGCCATCCTAACTAACACCCGTGGAGAATGGGGGACCACTTATAATTATATTCCTTTTCTTGGTGACCGGGGAGGGGAAGGCATCACGACTCGGTTAACGGAGGCGGGATGTGAGGGCGTCGTGGGTAAACCTTCCTGCTGGCCCATGCAGGCCCCCATCGGAGTCTCTGACGGAGGGGGACCCACTGATGCTATCAAACACCTTCAGGTGATTAAGCTTTTAAAGCCGGAGATCCCTAAGCCTACATACCACCCCTTGATATTGCCCAAATCCCAGCTTCCTGATTTAGATGCCAATACATTAGATATCCTAGAAACTACCTTTTCTTTACTTAACAGTTCTAATCCTACCCTTGCTGGTGATTGCTGGCTCTGCATGACGGCAGGTGCAGTCATGCCATTGGCGGTTCCCATCAATTATACCATTGATGATGACAACACATGTCAATCTGGGCTACCCTTTAAGGTGCAGCCTCTAGGTGGTTTTATGTCATGCCTTCTGGGCATGATGCAAAATAATACCTATGATGTTGATGTTGGAGTCTCTTCCTTTGGAAACTGCTCATTAGTAAAGAATTACTCCTCACCTACTCCGCCCATTTGTCCCCCTAATGGTACAGTTTTTATGTGTGGTGGAAATTTAGCTTTTCCCAGGCTCCCAGCAAATTGGACTGGTGGTTGCGTTCTGGCATTACTGCTTCCTGATATCACGATTATCTCAGGAGATGAACCCCTACCCATTCCTAGCCTAGACATCTTAGTTAGAAGACACAAGAGAGCTGTGCAGGCCTTACCACTCCTTGTTGGCCTTGGAATAACCGCTGCTGTGGGTACAGGCACGGCGGGATTGGGTACGGCTATACATTCTTACCGCCGCCTATCTCAACAGCTTATAGATGATGTGCAAACCCTGTCGGGAACCATTAAAGACTTACAAGACCAGATAGACTCTCTAGCAGAAGTAGTTCTTCAGAACAGGCGGGGTTTAGACTTGCTTACTGCCAATCAAGGGGGAATTTGTTTAGCCCTTGGGGAGAGGTGCTGTTTTTATGCTAACAAATCTGGCATAGTTCGCACAAAAATTAAACAACTCCAAGAAGACCTAGAAAAAAGGAGGAGGGAATTATTTGAGAACCCTCTCTGGACTGGACTTAATGGATTTTTGCCTTATCTTCTTCCCTTATTGGGACCATTGTTAGGCCTCCTTCTAGTAGTGGCAGTAGGACCCTGCATTGTAAATAAGATAGTACAATTCATTAAAGATCAAATTAATATCTTAGCCTCTAAGCCGATACAGGTTCACTATCAACGCTTAAAGATGGATGATCGCCTCTCTGAAATATACTTCAGACCGATCCGAAGATGAGTGTCCTCCTTAAAAGAAGAACTCCTGCCATATCTTTTCTCTATGCATACCTCTCCCTCTTGCTTTCCTGTACTAGGATCTTTGCTGTCTAATCTCTCGGTCCAATCACATCTGCCATTCGGCGGTGACGGTCGTGGGTCCCGTAGGTGGAGACGGTTAAGCGTTCACCGCAATAATGTCTTGATAGGTCATAACACCTTGAGCTGATCTTGTAGTACCCAGTGACGGGCAACTTTCACGCTTGCTGTGCGACCTAAGACAGGGAATCGGGGCCTTCCCAGAGACGGGTAAGCATCGCAAGGTCTGTGAACGACCTAAGACAGGGGCTACTTGATTCCCACTGGCATGCAAAAAACAAAAGAGGGGGACTTGTTGGCAGCAGGTCCACCCTGGCCCCTGGAGCCCTACCTCCACTAGTTTGTTCTGCATGCCAGTGTGGCCAGCTCACAAGGCCATGGCGAACTTGCGGTTTTTCTGTTCCTGCTTGTCCGTCTGAGACATATGTATCCCACGGGAATGCCTTGACCTTTTCTGGTCTGATGGACTTATTGTTAAGGGAGGTTTCGGTACCTGACAATAATAGATGTTGAAACTAAATTTCTCCCCCCTCCCTCCTGCTTTTGGGTAGTTTTCCACTTCTGCTGCTTGGGGTATAAAAAAGGTGTGTTAGCAATAAAGAGTATTGACTCCTGGATGAAGAACCTTGGTGGCCTGTGTGTCTTTTAACCTCGCCGTCCCTCGCCGGACTCGGCTCCCTTGGCCGGACGCGGCAGACATGAAGAAAGTCATTACATAATGATAAAGGGATAACTTAATCAAGAAGATATTTTAATGGAGGCATTAAAACCTTAACACTCAAGCTGAGATATAGCTCAGTAGTAAAGTACTGACCTATCACGCAGTTTCCCAGCACTAGGTAAAATAAGTCTTTGAGTACCAAGATAAATAGAGGAAATGTTAACAGAATTGAAGAGAAAAAATAGCAATACACACTAGTAATAAATGGGTAGAATATCCAGGCACAAAAATCAATAACAAACATTATAGACAAAATGAAATTAACAGTTATTTACAGAAAAGTCTACTAATAACAAGACAGACATTTTTCTTAAGTGTACATGTGCCATTCTCCAGGATAAAATGTGTTATGGGATTAAAAAGTTTCCAGGCTGGGGATATAGCTCAGTTGGTAGAGTGCTTCACAAAAACTTGGGTTGAGTCCCCCACATAACCAAAAAGTTCCCTTTCCCAAAATAATGACATGAAACTAGAAATTATAAATAGGAAAAGAAAAACTCCACATAATTAATAAAATAAGTAGAAATTAACACAATGTTAAACAATCCACAGGACAAACAAGTACTCAAATTAGAAGTTATAATAAATATCTGAACACGCCTTGGGCAAAGGCAAGGGGATGGCAAATTGAAAAACCAGCCTCAGTGATTTAGCTAGGCCCTAAGCAACTCAGTGAGACCCTGTCTCTAAGTACAATATAAAAAGAATGTGCCTCAAGGGTTAGGTACCGCTGGGTTCAAGCCACAGTATCAAAAAAAAAAAAAAAAAAATCTGGACACAAATGAAAATGAAAATAAAACCTATTGACAAAATTTTGGTGAGCCTAACACAAAGGAGAGAAGACTTAAAATTGGAAATGAAAGAATACATTACAACTGTGTGTGATAGTATACTTAGAATACCAACTGCTTGGACTAAGGCAGGAGGATTGCAATTTTCAGGCCATCTAAGGCGACATAATAACAAACAAACAAACTAGTGTGTTTGTGGTACATTATTATAGCAGGCATCACAGAACTGCAGAGAAACATAATATACTACCATGAAAACTTACTATGTGAAAACAGCCATTTTGGGTTATAGGCACCATGATTTCCCTGAATAATACTAGCTAATTTTTCTAGTATACATTTTCAGAAAAGCATAAACAAACAAATCCTTAAAAGTAATATTTGGAACTTAACAGGATCCTATCTCCAGGGATACACCTGACGGAATGATTTTTAAGATAAATCAAGTACCTGCCAGTCCAGATGAAGTCATGTCTGTCCTAATCCATAAAGCTATCCTTCTTTCTGATCCAAATTGCAGGGATTTAGCTCATCTTCTTGCCAGCCAGGACCATCCTTCTGTCCCTAAGTACCTCAGTAAACTAGACCATGTGCCATTCTAGATCTGTCTCTTTCTTTGGTTTCATTGCATTTGGGGATCAGTTCATACACCATGACTGTGTTGTTCTGGAACAACTATAAATCAAAAAATTGGGTAAACTAAAAGATGTGGACAAATTTCTAGACTATATAGTGTTCCAAGACTGAACTGTAGACAAATGAAAATCTTATCCCAGCCAGATATGATAGTACATACTTAAGCCTAGATACTTAAAAGGCTGAGACAGGAAAGTTGTGACTTCAAACCTTGGCAACTTAGGGACACCCTACTTAAATTAAAGTAAAAAAAATTTAAAAAGCAGGTTGGGATGTAGCTGAATGTATAACACTTGCCTAACATGTTGTGAGACCCCGGGTTCCATTCCTTGTTTTACAAACAAACAAACAAATGAAATAATATCTTTACAAAAAATATCAAAAAGAATAAAATACAATATACAGTAGCATAAAAATAATCAAAGAAATTTAACAATGTGATCAAAAGATCATTACAATAGACATTACAAAATATTGACAAAGTACATTATAAAAGAAACATATAAATGGAAAGCTTTCAAAGTACAGGACTGGAAAAGTTAACATTGTTAAAGGGTTCATACTACCCAAAACAATTTATATATTCAGTGAAATCTTGAACAAAACTTCAATGGCAAGTTTCACAGATATGCAAAATACTATCCTAAAATGTGTATGGTCCACAAAAGACCCCAAATAGTCAAAGCAGTCCTGAAAAAAATGGACAGAGGAGATAACATACTTCCTTATTTAAAGATATTTTACAAAGGCTAAAATAGTTAAACCAATAAGACACCTGTGTAAGAACAGAAATACACACCAGTGGAACAGAATAAGGAGTCCTGCAGTAAACTCAAACACATACATCAACTGGGTAAAAAACAGAGAAGAAAGTATAATTGTCAATAAATGGTGTTAGGAAAAACTGGATATCCAAAAGCAGAAGAATGAAATTTAACTCCTCATGTGCATTCACACATAACAACTAAAAATAAATTAAAAAGAATTTAGGTGTATGTTTCATTAGAAATCAAGCTTGTAAAACTTACATAAAAATAGTTTTTCGGTATTTGTGTTGGCAGTGTTTTTTGGATGTGACATCAAAAGCAGAGGCAACAAAAACAAATTGGGATTGCATTATAATAAAACCTTTTTCACAGTAAAAGAAACAATAAAAAAAATGAAGAGATAACCTACAGAATGGGAGACAAATTTGCCAAGAACCAAAATTGACATTTCTCAAAAGAAGGCATACACATAATTGACAGAAAAATGGGAAAAAATTTGATAGTACTAATCATCAGGAAAACGCAAATCAAATTCACCAGGAAATGTCTTAACCTGTCATAGGGACAGAGGAGACAAGGCACCAAAGATAGCAGGAAATAGTTTTATTTGGCTGCAGCCAGGTGCAGAGGGCCCAGCTTTTGCTGTAATCAATCAATCTCCCAAATCCTGAGTTCAGGTAGTTTCAGAATTTTATACCCAGCATGTAAGGGGAGGGGCTCAGAAGTTCACAATCTACAGAAGTTCACATAAAAGCAGTTTTTTCTTTCACTGTTTTGGGCAAGTTAACCCTTCAAGGGCAACATCTGAGAAGGCAAAAGTTTCTTCTTCCCTTTCTATCCTCCCCCTGCCAGCTGTTACCATGGAGCCCAATTGGTAACTTATCTTAAAAATGTAGACATCTCTGTGAAGCCCAGCTCAAGGCCAGAGGCCTTGTTTGCACATTTCTTCAAAGTACTATATATACTGGATATGTTTGTGAAAAACTAGTAAGGGGGTGCCCAGCATCTGGAGTGCTGGTATTTTCTTGGCCAGTGGCCAAGTAAACAGGGCAACACAAAAATAGGAAGTTTATCTACATTGAACTCTTTTGCAGAGACTCTTTTGCTGACAGTCCTAAAATCAGCCATGGTGAAGATTTCTGGAAAAGCCCATTTAAGACTTTTTTTGTGGAGGAAGGGGGTGCCACTGCAACCCATGTGAAGATAGTTACTATTAAAAAAAAAAAGAAAGAAAGAAAGAAAATATGCTAGCTCTCATCTTACTACATGCTAAATGGGTAGGGTCATTATAGAAAATAATATGAAGATTGTCCCAAAAAGTTAAAAAAAAAAAAATCTATCACATGACCCAGCAATTTAATTTCTGCGTATATATATCTGCAAGAAAAAAGATTGCTCAAAGAGATACATACATTCTCAGCATTAATTTTAGTGTTATCCACAATTGCTAAAATATGAAATTAACCCATAAAGAGATAAAAGTGGACAAAGAAAATGTCCTAGGTATACAATCCTTGGGGCCAGGGTTGTGGCTCAGTGGGCAGAGCGCTTGCCTAGCATGCATGAGGCACTGAGTTCAATTCCCTGCACCACATAAAAGTAGACAAATAAAATAAACTACCAACTACAACTAAAAAAAATTTTTTTCAAAAAATATTACTGCCTTTAAAAAAGGAAAATCTTATGACAGCAGAGGACATTATATTTATGAAATAAATGATATTATTATTTTTTTCTTGTGGTACTATACATGGAACCCAAGGCCTTGCACATGATAGGTAAAGTGGATGAGGTACATTCCCAGGCCTTTAAAAAATTTTTTTGAGGTAGGGACTCAATAAATTGCAATTGCTCATGGTAGATAGCTTCAAACTTGTAATCCTCCTGCCTTAATCTCCTGAGTAGCTATGATTATAAGAATGTGATACTACACACATGGCTGATATATTTTAAAACATGGAATGTAAAAAAGTTAAACTCAAAAGCAGAGGTTAAAGAGACGTTTGTCAGAGTTTTGGAAGTATGGGAAATACAAAGTTGTATCGATAAAATATACAAAGTTTCAGTTATGCAGGAAACAAATTTGTCAGATCTAATTACTACTTAGTGATTATAGTTAAAAATACTATTGCACACTTTAAATTTGCTAAAGAGAAATCTGTGTTCTCATCACAACTCTCCCGAAAGGGTAACTATATAAGAGAATGAAAATGCTCATTTGTTAGGTGTATTAATATTTTACAAAGTATACATATGTCCGACACATAGGCAGACATGGTGGTACATGCCTGTAATTTCAGCAATTTGGGAGACTGAGATGGAATTTCAAGTTCCAGGGCAGCCTCAGTAATTTACTGAGATCTTGTCTCAAACAAATAAACAAAAAAATAGTATGTAACTCAATGGTTAAGTACTCCTTGGTTCAATAACAATTAACTATCCTCTCCCAAAATGTACACCTTTAATCCATATAATCTGTCAAATTTAAAAAAATAAAATTGAGAAAAAAATGATAAAAACAAAAGGATGAATGTTTCAATTTGGGGACATGAAAATGATTCCTTTGACTTATAAAAGCTATGTAACTCACCCTTTGAAGAAAAATGATCTACACTGTTTGGTACTTAAAATGTTTAAGGTATCTTAGTGGCACATGGCTATAATCCTGGAGAAAAGAAGATCACAAGTTTGAGGCCAACCTGATCAACTTAGTGGGACCCTATCTCAAAATAAAATAAAAAGAAATGGAGCTCTAGGTCAGTGATCTAGTATTCCTAGTTTCATTCATAATTTAAAAAAAAAAAAAAGGAAAAGAAAAACACAATTTAAAAAAAAAATGAAAAATAATTAGCATTTTGTAAAGTTAAAGAAAGTAAGGATTGACCACAATTACATTAGATAATTTAATAATATTTTTTACTAATTATTTTATAGATGAATATATTAGGAATGGAAGAATATTCTTCAAGGTTATATTGTGTTACAACCTTGAAATGATATCACTTGTTTTATGGTAACTGATTTTTAACTAATTTTAATTTCATCACTTTCCTTTATAGCATATGTATTTTATTTCATATCTTACACAAGAAATTAATTTTCAGGGCTGGAATTGTGGCTCAGTGGTAGAGCGCTCACCTAGCATGTGTGAGGCCTTGGGTTTGATCGTCAGCACCACATAAAAATAAAATAAAAACATTATGTCCAACTACAACTAAAAAGTAAATATTTAAAAAATGAAATTGATTTTGTTGTATTATATAAAAGTATAAGGAATATTATAAAAATTCTCTTACCTAAAAGACAATATAGGCATGTCTTCAAATGTTAGGGATCCAACATTGACTTTCTTTCTCTCTTTCTTTCTTTCTTTCTTTCTTTCTTTCTCTCTCTCTCTCTCTCTTTCTTTCTTTCTTTCATTTTTTGGTGCTGGGGATTGAACCTAGGGTCTTGGGTTTGAGAGACAAGCACTCTACCAACTGAGCTATACCCCCAGCCCCAACTTACTTTCTTTTTAAATAATTTTTGCTACTGGGGACTGAACCCAGGGGTGCTCTATTCCTCAGATACATTCCTAGCTCTTTTTATTTTTTATTTTGATACAGGTTCTTGCTAAATTGCTGAGGGTTGCCATAATTTGTGATATTCCTGCCTTAGCCTCCTAATTGTTGAGATTACAGATGCCCAGCATCTTCTTAGTTTTTTAAGCTCTGGGGGATCTTGTATAAAATATACTGGCAATAAATAATTTAAAGGATAAAATATGTGCAAAATGTTGAGGTTTAATGAATATGTATTCAAACACTGATGATAAATTATTGGGTTTGAAATTCTAACTCTATTTCCTGGCTGGAGGAAACTTTTTCTCTACAAAACTTCATAGGAATATAATTTTTAATTTGATAAGTCTCTTCTTTTAATACTGATTTATAGGGTTTTGTTTTGTTTTGGTACCAAGCATTGAACTAAGGGGCACTCAACCACTGAGCCACATGGCAAGTGCCACCATGTCAGCTCAGTTTTACATTCAAAAACCTCTTAATTTCGTTTATTAACGTCAAAAATTTCTCTGAAATATGTTGGACTTTTTAAGGTGCGAGATTGATTATCATATTGTCTGAAATTAATGGTATTTTTCTTGCTTTTTAACTTTCTTTTTTGTATTTCTGAACAGATAGACCCAAGACCTATAGTATGATGTTGAATTAATTAACATTTTTGTTATTTGTTTATTTTTATTATTTATTTATGTATTTATTTATTTTAGAGAGAGAGAGAGAAGAGAAGAGAAGAGAAGAGAAGAGAAGAGAGAGAGAATTTTTAAATATTTATTTATTTATTTTAGTTTTCTGCGGACAAAACATCTTTGTTTGTATGTGGTACTGAGGATCGAACTGGGGCTGCATACATGCCAGACGAGCGGGCTACCACTTGAGCCACATCCCCAGCCCGATATTTTTATTTTTACTATGACTTGAAGTACTGAGGATTAAACTCATTAGTGCTTTACCACCAAACTACATCCCAGCTCTTTTTTTTGATATCAGGGTAACTGCTGTTCCGACCAGCGCTGGCAGCTGAACTTAAGATCACTCACATGAATTTGCAAGGACACCAAATAAAACACAATCATACAACATATGGCCTCTTCATTCTGAGACTTAACAATGTTAAATTAAATTAAAATTTAACCAAGTTTTCATGACTTGATATCTATTCTTATTTCTGAATAATATAAACCTTGTATAGATGTACCACAGTGTGTTTTTTCATTCATTAGTTGCAGGACATGTTGATTTTTGGTTTTATAAATAAGTAATTATGAGTAAGACTATAATTAACATTCAGAGATTTGTGTGGACTTAAGTTGTTGAATCACTGATTTAGTACTTGATTAGAGACTAGATTGCCAGATTGCATGATGAGACCATGCTTAGCTTGTGCATTTTACCAACAATGAATGAAATCTCCCATAGCCCTGCATCCTCACCAACAATTGGCATTATCAGCTTTAAATTTTTTAACTATTTTAATGATTGTGAATGGTATCCTTTGTTCTTTTAATTTCCCTTATTTACTAAATAAAATTGTATCTTATTTACTATTGGTGTAACTTCTTTGGTGATGTCTTTTCAGATTATTTCTGCCCATTTTTGAAAATGATTTTTTTTATTACTATATTTTGGGGGGTAGCATGGATTGAATCGAGGGGCACTTAACAACCGAGTCACATTTTCAGCCCTTTTTATTTATTTATTTATTTTTAAATATTTATTTTTAAATTTTCGGTGGACACAACATCTTTATTTTATTTTTATGTGGTGTTAAGGATCGAACCCAGCGCCCCGCGCATGCCTGGCGATCGCGCTACCACTTGAGCCACATCCCCAGATCCTTTTTTATTTTTTTGAGACACGGTCTCAGTAATTTGCTGAGGGGCTTGCTGAGGCTGGTTTTGAACTTGAGATCCTCCTTTCTCAGCCTCCTGCATCATTGGGATTATAGGCATGTGACACTGTGTTTGGTTTACTATTGAATTTTGAGAATAATTATGTATTTTAAATAAAAATCCTTTATCAGATACACACTTGTAAACATTTTCTTTCCACCTTTGGCTTTTTTTTTTTAAGAGAATTTTTTAATATTTATTTTTTAGTTTTTGGCGGACACAATATCTTTGTTTGTATGTGGTGCTGAGGATCGAACCTGGGCCCACGCATGCCAGGCGAGTGCCCTACCACTTGAGCCACATCCCCAGCCCCCACCTTTGGCTTCTTTTCTAAATTTTCTTTAACAGTATCTTTCACAGAACATAATCTATATAATAATAACATAATCTAACAGGGTCTGACTGAATTGCTTAGCACCTTGCTTTTTGCTGAGGCTGGCTTTAAAAAATCAATTTATAGGCTGTGGCTCAGTCATAGAGTGCTTGCCTAGGGGGTTTGATCCTCAGCACCACATAAAAATAAACAAATGGAGTGAAGGCATTCTGTCTATCTACAACTACAACAAACAACAAAAAAATCCCTCCCAGTTTAAGATTAAACTTAAAAAAAATCAATTCATCAATTTCATGAATTATGCTTTTTGGACTTTTACCTAAAATTCATTATGAAATGTAAGGTGAGGCCGGCCTGGTGGTGCATGCCTGTAATCCTAGCAGCTTCAGAGTCGGAGGAGGAAAGAGAATTGCAAGTTAAAGCCGGTCTCAGCAGTTCAGCCAGGTGATAAGCAACTCAGTGAGACTCTGTCTTAATAAAATACAAAACAGGGCCAGGGATGTGGCTCAGTGGTCGAGTACTCTGAGTTCATCCCAGGTACTCACCCTTCCTCCCCCGCAAAAAAGTTTTCTTCCACCTTTACACTTTAAATTTAGTTCAATGATTCATTCTGGACTCATTTTTTGTGAAAGGTGTAGAAGTTTAAGTGCTTTAAAAATATATATATATATACATACACATACATTTTTTAAGTTAATAGATGGACAAAATACCTTTATTTGCTTTTATGTGGTGCTGAGGATCGAACTCAGGATTTCACATTTGCTAGGTGAAACTGCTGAGTCATAACTCCAGTCCCTAAATACTTTTGAGTGCAACTTCTACACTATATGCATGCCATTGTTGCTCTGCTACCTTATAATGATTGTGTCCCTGAAGAAAGGTGCTGAATTATTTTTGGATAAGATCACATTTTACAGCATTTCTATCTTTCTTCCTTTTCCTTTGGCAGTATTGGAGCTTATTGACCACAGAGTGAGATTTCCAGCCACTCCATTACCCCTCTCCCAACCCCCATTTGCGGGGAAGTATCCAGGGACTGAACTCAGGGGCCCTCTACCACTGAGCCACATTCCCAGCCCTAATTTGTATTTTATTTAGAGACAGAGTCTCACTGAGTTTCTTAGGGCTCTCTGTTGCTGAGGCTGGCTTTGAACTCCAGATCTCCTTGCCTCAGCTGAAGGCTGAGTTGTAGGCCTGGGCCACTAGAACAGGCTCTATCCCTTTTTAGGGCAGGGTCTTGTGACTGGGCAGGTCTCAAATTGTGATCTTCCTGGTTCAGCCTCCAGATTCCTGGGATTAGTGGTGTGTACCACGTCGACCCTAGTATTTGTATTTTTCTTATGTAAGAGTGTTTACGTTTGAAAACTTCTTCAGTCCTGTAGCTCACCATTATCATAATAAATATACTTATGTTAATACAGCTATTCACAATATTAAGACCTGTGTAGCCTTTCATAGTGGAGTAAGAAAAGAATAGATCTGTTTCAGAGAAAATAATGGGCTAAGATATATAAAATCAGCATTAAAATGTCGCATTAAAGAATCAAGGGGCTCAGTCAGATGAAGGAAGCCTGCAATCTCAGCGTCACTGGAGTCTGAGGCCGGAAAAGACAAATCCAAGTTTAGTCATAAAAAATAAAAAGGGCTGAGGATGTAACTCAGTGACAAAGCGCCTCTGGGTTTAATCCCTACTTTCCTCTCCCACGCAAACAACAAACAAATATAGAATTTTGGATAAACAGAGTTAAGGGCAACGAACCAGCATCTATGGGCAACCATCAATTATGGGAACAGGTCCTACAATGTGTTGTTTCATGTGGAAGAGTGAAAAGGTAGGGAGAACAAGTAAGTGTGCAGCGGTGAGAAGTTCGGCAATCTGCGGTCACTTAGCGAGAAGACTCTTCCTGCGGTGTAAAATTTTTGTCTTCTGGACGTCAGTATGTAACAAGATCCTCTTCAGTGTGAGGTGATCCCGCACCACAAGGCGTGGATGGGCTTGGTGCAACCAGGCAGGAAAACGTCCTTGCGCTGCATTTGAGTGCACCGCGGGAGATGTTTTATCTCGCTCCTTCTACCACCTCCTTTTTCCTCGCGAGACCTAGGTGGCTACCGAAGGACAGACACCACCCGGACCTTCCATTCTTTGTACTAGTAAATTTACTAGTTCGAGTTAATTTAACTCGAGCAATCTAAAGGTTGTTTCATTCCGAAGACTACCTTTTTGCGGACAGATGTGACCATAACCCACCTACCCAAGTTGGTGTGTGTTCTCTTCCCTGGATCTTAGTATTTCTGAACGGCTGAGTTCGGCAACTAGCAAGTTTAGTGGCACCATCGCTGACGTAAGTCAACAAAAGTCATGTGATGCAAGCCGGTCACCTCTATTGGTGAGCCTGGTTGGTTGTGGAGAGAGGTCACGACAGTTGCGTGGGGTTTACCTTGTGACACTATTACAACAACTTTGTGTTGGTACCGGCTAAGTTTGTAATTCTAAGAATTTCTCTTGGGCTGTCCAGCATTGTGAGCTTTTGTGTTCTTCTGGTCACCACCTGCCTCGTGATGTGATCTGGTAGCGGAGCCTTGTAGCCCCTGCATCTGCAGTTTTCGCCTGTGCTTTGGAGTTTCAGGTCGCGACTGTCTGCGATCGCTATAAAGTTGCTTAGTCTCAAGCTGTGTTTGAGATCACCATTTGAAGCTCTGAACACGGTGGTGAGTGGGCGTCAACGTGGGAGTTACAAATTTGCGGCGTTTCCATGAAATCCTGTGCATTGTCGCTTGCTACTGCCGCGGCTACATTTGGTGATGAGGAAAAGAAAATGGCGGCGGAAAAAGAGAGCGGCGAGAGCGAAGAGGAGTCCCTCACCTTGACAGTGCAGGAGAGGGAGGCGCTCGGTGGATTGGACAGGTACGGACCGTGGTCACGGGCAGGTTGACTACTCACCGGTTGATGCCACTCTCCAGAAGGGCCCAAATGCAGCTTGACTCCGGTGGCGACGGGAGGTCACCTCGTCTTGGCATTCACCCAGCCCTTGCTGCTTTCCGGGCCTCGGTTTCGGGAAGGGACGGGTCAGTGTTTCTCCGAGAGCTTTAACAAGACACGTGTGTTTCTTCCTACAGTCGCCTCTTCGGGTTCCTGAGTCTTCGCGAAGATGGCGCCAGTATGAAAACCCTACTGGGCAAGGTAGGGCAACTACGCGAACACAACTGTCTACACGATCTTTTTGCCCTGCGTTTTGCTAGTCCTTGTAATTGCGTCTCGCGCTGTTCTAGCCATCTTTCGTTGCAGACAACAGCAGTGGCCAAGGGGCATTTGAAAAACTATTTATCACTTTTGCTGTCCTCTTGCCCGATCATATTGCTCTCTAGCTGTCCAAAATCTTTATAGTTTGCGCCTGTTCTTTGTGGCCTGGCTTAACAGACTCGTTAGCATTGCTGGTGTTTTAGACCTTTTTGGTTAAGCCTATGATTTCTGAATGTTGGCTCAAAGTTGGTCAATTTTGCAGACTTCTGAAAATTTACTATTTCCCTGTCGTCCTACTTTTTTTTTTTCTTTTTAAAATTAAATCCGCGTTTGGCTCCTAGCTTGTTATGTCTGATTTAATCGCACGTTTTATGCTTTCTTGTATTACTTTGACTCCTAAGGATTAAATTCACATAATTTTTTGCGTTCAGGAGTTTGCATTGGAACTGGATCTACCCTCATTGTCATTATGTTTGACTGAAACATAAATGATGTACTTACTCTTTTTAGTATTTTGCCATCAGAAATAGTGCTGAGAATGTTGTCTGTGTGTGTGTGTGTGTGGGGGGGGGGTTGGTTTTTTGGCCTAGAAGTCTTGATGCCTGGGTTTTAGAGACCGAAGACATTTCCTTGTTTGTGTGAAAAGTTGGCACTGTCATTTAGTTAATGGCTGCTCCTATCAGCCAAGATGGCGGGAAATAGTGGGAGGAGAAATGAAGAAGGAATTGTTTTCGTGGCGGGAGGAGATATAAACAGGAAAATCTTAGCGAAAAGATATAATAAATTGCCTGGCACAAATTCATTATTTGAAAGGGGAATTATCGGTGTCTTTTCAAAGTAACATTCTTAAACCTACTATATATTTATCGTTTGACACATTTAGTTACTTCTTGTAGACTGTTGGGTACACTCCATAGAACCTTACTTTTAAGCCAGTTTATGACCTGATCAAACTTAATTATTTAAAATGAATTATATCCTGTCACTTGATAAGATGAACGTAGGACTGTACAAAAAATGCTACATATAATAAATGCTGCATCCATTACATTTTTCTCGTATTTGGTTGAAATCAGAAATTATGAACTTGACAGTTTGTTGCCTCAAATGAAAGAAACACTAGTTTCAACCCCCCTCCCCTGGGGGGGATTTGAACCCAGGTCCTCATGCTAATTTTTTTCTTAAGGATTTTTTTTTAAATTTTTTATTTTTTTGTATCTGGGATTGAATCCAGGGGCACTTAACCACGGAGCCACATCCCCAGCCCTTTTTATGTGTTTTCTTTCACAGACAGTGTCTCACTAAGTTGCATAGGGCCTTACTAAATTTCTGAGGCTGGCTTTGAACTCAGGATCTTCTTGCATCAACCTTAAAAGTAGCTGCGATTATAGCTGTATGCCACTTTGTCCAGCTTAATAAAGGGTTTTTAAACACAGATACATTAAAGTTGTACGAATTACGGGTAATATTTAATACATGTATTCATGTATTTGGTAATATTTAAGTCAAATTAAAATATCTCTATCTTCAAAAATTTTCATTTCTCAATGATGAAACTTTCAAAGTTCTTTTGGCTTTTTGAAATCGAAGTAATTCCCTTTTTCTGTAGGCATAATACCATGTAATTGTACCTGAAATTTCTTGCTTCTGTGAAACTGTAACTTTGTATCCATTTATCAATGTTCCCCATCCCTCCTGGGTCCTTTCTTTTCCAGGTCTCTAATAAGGTCAGTTTACTCTCCCCTTTTTTGAAAACAACTTGTTTGAATTCCACATAAGTTAGCTATGTCCACGTCTTTCTGTGCCTGATTTACTTCATTGAGTATAATGATTTCCAGTTCCATCCATGGTGCTGCAAATGTCAGATTTTCTTATTCTTTATGGTTGAATAGTATCCGATCGGGTGCCATTTTTTAAAATGGAGATTTAACTTGCATGGATTTTAATATGTAGTTTGGTTTAGCATAGTCTTAAGTTTTTTTTTAATCTGTAATCTATTTTTTTCCCCCTGTGGTGCTGGGGATTGAACCCAGGGGCCTATGCATGTGAGGTAAGCATTCTACCAACTGAGCTATATTCCCAACCCCTATAATCTATTTTTAAATTTTTGTTTTGATTGCAAATAATGACCAAAAATCAGTGATGTGATACTTTTTTTCCTAAAAATTCATTTCATTTGATTGTTGAATATGATTGTTAAATACTGTGGAAGTGAAAAACCTATCCATGAAAACTACTGGCAAATTGTGACTGGCTTTAATATTCTTTTTTTTTTTTTTAAAGCTATTTTTTATACCTTTGTTTTATTTATTTATTTTTTATGTGATGCTGAGGATAGATCCCAGGGCTGCACACATGCAAGGTGAGCTCTCTACTACTGAGCCACATCCCAGCCCCTTTAATATTCTTTAAGTTAAATTGAATTATTGGGGGGGAAAATAAATGATGTTGGGATCTGGGGGATTGAGGCACAAGGACCACAAGTTTGAAGCTAGCCTGGGCAATTTACTGAGATTGTCTCAAAGAAAAATAAAAATGTCTGGGTCTGGGATTGCAGTCTAGTAATAGGGTGATTGCCTAGCATATGTGAGGCCCTGCATTTAGGCTCCAGTACTAATAAAAAGCGGGGGGCGGGTGTTCTGCGTGTAGTTATCTCTTTGGATTCCTGAGCCTTCACAAAGATGGTCACTTCTAATTTAACTTGGATTGTATTTTGGAATATTTATTTCTGATTTAACTTGGAGTTTATGAAGTTGCTTGCAATTGATAGTGTTCGAAAACATTGGGGGAAAAGGTCTTATCATACATATTGATGATCCATACTTAAAAATAAATGCTACTTATGAGTGTTTCCATGGGATTAATATTTACCTTATGATATTAGGAGTTCTAAATTATAATATATGTTAGTAATATGTTTTTTTGTTTGTTTTGTTTTTTTAAACTGGGGATGGAATCCAGAGGCACTTCACTACTGAGCCACATCTCCAGTCTCTTTTTGTATTTTATTTAAGTCAGGGTCTCACTGAGTTACTTAGTGCCTCACTAAGTTATTGAGGCTGGCTTTAAACTTGCAATCCTCCTGCCTCAGCCTCTCAAGCTGCTGGGATTATAGGTATGGACTACCATGCCTGGTCATATGTAATGATTTTTTTTTTTTTTTTTTTTTTAATTTTTTTAATATTTATTTGTTAGTTTTCGGCGGACACAGCATCTTTGTTTGTTATGTGGTGCTGAGGATCGAACCCTGGCCGCACGCATGGCAGGCAAGCGCGCTACAGCTTGAGCCACATCCCCAGCTCCTGTAATGATTTTTAATAATATTTTTTTAAAAAGTGGGCAGAGGTTGCTTAAGCATATATTTGAAATTGCATGTGATCTTTAATACTGAGAATTTATACTTAATGTAAATTTTTCATGTTTGAGTAATTAAGTGAAAAAAATTAAAAAAATATATTTAGTTTTTACTTATAGGTAGACACAGTGTCTTTATTTTACTTTATGTGGTGCTGAGGATTGAAGCCAGTGCCTCATGCATGCTAGGCGAGCATGCATGAGCCACAACCCCAGCCCTTAAGTGAAAATTTTTGAGAGCAGTATTTTGTTCTGTTTTTCCTTTTTTTGTTGCTGGGGATCAAACCCAGGGCCTTGTGCACTTGTGCATGCAAGCAAGCACTCTACCAACTGAGTTATATCTCCAGCCCGAAAGAGCAGTGTTTTTTAAAAGCATTGAATTCCTTGCTGGGTACAGTTAACACCTGTAATCCCAGTGGCTATGGAGGCTGAGCAGGAGGATTGTGAGTTCAAAGCCAGCATCAGCAAAATCAAGGTGCTAAGCAAAACTCAGTGAGACCTTGTCTCTAAATAAAATACAAATTGGGCTGGGGATATGGCTCAGTTGCTGGGTCCCCTTGTTCAATTTTTTGAACCCTTGTTCAAAAAACAAACAAACAAAACATTGAAATTCTATTAGGAGCCAAATGTTAGTTTTTCGTATTGATGTTGTGTCCTATATGAACATCCCTGCCTTGTGATAGGAATTAATTGCTGTAGCAATTAAGATAACACAGAGATGTGATGAAAATCAGTATGTAAATTATTCAGAAGTCCAAGAATGGGAAACATCATATAACCTAGCTATATTTCTCCCTGGTTTGTAACCAAAAGAACTAAAATCAGCATACTGCAGTGATATGTGCATGCTTATATTTATAGCAACACAGTTTAAAATAGGCAGTTATTCAGCCATAAAGAAAAATGAAATTATATCCCTTACAGGAAAATGGATGGAGCTTGAGAGCATTATGTTAAGTGAGGTAAGCCAAAATAAGAAAGGCAGTGGTTGAATGTTTTCTCTCAATTGTGGAAGCTAGAGAGGAGAAAGGAAAAGAAAGGTAGGGGTAGGGAAAAATATTATTAAACTCAAAGCAGGAGACCCATAGAGTAGAGGGTAGAGGACAGGGTGACCAAAGTAAGGAGGTGTGGAGGGAAAGGGGAAATAGTATTGACCAAATTATATTTTTATATCATGTGCATATAATAATGCATGACAATATTATAAGTAATTGTAATACACCAATAAAACATGAGGGGGAAATAATTTTAAAATAAAATTATGATTTTACTCAGGGAAAAAAAAAACATGTAACTGGGAAACGTAAGAGAACACAGATCATGGCAGGTATGCTATTTGATGACTCCTCAGGAGTTTTTATCCATTAATCTTGTTTATTCTTGACAGTCATGGCAAGAGCATCCTGATCCTATGGTACACCTGGTCTCTGAAGCCGATAAGATTGTTTAAGGTGGGTGGGTAAGATTCATGCCAAACTTTCATTACCTCAGAAGCTATAAGTCAAAGTGGGATAACAGAAGGAAAAAGAAACAAACCACTATCTACTGGCTGTCAGACTATGAGTTGAGGCTCAGGAATGCTTTTGCTCTTTGTCCCTTTGGTGGTCTTTATTTTGGTACTAGAATTATTAGTAGAAAGATGAATAGAGAAATTATAGTTTGTTTACTATTCAACAGTAAAATAGGGGGTCTATTTTTTAGAGTAGGTGTTTAAAAGCTTTGGAGGTAATGACAGAACTTTAAATTTATTAAAACATGAATTTTTCAGGAATTAATCGTGTAAATGATAGGAGAAAACATTAAAGTGATTTCAAAAGTGTTTTATTTTTGTTCTGAAATATATCAATAATAGTATTTAAGGTGATTTACATTGTGTATGTTTTCTATTTGATGACTTTTACCAGATTCATTTCATTTATTCTTTTTCAGTTCTTAAGGAGATTGATATTTGAGTTACAGAAGCAACCATAGAAACAATGTAATGTGTTTCTTTTTTTTTTTAAAGAGAATTTTATTTATTTATTAGTTTTTCGGCGGACACAACATCTTTGTTTGTATGTGGTGCTGAGGATGGAACCCAGGCATGCATGCCAGGCAAGCGTGCTACCGCTTGAGCCACATTCCCCAGCCCCAAATGTGTTGTTATTTAGGAATTAGAACTTTTATTTGATGCATTAAAAGTGCAAAAAAAAAAAAAAAAGAAAGAAAGAAAAAGATTCCTTGGAAAGAGGCTGTCTTAACAATTATTTATATATTTTACCAAAAAAGTCTTAATCTAAAATATTTCTTTA
This sequence comes from Marmota marmota marmota, assembly GCF_001458135.2. NCBI lineage: Eukaryota > Metazoa > Chordata > Mammalia > Rodentia > Sciuridae > Marmota > Marmota marmota. Next base: position 444,331 of record NW_026000327.1, read on the forward strand.
AAATTGTGCCACATTAATCACATAAATCTTAAGACATAGGCACTATTCAAAACTATATATAAACAGGCAGTTTTCTAGGTTTGGTTTACTTTTTCATAAAGTTCTCAGCTCTTTTTATAGTCAAACACACTGCCATTATTTATAAACTAGTGAAATTGTTATGTATGACATGACATTTTGTTACTCAGGTGATAAACTTATTTGTAGGCTTACACTGTATATCAAAATGGAGTTTGCAGGCTTTTTTTCTTTTTCTTTTTTTTTGCATTTCAATCCATTATCATACTTTATATTCTGATGTTAATGAATGGCTCCTGCTGTGTGTATGTGTGTGTGTGTGTGTGTGTGTGTGTGTGTGTGTGTAAGCTCAGGGTTGTTCGTCTACTGAACTACTTTAGTCCTTTATAAATTTTTTTTCCAAAATAACAGTTTTTGCTTGAGTATTACAGGGCAGTAAAATACAGTCTGTTGGATTTTCAAATAAAAGTGTCAATGTTCAGCTAAAAAACAAGATCTAAATCAACACAATTTGGCTATTATGTTGGTAAGATATGTGCCTCTATATAGATGGTAAATTAATTCAGTGGCATGTGTAACAGTTTTTCCTGTCTTTAATTTCTACTTCATTTTCATTTCATTAGTATAATTATTTTATTTTATATTTTTTAGAGAGGGTCTTGCTAAGTTACTAAGTCTGATCTCAGATTTGTAGCCCTTGTACGTCAGCCTCCCAGTAGATGGGATTATAGACTTGTGTCATTGTGATAGAATTGTATCAGTTTTTTAAAAGTGATATAATTTTTTTTGTCTGTTTGATTTTGATCAAATCTTAGTACTTTAAAGTACCAGGAATGGAACCCAGGGGTGCTTGACCACTGAGCCACATTCCCAGGCCTTTTTTGTATTTTATTTTGAGACAAGGTCTTGCTGAATTGCTCAGGGCCCCACTAAATTGCTGAGACAGGCTTTGAACTCAAAATCCTCCTGCCTTAGCCTCTTGAGCTGCTGCATTACAGGTGGGCACCTCCTGGCCTCGCTAGCCATTTATTTATTTATTTACTTGCTGGGGGTGGGGGGCACTGCTGATTGAAATCAGGATCTCACAGCCCCAGCCCTGTTTTGTATTTTATTCAGAATAGGATCTCACTGACTTGCTTAGGGCCTCACTAACTTGGTGGGACTGGCTTTGAATGTACAATCCTCCTACTTCAGCCTCCAAAGTATCTGGGATTACAGGTGTGTGCCACAGTGCCCATCTTGGCTTTTGTTTGTTTAATTTTATTTGTTAGTTGTTTTACTTTATTTATTTATCTGCGGTGCTGAGAATTGAACCCAGTGCCTCATATGCTAGGCACATGCTGTACCACTGAGCCACAACCCCAACCCTTAGCCTTTGTTTTTAAAAGAGATTTTTAAAGGTATAAAATTAGTATAAAATCATATTCACTTTTTTCTTAGTGTCTTAGAAAACTTTCTTAATGCTTAGAGATTGATTCCATGTTCTTAAAGATTATAAAGTATTCTTTTTAAAAAATTTTTTTAAGTATTTATTTTTCAGTTTTTGGTGGACATAACATCTTTATTTTATTTTATGTGGTGCTAAGGATCGAACCCAGTGCCCCGCATATGCTAGACAAGCGCGCTACTGCTTGAGTCACATCCCCAGTCCCAGTATTCTTTTTTTTAAAAAAAAATATTTTTTAGTTGTAGATAGTCACAATATCTTTATTTATTTATTTTTTAATGTGGTCCTGAGATTCGAACTCAGTGCCTCATGCATGCAAGGCAAATGATCTACCACTGAGCTACAACCCCAGTCCCTATATAGTATTCTTTAAAAAAATTTTTTTTTTGTTATAGATGAACCCGATATCTTTATTTCGTTTATTTATGTATTTATTGGTGCTAAGGACCGAACCCAGTGTCTCACATGTAGGAGGCAAATGATGTGTTCCTGAGCTAAAACCCCAGTCGCTTAGTATTCCTTTTTAATGTCAGTTTAAATAGTGTTTGAGAAATCTTAGTTTTTATATTTTTCTTTTAACAATTTTCTTATATAGAATTTGGCACATAGAAATATTTTTAGGAATGCAGTAATGGAACAGAGATAGGTTCATTTGTATTTCATGTTTATATCAGTTTGTATCCTTTAGTGATGCCCCATCCTCCACCCACCAATCTTAATTAAGTTTCTTCAGAAATCCTCCCCATATTTATTCTTATTAACAGAATATCAGCAAAAATTTCTGCAAAGAACTCATTATGATTTGGAATTTACTATTTGTGGGGGCTCTGTGTTTACTCTGGCTCGCAAAAGCTAAATTTTCGTACAAGAATTGTTACTTCTGCTTTCTGTGGTAAAGACTTTTGAAACCTCTGTCTACTCTAAAAAATTGGAATAAAAAAGCCCTTTTTTAAATTTCAGTGAACTTTTAAATTCCTTCTCCCACTGGGTATAAAGTTCAAAGAATTCCCAGACTTATGGTCCAGAAATTTTTAGGTGATAGTCGCTCTTGAGCCCTACAGCTCATAAACCTACTTCCTGCTAATTCCGTGTGTCCAGCCTCATCAGTCCTACATCATCCTCAGTAAAAATAGATGAGAGGGCTGGGGTTGTGGCTCAGTGGTAGAACACTCGCCTAGCACATGCGAGGCCCTAGGTTTGGTCCTTAGCACCACATTAAAAATAAATAAATAAAAATACTGTGCCCAACTACAAATAAAAAAAAAAAAATCAATATTTAAAAAAATAAAAGAACAAATGAGAGTGTCATATTTACTTCTTATTGCTATTAGTTTTGTTATTAGAAACAAGTCATTGCTTGCCTTTTGGGATTTGCTTTTCTAGTGTAAGCACAGTTGAACTTTTTTTTAAAGATTAGAAGAGTCCCTTATGTGCTTTTTCTGTATATTATTAATCCCCGCCCCCATTATTCAGTATTAGTTTTTTGTTTGCTTTTTGTGCTGCTGTGGATCAACCCAGAACCACTGAGCTATATTCCCAACACTTTTTAAAATTATTATTATTATTTTTTGGTACTGGGGATTTAACCCAGGGGCAGTTTACCTTTGAGCTGTATCCTCAAACAGCTCCCTCTTTGTTCTTACTTTTTGAGACATGTTCTTGCTAAATTGTTTAGGATCTTGCCAAGTTGCTGAGGCTGGCTTCCAATGTGTGATCCTCATCTCAGCTTGCTGAGTTAACAGGATTATAGGAGTATACCATTGTGCCTATCTTGCAATAATTTTTGTTTTTTGTTTTTGGTACTGGGGATTAAACTGACCATTAAGCCACATCCCCAGCCCTATTTTGTATTTTATTTAGAGACAGGGTCTCACTGAGTTGCTAGCATCTCCCTGTTACTGAGGCTGGCTTTCAACTCAGATCCTCCTGCCTCAGCCTCCTGAGTCACTGGAGTTACTAGTGTGGACATCTGGGCCTGGCTTGCATTAGTTTCTTAACTGATCCCTTAACTGTTCTTCATCTTACAAAGAAAAAAACTTGCATTGTTTTTAGTTTTTGTTATTTGTTATTATTTTTCTCAGTACCTGTAAATATGCTTCTAGAGTTCTGGAAAGAGGGATTGGAATTAGTACTCTTTAATAACCCAAGACTGATAAGAAAAACTTGATTACTTGAAAGTAGTTTTTATTTTTATTTCTGATATATCTGAGGAATTTGTCATGATCTTGTTAGTAAATAATGCATTATTGTGGTGATTTGAGAAAAGAGAAAGTTGCTTAGAGTATGAAGCAAGTGAAATTTCATTGTCACATTTATTTCTGAGGCCTTCCCCTACGACTGGATAGAGCCAAAATGGATTAATATAGTCTTAAGAATATGTTCAATTTGCTAGAACAACCATAATAAATTTTATTTGTCAAAAAACAAAACAAACACTTATTATATATGTCTAAATTATTTAAAAGTAAATTCAGCCTTTTAATTATTTTTAGTTATGGTGATTTGGTACTAAATATGTTCTCCAGGTAGATAGAGTAGAAGAGACTGAAAACTGCTAACTGAATTTAAATTTTTTAAATGGGAGACTCTAATGTTGTGCAAGCTGATTTTTAAACTCTTTGACTCAAGTTATCCTCCTACTTTATTTTCATGAGATGCTAGGACTCCAGACCCACATTGCATATTTATCTTTTTTTTTTTTTTTTTAAGTTCTGGATGGACACAATACCTTTATTTATTTGTTTATTTTTATGTGATGCTGAGGATCAAGCCCAGTGCCTCACAGGCAAGCAAACTACTACTGAGCTATAACTCCAGCTCCGCTCAGTTCTTTTTTAAATTTAAATTTTACTCTTACGGATGGTTGAGTTTTCCAGGACTAGAGAGGGTCTTTAAACTTATTGAGGAATTATATATTGAATTAGGTACTTACAAGCTTTTTGTTTGAAGTGTGTTTTTTATTCAAAGGAGGAAAAAATGAAGGCATTTTATATGAGAACTCTAACAACCTATTATCTCAACAGACTCTTCTGAGTAAGATAAAATATTTGGATAGTAATAGGATATTATCTTTGTTCCTTTATGGGATAGTTTATCTTAGATGGTTTTTTAGAGGCATCACAGCTGGGAGTCTTTCTTAAAGTGTTCTTAGATCTAAGAAATCATGCATTTCCCATGTTAGTAGTCCCTTTGAAGATAAAACTTATGTTTAATTTTTTTCTTTTGTTGCATTGGAGATCAAACCCAGGGCTTTGTGCATGTGAAGCAAGCACTCTACCAACTGAGTTATATCCCCAGCCTGAACATGTGGTTCTTCAGACTTTTTTTTTTTTTTATTTGTAGTTGGGCACAGTATTTTTATTTATTTATTTTAATGTGGTGCTGAGGATCGAACCTGGGCCCGTATGCATGCCAGACGAGTGCGCTATCCCATGAGCCACATCCCCAGCCCCACATGTGGTTCTTTAAGAATTACTTTTCTCTGTTGAAAAAAAAAAAAAAAAAGTATGAGACTGTACCTATATGTATGGGGGCATGTAGTGTTGGAGCTTGAAATAAATGAAGAGAAAGGTATGTTTTAAAACAAAGATTTATGTTATTCTAGAAGGTGATATAGTTTCTGACAAATTATAGCTGATGAATACAAATGGTAGTTGCTATTAGTCCATAGCAACTCTGAGAACAGTGCATTGCAAATCACAAATGTGAGTTATATTTGTAATTTAAAATTTTATAAATATTTTACTATGATCATCAAATTATTGAGTTTTTTATATGAAATCTTTGGAATATTTGTATGACATTTCATTTACAGCTCATCTCAATTTGAGTCACCATATTTCAAATATTCAAATATTACATATAGCTAGTGTCTACTGAGTTTTTAGTAAAGTTCTTTCAGTATCTGAAAGTAGTTTTGCTGTATGGACAAGGACTTAAGTAACAATTTAGATTTGCTACATTTATAAAAAGTTATTAAGGTGTTTCTAGACTGTTTTATTGGGCAGTTCTTTGTTTAGATGGGAAGTCACTTACATCATGACTTCTGGCTCCATTAATACCGGAAAAGCTGTTTTATTTAAGAGTAATGTGTTACTTCATCCCATGTTTTTGATAGAAAATGACATTTATTGATTGAGTTTGATTTCTTTAGTAATTGTAACATGTATGCTTTCTTTCAGGAAGGAAATGCTATCTAGGGTTTTATTGTTTTAAAAATGTTTATATTTTTCATTTCTAGGCTGTTCACTGCTACGAATCTTTAATATTAAAAGCTGAAGGAAAAGTGGAGTCTGATTTCTTTTGTCAATTAGGTCACTTCAACCTCTTATTGGAAGATTATTCAAAAGGTAATGATATTTTTTTATCTTCCATTTTTTTGCTTGATTTATGTTTGCATCATGTAATTGTAATGGTTTTGTTTTTTTTAACCAAGGCCACTTCCTACTGTCTTCTTACTCTCTTCTAAGTAGCTCATAACTTAATAAGAAATGAGAAAAAAGAGTAGATAGAAATGTGAATTTTTTTGTACCTCAATGTAATTATTTAACAAACCTGATGATTCAGCAAAATTTACATAATATCCTACGTGTCTGTTGCTCTTTGTTTGTCCTTGTGAAAATTTATGTTCTTTTATCATAGTAGAAAGAGAACAAATTCAATATATATTTTTTATTATTTATTCTTTAGTTGTAGGTGGACATAATATTTTTATTTTATTTTTATGTGGTGTTGAGAATCGAATCCAGTGCCTCAGACATGTGAGACAGGTGGCTACCACTTGAGCCACATCCCCAGCCCTCAATATTTTTGTCTGTGTGTGCAAATGTAGAAATTTTGGGCAGCTGATGGTACAACTCAGTTGGTAGAGTGCTTGCCTTGCATGCACAAGGCCCTGGGTTCAGTTCCTAGCACCACACACCTACACAAAACAAATGTAGATTGACTTTAAAAAAATTTCCATTTGGGGGCTGGGGCTATGGCTCAGTGGCAGAGCACTTGCCTGGCATATGTGAGGAACTGAGTTCGATCCTCAGCACCACATATAAATAAATAATAAAGGTACATCAACAACTAAAGAATATTAAAAAAATTTTTTTTCCATTTTATCTGGGCATAGTGGCACATGCCCATAATTCCAGCTGCCTGTAATTCCAGTGGCTAGGCTGAAGCAGAAGGATCGAAAGTTCAAAGCTCCTCTCAGTAAAAGCGAGGTGCTGCTACTCAGTGAGACCCTGTCTCTAAGTAAAATATAAAATAGGGTGGGGGATGTGGCTCACTGGCCAAGTGCTCTCCTCAGTATGCCCCTCTCAAAAATTTAGAAAAATTTAAAAGTTTGTATCATAATCTTATTATTATAGACTAATAGGGATTCATAATTTCTTCTGAGCTTGGATTTTACATAAAACACATTTGTTTTTTAGAAATAGGTGAAAATACATACCTTGAAATAATTATTTAAGGTCTTTTATTTATAGTATCAGATGATATGTTTGTATGTGTATATTGGTGATTGAACTCAGGTTCAGTAGTTGCATGCTAGGGAACTATATACTATCTCTGAGCTCTGTCCCGGGCTCTTTTTTTTTTTTTTGGAGACAGGATCTCCCTATGTTACCTATATTGGCCTTAAGCTTGTGATCTTGCCTTCTCAGCCTCCTGAGTAGCTGGGACTAAGATGTGTATCATGGTGCCTGATCCATTGTTCATTTAAGAAGCTAAAAACCACTTCAAACATTTGTTCCTTCATAGCAATATTCCTAGTAAACAAACATACAAAACTGTCTTATAAGCAAAAATATTTTATAACTTTTTTTGTTTTTTGATACTAGGGATTAAACCTAGGGACGCTCAACCACTGAGCTACACCCCCAGCACTCTTTTGTATATTATTTAGAGACTGGGGCTTACTGAGTTGCTGGCTTTGAACTTGTTATCCTCCTGCCTCAACCTCCCCAGCCACTTGGTTTATAGGTTGTGCCACAGTGTCTGGCTTAATATTTTATAAGTTTTTGATGGAAATAAACATTTTGTTGGTAACATTATGACACTTCAGCAAATATGGTTAGTGGGAAGAAGAGTGGACTATTAAAAGTGGATTAGAGTTGGAGGCTAAGGTTGTAGCTCTGTGGTTGAGTGCTTATTTAGCATGCTTAACCACCTGGGTTCCATTACCAGTACTACATAAGGAAAAAACGAAACTTAATATTTCCATCACAGTTCCCAAGAACAGCCAAAAAGAAAGAAGAAATGGAAAACAAAACAAAAAACAAAAGAGGGTGTGCCTTATGGATATATATATGTATGTTATAAGTAATATATTATTCTATATTACTTATAATATCAAATTTTATTAGTTATAATGCTGTTGGCCAAGAGAGTTCAGTGATAATGAGTCAACATTATATATATATGTATGTAAAATTTATATTAGTAAGATAATTTTAAACAAACCACATAAGACAAGATTATGTATTAATCTGGTAATGAAATTTTTATAGCTGAGGTTTAATGGGAATTTAATCCTGTATTTCTTTTGATGAGGAATGATTTTTTAGTATTTGCTATAATTTAGTAATAACAGGAAAATGAAGAATGATGAACATGAAGGATGGTAGTCTATATGGATTTCCTTCATTGAGCATTGTAACTGTTTTTTGGGTTTTTTAAATATTTTTTAGTTTTTGGCGGACACAACATCTTTGTTTGTATGTGGTGCTAAGGATCGAACCTGGGCCGCATGCATGCCAATATTTGAGAAATGTAATATGAAAGCTTCAGTGGCCCTTTATTAAAGAGAAGCAAGCATTGAAAAGAATTGTTTTTAGTTTTTGATGGACCTTTATTTTATTTATTCATATCTGGTGCTGAGAATTGAACTTAGTGCCTCTCACACATGCTAGGCAAGTGCTCTACCACTGAGCTACAACCCCAGCCAGAGAAGCAAACATTTTGATAAAAATCCTACTAGACTATTCTGCAGTATAAAAATTTTCAAAATTAAAAATTGGAGTTTACTTTGTTTCTGCTACTATTTTATGTATTTTTTTAAAAGACTTATAGGAGCATACTAATATTTTTATATCTAAATCTTTATGTTTAGAGTCTACATTAACATTTTAAAACATAATTCCTGTTTATCATTCTATTATGCAAAATATTATTGTGCATTTTTTTGTATATGTGTGTACTGTTAAGATTACTGTATTGACATACCTTGCTAAGTTTTTCCCATATCCATAATTATTTTCGTATCTTCAAGTATTATTGGCATTATGTCTAATATTTGTATAAGCTTTTTAATGCATAATATCAAATTGTTTTCTGGAAAGATTTTGGTAATGTATATTTGTGAAATTGCTAAAACAAAGTAATTAACATTTACATTACCATGTATGTATCAATTTTTTATGTGGTGAGTTTGAGAACACTTAAAATCTACTTTCTTAGCAATTTTCAAGAAAATAATAATTGTTATTACCATATTAGTCACCATGTTGTATAGATTTCTTGAATTTATTCTTCTTATCTCTGAAATTTTATGTCCTGTGGCCAAAATATTCCCAATGTGTTTTAAATTCCTTATTTGGAAAAGATAAAGAAAGATTTTGAGGTGAAAGAACAAATAACTATATATATATAGCACGTTCCTCAATTTCTTTTTAATTTTCTTGTTTTATTTCTTTTTCTCTTTTTTACTTATGCTTTTTAAAAGATCAAAATTCAATGAGGTTGTTTTAGTAATACTTACATTTAACTTGATTTTGATGGTTTTCTTTTTTTCAGAATTGCACATTACAAATACATTGTTGATGTTTTGTAATCATTTTAATATTTAAGAAGTATTATGTGTATTTAATCTGTTCTTAGCCCGTAAGCTAATGTGTGTTTTTGAGAGAGTTACTTGTTTGAGAGGGATACTTGTTTTTCTCCCATTGGGTTGCTTTTTTTTTTTTTTTAATATTATTTTAGTTGTCAATGGATCTTTGTTTTATTTATTTATATATGGTGCTGAGAATTGAACCCAGTGCCTCACACATGCCTGGGGAGCACTACCACTGAGCCACAACCCCAGCCTTCATTGGGATACCTTTAACAAAAGTGGGGATGTTAGCTTGTAGCAAACTAAAATAGAGGCAAAAGAGAGTATTTTTAGGAAGTGGAAGGTTGTTTAAAACTTAAAATTGGTTGCAAGGCTTATCAAAACTGAAGTTTTCAATATCCATCACTATAAAACTACTGGCTACTGGCTAGCTTATTTAGAATAGGAGACATAGAATATGTTAAGATTTTTCTGAAAATAAGTTGCCAGGATTGATGGAATAGAATGTATTCTTGAGAATTTATATAAGTGGGCTAAAAGATAACATAAGTTATGAGATGATACCTAAAATTTTAAAAGGGTTAATAATTTTTGGTAAATCATATGAGTTATGAATTTTAACTTTGTTGATTGAAAATACAGTCTTACCACAGTAGTCTCTTAGTGACTTTATCTAGGTGCATCTTTTAATTAATAAGTATGGTAATACTTTTATTTCCTAAACATATGGTCAGGTTTTGTAGTTTTTATAAAGTACATACTCATTTTCCCTCATTAGCCTCTTAACATTAGGAGAGTTCACTCACAATATTATAAAGCAATATTGATAAATTATTAATTAAAGCCTCTGCTTATATTTCCTTTATTTTTGCATATTGTTCTTTTTCCTGTTCCAGAATCCCATCTGGGATAACTAATTACATTTTATTATCATGTTTATTTATGCTCTTCTTGGCTGTTGCCATTCTCTTAGATTCCCCTTACTTTTCATAATTTTAAGCAGTGCTGATTAGGTATTTTGTAGAATGTTCCTTATTTGAGATCATCTGTTGTTTTTCTCATGATTAATCTAAGGTTAGGCATTTTTAAGGGGAAAATCATAGGTAAATTGAAATTTCATCATGTCATGTTTGAGCTGTATAATATCACTATGACTTACAAGTGTTTAAGTTAACTTTAATCACTGGCTGAGGTGGAGTTTGTCTTGTTTTTCAGTTGTAAAGTTATTCATTTTTGCTTTATTCCACTCTGTATTCTTCTGGGGGGATATAGCCCAAGGGAGTTAATGCTCTGCCTCCTTGAAGGCAGAATATCTGTATATGTTATTTGGAATTATTCTGCATTATTTCTCCTTCAGTTATTTATCTCTTTAGTCAGAGGGGATTTACGGATAGCCATATTTGGAATTATAATCGTATATGTTATAGGATTTTCATGATGAAATTTGGCTATGAGGAATTTTCTGCCCTTTTGTCATCATTGAGGGATTTTTGAGTCTTAAATTTGTGTTTTGTTTTGGTACTCAAAAGTTGCTTCTCTGACTTGATAGGTAACTCCTGCTCAAGAATCAGTTATTTCTTCAAGGAACTCCAGTTCTTTTTTTTCTTTTTTCTTTTGAGAGAATTTTGTAAAATACCTAGATCTGAATCCTAGATATACTTGTTACTAGATATCATATATCTACCTATAAATATCATATATTTATTCTTATAAATATTAACATTTGTGTACATACCTCATAATATTTTTATGTGTAACCATCTCTTATTAGGGTAAATAAGAGTTTATAACATCTATAATTCTTTTTTTTTTTGTACCAGGGATTGAACCTAGGGTGCTTAACCACCAGACCACATCTCCAGCCCTTTTTATGTTTTTATTTGAAGACAGGGTTTTGCTGAATTGCTTAGAGCCTCGATAAATCGCAAAGGCTGGCTATGAACCCATGTTCAAATTATAGAATTGGCTTGTGTGTATAAAACTCCAACTAAAAAGTTTACTGGATGTAGAGTTTATTATTTTTTTATTTAAATTTTTTTTTCATAATTAAAAATTTTTTAGTTGTAGATGGACAGATGCCTTTATTTGTTTACTTTTGTGTTGTGCTAAGGATCAAACCCAGTACCTCACACATGCTGGGCAAATGCTCTCTCACTGAGCTTCAGCCTCAGCCCTGAGTTTGAGTTTAAGAAACAACTCTGGGAAAATTTTTACAATTTTAATTGACACATAATTTTACCAAGTTACGGGATACAGTATGATAGTTTCATCCTTACATGTATTGTGTATTCTCTATGAGATCAAGTTTTTTATACTATGTTTTTTTGTGTGGGGTATCAGGTTTGAACTTGGTGGCTCTAAACCCCTGAGCCATATCCAGCCATATTTGCTATTTTATTTAGAAATAGGGTATCGCCTTGCTGTTGCTGAGGCTGGCTTTTAACTCATGATGTCTGTTTCAGCCTCCCAGGCTGCTGAGATTATGGGTGTGTGCCTCTGCACCTGGCTGTATTACATATTTGAGTGGGATCATGCAGTATTTTATGTGTATTACTTTTATCTTTTACGATAATCCTCCATGTTCCTTCTTGTCACTTTGACATGATTTCCTTCTTTATTGTCTGAATAGTATTCTATTGTGTATATATTTCACATTTTCTTTACTACATATGTTGATAGGTCTATTCTATGTCTTGGCTTCTGTGAATAATGTTGAATGAATATGGGAGTGCACACTTTCAACTTACTGATTTCTTTTTCTTTGTGTATTTATCTAGTAGTGTGATTGCTGTATTAAACGGTAATTTTATTTTTACTTTATTTTTAAAATTTTTTAGTTGTAGGTGAACACAAACCTTTATTTTATTATTTATTTTTATGTGGTGCTGAGGATCAACCAAGCACCTCACATGTGCTAGGCAAGTGCTCTACTGCTGAACCACAACCCCAGCCCCTTATTTTTAATTTTCTGAAGAACCTTCATATTGTTTACCTTAATGGTTGCGTGAATTTACATTCTCGCCAATAGTATCTTCACTACTTGTTGTTGATAAATAGACATTCTAACAATGAGATATCACCTCATTGTGAATTTTATTTGCATTTTCCTGATGATTAGTAATATTAAGCATTGTTTTTATATATTTGTTGAACATTTAGGTGTCTTTTTTGAGAAATGTCTTTTGATGATTTTTTTTAATATTTATTTTTTAGTTATAGTTGGACACAATACCTTTATTTATTTATTTTTATGTGGTACTGAGGATCGAACCCTGGATCCCTCATTTGGTAGGCAAGTGCTCTACCACTGAGCCACAACCCCAGCCCTCTATTGATTATTTTTACTTATTTTAAAATTGATTTTTAATTTTGCAATGGAGTTGAGTTCCTTATGAATATTAAACCCTTATCTGATGTACAATTTGCAAGTTTTTCCTCTTATTCTGTAGGTTGTTTCTTCAGTTGTTTGTTTTCTTTGTGTAGAGGATTGTTAGTTAGTGTAATGTATTTCTTTTTTTTTTTTTTTTAATATTTATAATGACAATTCAAACTATGGATTGTTTATATTTTTATTTTTATTTTTTTTAAGAATTTTTTAAAATATTTACTTATTTTTTTTTAGTTTTCGGCGGACACAACATCTTTGTTTGTATGTGGTGCTGAGGATCGAACCCGGGCCGCACGCATGCCAGGCGAGCGTGCTACCGCTTGAGCCACATCCCCAGCCCCTGTAATGTATTTCTATTTGCTCATTTTGCTTTTATTGGCTATGATTTTCAGGTTAACCAAAACATCCTAACCTAATGTTCCTTGGGTTTTATTTTAGTAATTTCATAATTTCAGGTCTTACATACAAAACTGTAATTCAATTATGTGGGGTTTTTTTTACTTGTTTTTGTAGTATGGGTGATAGAACTAAGGGCTTCAAGCATTTTAGGATTATTTTTTTCCTTGTGCTGTGAAAAACGGAGACTCTTTCATTTTAGTCATGTTAAGTCTTTTAGTTAATGTATGTGAAATAGCTCTTCATTTATTTTGGGCTTCTTTAGTTTCTTAGTCTTTTTTTTAATATAAAGATTTTTTTGGACACAATATCTTCATTTATTTTATTTATTTATTTTTTATATGGTGCTGAAGATCGAACCCAGTACCTCACAAGTGCGAGGCACGTGTTCTACCGCTGAACATATCCCTAGCCCTAGTTTCTTAGTATATTTCACGCACATATTTTACTAAATGTTTTGTTTACAGTATACCTAAGTATATCAGCTTTTGGTGAATATTTTTATTTTTTTTTTGTGTTTGTTCATTTGTAGTATTGTTAACATTAGTTAAGTTTTGCAGATTGACCTTATATTTTGAGATCTTACTAAACTTTTGTTAGTTTTAGGAGCTCTTTTTATAATTCTTTGGGAATTTTTTCCCTGATGTCATTTAATAATGACTGGAAATTGTTTAGTTTTGAAAAATGGAACAGTCAACACAAATCCAACTGGCTTTTAGAAGGAAATTTTTTTTAAGTTGTTTATGGATTTTTATTTTATTATTTATTTATTTTTATGCACTGCTGACAGTAGAATCCAGTGCCTCAGACATGTGAGACAGGTGCTCTACCACTAAGCCCCACAACCCCAGCTCTAGAAGGAAGTTTTTTTAAGCAGGAAAAGTATAAAAGAATCTGGGGTTAGAACTGGCTCTAGTCCCATGAAAGTTTATATTTCCTGAAGAAATATATGGGATAAACTATGAGTGAATGCTAGTTAACACACTAATTAAAGTTTCTGGCTAATTTTAATTTTGAGATGCCAGAGATTTAGCAGGAAATATGATAAAGAAAGAGTAGAGAGTTTAAATGATGGTCAAATCAAAATGCTTCTGTAGAGATAAAAGTAACTACCCTTACATCATTCCATTTGTACTATGTGGAGAGTAGAAACTTTGCCAGATAGTGTTTGTTAGTTTATGTACATATTTTATTTTTAATACTGGGAATTGAACCCAGGTGTGTTCATTTTGTTTTATTTTTGAGACAGGGTCTTGCTAAGTTGCTGAGAGTCCCACTAAATTGCTGAGGCTGACGTTAAACTTGAATCTTTATGTTTCAGCCTTCCTAGTTGGCAGAATTACAGGAATGTGCCACCATACCTTCAGTACATTTAACTTTATTATGCTTTTTAATTTGTGTATGTTTGCGGTATTGGGGATTTAACTCAGTGGTGAGATATATATGTATGTGTATGTAGTAATTCTAGGAATTGAACCCAAGGGTACTCTACAACTGAATTACATTCTCAGGCTTTTTTATAGCCTGTTTTATTTTGCAATGTGGTCTTTGAGTTGCCAACCAAAACTGGCCTCATATTGGCAATTCTCCTGCTTTAGCCTCCTGAATGATTGGGATTATAGATGTTCCCCATCATGCCTAGCTTCTAATACTATCTTTTTCAAAACCAGGAATTTTACTTTTTTCCTCCTCTCTCTTTTTTTTTTTATTAGGATGTTTTGTTACATATTTCTATATGGACATAATATAATAATATACTTTGGCCATCGTCATTCCCCAGTATTTCCTTTTCCTTCTTCTGGTCTCTTTCTGTATGTTATTGATCTTCCTTTGATTTTTGTAAGATCTCTTGCCCACCTTTCTTTTCCTTTTTCTTCTGTAGCTTCCACATATGAGAGACTGCATGAAACCCTTGATCTTGTGAGTTTGACTTATTTTACTCAACATAATGATCTCAAGTTCCACCCATTTTCCAGCATTTGACATAATTTTCATATTTATTTATAGCTGAATAGAACTTTGTTGTGTATACATCACTTTTTATTTATTCATTCATCTGTTGATGGTCACTTAGGTTAAGACCACAGTATTGCTATAAATGTGAGTGTGCATAGATCTGTATTATAATGACTATAATTCTTTAGAATAAATACCAGCAGTAATATAGCTAAGTCATATGATGATTTCCTGCTTGGTCTTTTGAGGAGCCTCCTTACTGATTTCCATAGTGGTTGTACTAATTTACTATCCTATCAACAGTGTAAAAGTGTTCCCTTTTACTCCATTTTTTCTCCAGAATTTATTATTATTTGTATTCTTAATGGCTGGCATTCTGACTAGAATGAGATTTACTAGTGTAGTTTTGATTTGCATTTTCCCAGTTGCTAATGATTTTGAACATTTTCTTTCATATATTTGTTGGCCATTTGTATTTCTTTTAACAACTGTTTAATCATTTGCCTATATATTTTTGTTTTTTGGGTACCAGGGATTGAACTCAGGGGCACTTGACTACTGAGCCCCATCCCCAGCCCAATTTTATTAAGTTGCATAGCACCTCACTTTTTCTGAGTCTTGTCTTTGAACTTGCAATCCTCCTGCGTCAGCCTCCTGAGCCCCTGGGATGACAGGTATGCCCACCATACACAGCATTTCATATGTATTTTTTAAAAAGTTTTATTTAAAACATTTTTTTAGTTGTAGATGGACATAATCCCTTGATTTTATTTTATTCTTTTTGTGCGCTGCTAAGAATTGAACCTAGCACCTCACACATGCTAGGCAAATGTTCTTCTACTGAGCCATAACCCAGCCCCTGTCCATTTATTAATTGTCATTTTTTCATTTCTTTTTTGGTGTTTTTGAATCTTCATATATTTTAAATAGTAATTCTCTGTCAGAAGAGTAGCTAGGAAAGATTTTTCTCATTCTGAATATTCTTTCTTACTGTCTTGTTTCCTGTGTGCAGAATCTTTCTAATTTAATGTCATACAATTTACTAATTGTTGACATTACTTTGTGAGTTTTATTCCTGAGGTTTATTTCCAAATTTATTTCTATTGAGAAAGTTGTTGTCTCTGCCTATATGCTGGAGTATTGATCATATGTTTCCTTCTAGGAGTTGCATAATTTCTTGTTGTAATTCTTAGGTCTTTGATCCATTTGAAGTTGACTTTTGTGCAGGGTGAGGTAAGAATCTAGTTTCTTTCTTCTACACATGAATATCCAGTGTTCCCTGGCACTAGTTGTTAAAAAGGTTGTCTTTTCTCCAATAATGCTTTTCGCACCTTTCTTATGGATCAGAGGACTGTAGATGAGTTAATTTTTCTCTGGGTCTTTTGTTCTGTACCAGTGGTTTGTATGTCTGTTTTTATGCCAGTTCAATGAAGTTTTTGTTATATAACACTGTAGTATAATTTTGATGCCTCCAGTATTGATTTTTGGCTCACAATACTTTGACTATTTGGAGTCTTTTATTCTTTTCAATGAATTTTAGGTCTCTTTTTTCTTTTAAATTTCTCTGGATAATGTCGTTGATATTTCGGTGGAGATTGTATTGAATTTGTATATTGTTTTTGGTAGTATGGTCATTTTAATAATATTAGTTCTATCTAATGTTGAATCTGGGAGGTCTTCAATTTCTTTTCTTTAGTGTTCTATAATTTTCATTGTAAAGGTCTTTCACTTCCATTGTCATATTTATTCCTAAGTTTTTATTCTTTTTTTTAATATATTTTTTTAAATTTTAGGTGGATACAATATCTTTTTTTTATGTGGTGCTGAGAATCAAACCCAGTGCCTCACACATGCTAGGCGAGCGCGCTACCACTTGAGCCACATCCCCAGCTCAGTTTTTATTCTTTTTTGAAGTTATTATGAATGGGATTATTTTCCCAAATTTTTTTTGTCATCAGATTCATCATTAATATATAGGAAAGTTATTGAGTTTTGTATGTTGACTTTTTTCAATCTGCTGCTTTGCTGAATATCTTTATTAGCTCTAGCAGTCTTTTCATGAAGCTTTTTGGATTGTCTCAGTATAAAATCATATCATCTACAAACAGTGATAATCTACTTCCTTCTTTATTAAATACTTTATATTATTTTTTTATTTGCTTGCAATGGTCAGAATTTCTAGTACTATATTAAATATGAGCGGTAAGAGTAGACATCCTTGTTTTGTTCCAGATTTTAAAGGCTGGGCTTTCAGTTTTTCCTCATTCAATATGATATTGGATTTGAGTTTGTCGTGTGTGACTTATTTGATGTTAAGATTGTTTACTTCTGATCCTACTTTCTTAAATGTTTGTATCATGAATGGGTGTTAGAGGCTTTCTTTGCATTTGTTGAGATGACTGAGTGATTTTTGTCTTCAATTGTGTTATTGGGATGAATTATGTTTTGTTAAATTGCATATGCTAAACCATCCTAGGATAAAACTAAATTGGTCATGTAGCACAATCTTGTTAACATATTATTGAATTTTATTTGCTAATATTTTATTAAGGGGCTGGGGATGTGGCTCAAGCGGTAGCGAGCTTGCATGGCATGTGTGCGGCCTGGGTTCGATCCTCAGCACCACATATAAACAAAGATGTCGTGTCCGCCGAAAACTAAAAAATAAATATTAAAATTCTCTCTCTCTCTCTCTCTCTTAAAAAATATTTTATTAAGGATTTTTGCATCTAATTTCATCACAGTTCATCTGTAGTTTTCTTTCCTCTATGTTCTTATCTAGTTTTGTTATGAATGTTGATACGGGCTTCAGAGAATGAATTTGGAAGTGTTTCCTCCCTTTCTATTTTACAGAATAATTTGAGGAGCATTGACCTAAATTCATCTTTAAAGATCTGGTAGAAGGGGGTTTCAGGATGGCGGAAAACCACAAGTCACTTTCTTCACTGCTCTGTGGTTATGAAGCCAAGAAAGCAGACAGGCAGCTTCTCAGTAAGATGGGTGAATGGGAACAAAAAGGTGCAGGGGTGTGGGGACTTTACTGGAATTTAGTATTAGACCCTGAGGACTCAGGAAGTTGGATGAAAGAAAATAAGAAAGAAATCTGCAGTGCTATAGCTGTTGCTGTGGTTGGAGGAACAAGCCACAATCAGTCTCTCCGGGAGCACAGTGGAGGGATAAGGTAATTAAAGAAGTCTGCATATTTAGGAGGACTGAGGTGTGTCTGGGTACAGAGAGTTTAGAGATCAAAGACACTCCCCTGGGGCTGGGGTGGTGGCTCAGTGGTACTGTGCTAGCCTAGCATGCATGAGGCACTGGGTTAGATCCTCAATGCTTGGCACTACATAAAAAAACAAACTAATAACTGACACTAAAGATACATAAATAAATAAATATTAAAAAAAAGACATTCCCCCACTAAACTAAAAGAGGCTCTGCACAACACCCTTTTACAGGAAAGAAACTGCCATCTCAATTGATAGCACATGGAGGTCAGAGGAAGGAACCATTGCAGCTGCAGCATAGGGACTTGGCAGCTGTGGAAGGCGAGTCCTGGCAAATCCAACTGAACGACATAGAGTGTGACCAAGAAAAATTAAATGTGAAAAGAGATTTACATAGGGGACAACTGGTCACAGAAACCCACCTCGCTCTCCCCCTTCTTCTATAATCTGGCTGCTTGCAGGACTGGGGAGAGAGACTTTCCTAGCAGAATTTGAAATGGTAAGGGCAGGAGAGGATGAGTTTAGACTCATCCTGGAACCAGACTTGGGGTCTGCTGGTGAAGCAGTGGACTAAGAATTGGTTTTCCCCGACATGAGTGGAACTCATGGGAGATCTTATAGTACAATCTTCCAGCATGCAACAGCAGGCAATTCATAGGACCTAGAGGTGTGCTGATTTAGAATCTTCAGACCAGCTGACCTCCGGCAAAGAGCCTGGAGCTTACCAAGCCTAAACACCCCTTCCAGGATTTCTGCCTATAGATTTTCTCTCATTCTTAGCAACCCCACCCTGAGGGTGAAGAAAGCATCATACTTCAGAACAGTTTTCCCTTCAGCTGAGAAGGATATCAATAGAAATTTTCAGAGATTTAAATTTTTTAACTTTATATATATTTTTCTCCCACTTATCTGTTTCCTTGCATCTTTTTTTTCTGCTAACAGCCAATCTGTATTGTTCTCCCTTTCACTCTTGCTTTAATTTTTTACTTCTGTCCTCTCTCCTCCTCCCTCATAATCATCATATCCTACATCACTTCTAATCTTGTCTGTCATTCAAAATTATAAAGCATTTTGCACACTTACTGATTTTTTCGTTGGCAATAAGTGATTATATCATTTCCACTTATTGTGAAAATTTTGTAGACCTCATAGCAGAAAGTGTTTTGTTTAATGCTATATGTTCATTGCATTGATTGTTCTTATTATTTTCCCCCAAAAGCGAGTCACTGGAAATCTCCAGGGACACTATTAGTCTCCAGGGTAGAAACTGTTAGAAGGGTAGACTCATAAACAACATGGGAAAAAAAAAAAGAAAAAAACAAGGGAAAAAATCTCCCCAGAATCCACCACCAATATAGCAGAAGAAGTGTCAGAGAAGGAGTGTAGAATACCCATAGTTAAACTAATCCTCAAGTTTAAGGATGATGTAAGAAGAGATATTAGAGAGAAAATATAAGAAGTGAAACATCACTTTATTGAGAGATTTTGAAAAAAAATTAAACAGAAATTCTGGAAATTCATTAATCAATAAACCAAATTAAAAATTCAGTGGAAAGGGCTGGTGATATGGCTCAAGCGGTAGCGCGCTCGCCTGGTTTGCGTGCGGCCCGGGTTCGATCCTCAGCACCACATACAAACAAAGATGTTGTGTCTGCCGAAAACTAAAAAATAAATATAAAAATTAAAAAAAAAAAAGAGCCATGAACGTTCGAGAAATATGGGATAAACTGAAAAGACCAAAGTAAGATTTAATGGGATAGATGAAGGTTCAGATATACAAACCAAAGGAATGCACAGTTTTTTCAAGGAAATAATATTAGGAAATTTCCCAAACCTAAAGAATGAATGGAAAATCAGATACAGGAGCAGACTCACATCAAGGCACATATTATGAAACTGCCAAATATACAGAACAAGAATAGACTTTTAAAGGCTGCCAGAGAGAAAAAACCAAAAAGTCACAGTTAGAGGGAAACCACTGTGGTTCTTAGCTATTTTCTCAATCCAGACCCTAAAAACTCTGAACAATGTATATCAAGTTCTGAGAGAAAATGATGCCAGCCAAGAACATTTTACCTAGCTTTCGAATTGATGATGAAATAATACCTTCCTTGATAAATAAAAGTTAAAGGAATTCATAACTAGAAAGTCTGCTCTAGAAAACATACTCAATAAAATATTCCATGATGAAGAAATAAAAGTGAAAACAGTAAAGGGAGAAACTACATTAGAAGAATAGTCACAGGAGAAACTATTTCAAAAACTAGAAATAAAATGATAGGGAATAAAAAAATCATCTCAATAATAACCTTGAATGTAAATGACCTAAATTAATCAATCAAAAGACAGACTGGCAGATTGGATTAAAAAAAAAACAAGACCTGGGCTGGGGTTGTGGCTCGGTAGTAGAGCACTTGCTTTGCGTATGTGAGGCACTGGGTTCAATTCTCAGCACTGTAAATAAATAAATGAATAAGATAAAGGTCCACCAACAACTAAAAAAATAAAAACCAAGACCTAACTATATACTGTCTCCAACAGTCTCACCATAGGCAAAGACATCCATACACTGAAGGTGAAACAATGTGAAAAAACATATCATTCACATGGATCTTGTAAAAAGACAGGAGTTTGTAGTCTTATATAAAGTGGACTTCACATCAAAGTTAATTAGAAGGGACAAAGAAAGACATTTCTTACTGCTTAAAAGAATTATATATCAATAAGACATAATAATTGTGAATATTTATACTCTAAACAATGGAGAATCTACATACATCCAAAAAAACCCTTCTCAACTTTAATAATCAAATACATCACAACACAATAATACTGGGTATCTTTAATGCATCTCTCTCACTACTGGGTAAGCCCTCTAGACAAAAAAGAGGTTACAGAACTAAATACAATTATAAATAATTAGACTTAACAGACACATATAGAATGATTTCATCCATCAATGACTGAATACACTTTCCTCTCAGCAGCACAGGACTCCTTCTCTAAAATAGACCATATTTTATGCTAAAAGAGAGATTGCATTGTCTGAGATCATAATTGAATGAAATTAGAAATCAGTGAAATAATAAAAAATGGAAGCTAGTCTTACCTGGAGATTTAATAATATGCTGTTGAATGACTAAGGGATAGCAGAAATAGTCAAGAATGAAATAAAAAGTACTTAGACGTAAATGAGAATTGAGATATAACATATTAAAATCTCTGGGACACTATGAAGGCTTGTGTCCTTTTCTACTAAGGCTAACTTTTCCACTAAGAGGAAAATTCATTGCATTGAACTCATTCATTAAGAGAACATAAAGTCAATAAATACCCAATATTACATCTTTTATCTATCCATCTATTTATTTACTTATATATAATATTGAGAAATGAACCCAGTACCTCACACCTGCTAGGCAAGTGCTCCAACACTGAGCTACAACTCTAGCTCCCTAATATTGTGTATATCTTAAAGTACTAGAAAAAGAAGAACAAATCAACAAGAGCAGAAGACAGGAAATAATAAACATTAAAGCTTAAATCAATAAAATTGAAACAACAGAAATAATTCCCCAAATTGACAAAACAAAAAGTTGGTTCTTTGGAAAACTAAATAAAATTGATAAACCATTAACCAAGCTAATAAAGAGAAAGAGTAAACTCAAATTACTAAAATAAGTGATGAAAAAGGAAATGTTGCAATAGTCACTATTGAAGTACAGATAATAATTAGAAACTATTTTGAATATTTATACTCTAATTAGAAAATCCTGATGACATCAACATATTTCTAGAGACATATGACCTACCAAACAGAATTATGAGGACAGAAAAATTTAAACAGATAAATTTCAAGCAAAGAAATTGAAGATGCCATCAAAAACCTACTGTGAAAGAAAAACACAGGACCAGACAGGTTCTCACTTGAGTTCTATCACACCTTCAAAGAAGAATCAACATCAAGCCTCCTCAAGATTCCTTCCAAATTCATTCTATGAAGCCAGTATTACCTTGACACCAAAACCAGACAAAGACACATAAAGGAAAGGAAATTTCTGACCAATATTCTTGATGATGAATGTAAATGCAAAAATTTGTATCAAAATACTAGCAAATTGCATTCGAAACATTAAAAAGATAGAGCACCATGATCAAATGGGCTTCATCCCAGGGATGCAAGATTGTTTCAAGATATGGAAATCAATGACTATAATTTATCAGATAAATAGAGTCAATGACAAGAATCTCAATATACGCAGAAAAGGCATTTGACAAAATACAGTCTTCTTCATGTTTAAAACTAAAAAAACTAGGGGGCTGGGGATGTGGCTTAAATGGTAGTGCGCTTGCCTAGCATGCGCGCGGCGCTGGGTTCAATCCTCAGCACCACATACAAATAAAGATGTTATGTCCACTGAAGACCAAAAAATAAATATTAAAAAAAAAAACTAAAAAAACTAGGGATAATAGAAACATACCTCAACATTTTAAAAGATATATACTAAATCCAAGCGCAGCATCATTATAAATGGAGAAAGATGGCGCATTCCCTTTAAAAAGGGAACAAGATAAGGATGCCATCTTGAACCACTTGAATTCAACACAGTCTGGAAACTCTTGCCAGAGAATTAAAAGAAAGAAATGAAAGGGATATGAATAGGAAAATAAATACTCAATCTCTCTATTTGCCAAAGATATGATTCTGTATTTAGTAAAAGGTGAAAGATTTATACGATCTGAAGAGAAACCAGAGTATGATGATTCTGTATTTAGAAGTCCCCCCAAATTCTACTAGACAACTTCTGGAACTCATAACTGAATCAACAGAGTAGCAGGATGTAAAATTAACACTCAGTTGTATTCATATATGGAATCTATTGAAGGAAAAATTAGGAAAACTATCCCATTCACAGTAGCCTCAAAAAAATTAGATCTATCTAACTAAAGAGGTAATAGTAAATATAATAAAAATTTTTATAAGGAAAGAAATTGACGAAGACCTCAGAAGTGTGAAAGATCCATGTTCTTGGATAGGCAGAATTAATATTGTCAAAATGGCATACTATCAAAAGCACTCTTCAGAGTTAATACAGTTCCTTTTATGCTTTCAGTGACATTTTTCGTAGAAGTAGAAAAAGCAATCATGAAATTTATTTGGAGAAAAAACAGTTCCAGTATAGCCAATGCAGTCCTTAGTGAGGAAAGTGAAGCAGGAGGCATCACAATACCAGAACTTAAATTATGCTACAGAGCTATACTAACAAAAACAGTGTGGTATTGGCACCAAAATAGGCATGAAGACCAATGGTTCAGAATAGAACACAGAGGCAAACCCACATGAATACAGTTCTCTCATACTAGACAAAGGCATCAAAAACATATATTGGAGAAAAGATAGCCTCTTCAACAAATAGTGTTGGGGAAACTGGAAATCCACATGTAACAGAATGAAATCAAACTGCTTTTACCTGCACAAAAAATCAAAGTGGTCAAAGTGGGTCAAGGACTTAGACACTAGAACAGAGACCCTATGCTTACCAGAAGAAAAAGCTGGCCCAAATCTCCATCTTGTCAGTTTAGATATTGAATTTCTCGACAAGATTCCTAATGTGCAAGAAGTAAAATCAAGAATCAATAACAGGGTTGTATCAAACTGAAAAAGCTTCTTCATAGCAAAGGAAAGATTTACTGAATGGGAGAAAGTCTTTACTACGTGCACCTCAAATAGGATATAAAAAGAACTAAAAAAAAAAAAAACTTTGGGGCTGGGGATGTGGCTCAAGTGGTAGCACGCTCGTCTGGCAAGCGTGCGGCCCGGGTTCGATCCTCAGCACCACATACCAACAAAGATGTTGTGTCTGCCAATAATAAATAAATAAATAAATAAATAAATAAATATGTTAAAAAAAAAAACAAAAAACTTAACACCAAAAATACCCCAAATAATCCAGGCAACAAATGGGAAAAGGAACTGATACTTCATAGAAGGAGAAATATATTTGGTCAAAAATAGATGAAAAAAAATGTTTCCAAAGTGTTCAAGATAACTAGCAATTAAATGCAAATTAAAACTATACTTAATTTCATCTCACTCCAATGAAAATGGTAATTATCAAGAATATAAATGGGGCTGGGGTTGTGGCTCAGTGGTAGAGTGCTCGCTTAGCATGCATGAGGCACTAGGTTCGATCCTCAGCACTATATAAATGTAAAATAAAGATATTGTGTTCACTTAAACCTAAAACAAATTAAAAAAAAGAATACAAGTAACTGTAAATATTGTTGAGGATATGGGGAAAAGTATACTTATACACTCTGGAGGGAATGTAAATTGATGTAACCACTCTGGAAAGCAATATGGAGATTCCTCAGAAAACTTGCAGTTGTACCATCATTTGATCTAGTTATCCCATTTCTTGGCATACACACAAAAGACTTGAAATCAGCACACTATAGTGATGTAGCCACATCAGTTCTTACAGCAGCTCCATTCACAATAGCTAAGCTATGGACCAGCCTAAAGTGTCCTTCAACAGATGAGGTTAAAGAAAATGTGTTGAATATACACAATGAAATATTACTCAGCCATGAAGAAGAATTAAATTATAACATTTGCCAGTAAACAGATGGAACTGGTGACTATCATTCTATGTAAAATCAGACAATCTCCTCAAACCAAAGGCAGAATGTTATCTCTCATGCAGTTGCAGATTCACTCAATGAGGTAGTAGGGGGAGTGTGAGAGAAGGGGAAGGAGGTTGACTGGATTTTTATAGACCAAAGTTAGGGGAAGGGAGTGGGGCTGGGGATTGAAAAGACAATAGAATGAATCATAGATAACTTTCCTAAGTTCCTATATCAGTATGTGATCAGTGTAACTCCCCATCAAATAGTGTACAACTACAAAAACGGGAAGTTACACCCATGTTATGTATAAGTAAAAAGCCAAATTAAAAAATTTTAAAAAGATCTGGTAGAATTCAGGGGCTGTGGTTTTAACTCAGTGGTAAGAGCACTTGCCTAGCATGTATGAGGCAGTGGATCTGATCCTTAGCACCACATAAAAATAGATAGATAACTTAAAGGTATCATGCCTATCTACTCTGGAAAAAAATTAAAAAAATACCTGGTAGAATTCAGCTGACAATCCATCTTGTCCTCAGCTTTTCTTTGTTGTAAGAGTTTTTATTACCGCTCTGTCTATTGCTAGTTAATGTTCTGCTTAGGTTTTCTATATACTGTTTTTTTTATTTGGTGGATTATTGGGGATTGAACTCAAGGGCACTATTTGCGAAGAGTTGTATTTGTGAAGAGTTGCTATGTGGTCTAAAATATGTTCTATTTTGGAAAAGGTTCCACAAGCTGCTATAAGAAAGTATATTCAGCAGTTACTGGATGAAATATTCTATAGATGCCAAAAGTTTTCTATTGAGGTTTTTTTTTTTTTTTGTGAGAGAGAGAGAGAGAGAATTTTTTAATATTTATTTTTTAGTTATTGGTGGACACAACATCTTTGTTTGTATGTGATGCTGGGGATCGAACCCGGGCAGCACGCATGCCAGGTGAGCGCGATACCGCTTGAGCCACATCCCCAGCCCTTCTATTGAGTTTTATGTGTAGATTACCTATATACTGGTCAGAGATCCGTATTTAAATACCTAGTATTGTTATTGTACAGAGGTCTGTCCCAAGCTTTAATTTGAGTAGTATCTATTTTATGTAATTAGGTACACCCATGTTTGGGTTATAAGTATTTACTATCATTATAAATTCTATTCTATTTTATTATTGGGGGTGCTGGTGCTGGGGATTGAACACAGGCAGGGCCTTATGCATGTGAGATAAGCATTCTACCAACTGAGCTATATCCCCAGCCCACATTATAACTTCTTGTTGGACTATTCCCTTTACCAATATGAATTGACTTTTTTGTGTATCTTTTCATTAATTTTGGATTGAATCTGCTTTTTTGTATATGGGAATAACTACTTATGCTTTTTTTTTTTTTTTTCCTTATTTTTTGTAACAGGGATTGAACTCAGGAGCACTTGACCACTGAGCCACATTCACATTCCCTGCCCTATTTTGTATTTTATTTAGAGGTAGGATCTCACTGAGTTGCTTAGCGCTTTGCTGTTGCTGAGCTGACTTTGAACTCAGGATCCTCCTATATCAGCCTCCCGAGCCACTGGGATTGTATGCTACCACACCTGACTACTTCTGCTTTTTTGACATGGTTCCATTCACATGGTTTATCAGTTTCCATTTTTCACTTATCAGCTTGTGGCTGTCTTTGCCTATAATATGAATCTCTTGCAAACCATATATAATTAAGTGTTGTTTTTTAATTCATTCTGCCAGCCTATTTTAATTGGAGAGTTGAGATCATTCAATGTTATTTTAGAGAGGTGTTTATTAATTCTTGCTCTAAATTCCTCAATTTATTTATAATATTTAATTTGGTTGTCTTTCTCATTAGCTTAACTACTCCTGAAATACTGTTAGTTCATTTGTGAGATCTGCAGTTTGTTTTTCTTTCCTCAGTGTGAAGTATTTCTTTAAGTTTTGTGGTATTAGCTTAGTTAGTAATTATGAATTCTTTCATCCTTTTTTGATTCGATGGATAATTTTTCTGGATATTGCAATTGAGGTTGACAGGTTTATTTTCTGAAAGGACTTAGAACACATCATTCTGAGCCCTCCTGTCTTTAGAGTTAGTTTTAAGAATTCAGCAGGGGCTGGGGCTGTAGCTCAATGGTAAAGTGCTTGTCTAGCATGTGTGAGGCACTGGGTTCGATCCTCAGCACCACATAAAAATAAATAAAGATACTATATGTTCATCTGCATATAAATATTTAAAAAAAAAAAAAAGAATTCAGCAATAATTCTGATTGGCTTGTCTCTACATGTGACTTGATGTTTTTGTCTTGAAGCTTTAATAATTGTGTCCTTAGATTGTATGTTATAATGTGTTATGGAGAAGTTCTTTTGTGTTCTTATCTATTTGTGGTTCTGAATGCCACTTGTATCTGGAAGTCCATTACATTCTCAAGGTTTGGAAAAATCCCTGTAGATGTTACTCATTTCATTAGCCTGTATCTCATGACCCTCTTCAATTTCAAATTGAAAATTTTGAGTTTAATTTTTGAAAAATTGAAATTCTTAAATTTGATTCCTTAATAATGTTGTTTCAGAGTTTTTGTTTATTTTGGTCATGGTTACCTGTTTTCTTTTTTTTTTTTTTTGATACTATTTAAATGTTTAGGATTGGCCACTTAGTCTTCTAGCTCTGAGATTTTTGTATTCAGTATATTTTACTGTACTAGAGAGATTTCATCTGGTCATTTTCTTTTATTTATTGTGCCTTAATGCCAAGATTTATTTGATTTGTTTTCAGTATATCTATGTCCTCATTGAATTTCTCATTCATATTCTATTCTGACTTCCTTAATTTATTCTGTTATTTTTCTGTGATTTCTTGGAACTAATTGATCATTTTTATAACATTTCTTTAAAAATTTTTATCGTATATTTTATTTTTCAATATCTTTTGAGTTAGTTGCTGATGCATTATGTATTTTAGGAGGTGTTATGTTACTTGTTACTTTTATATTTCTTCTATTCTTCTGTGGGTTTCAGATATTGTTGGGATGAATTTCACTTTTACTCTTATATGTTTGTGCCTTTTTAGGCACAGCCTTCTCATGACAAAGTGTCTTAGAGTGAACTAGTTGGATGTCATCTTGTAGATGTGATATCTACAGCCTTTGTGTTAGTTCTCTTTGTTTTTGCTCTAGGAACAAGTGAATGTTTCTATGAGGAACCAGAGCGCCTAACTCTAAAATTTCCTACTTGGAACTTGATCATTAGTGTGGGTTTTTGTCTTTTCTGTTGTTTTTATTAAAGTATAGCTAAATTTTGAATTTTAATTTATGTATGGAACTAGGTGTGTTGTGTTTTGGCTGAGTTTAGTTCTGCAGCAGAGTCCATCCTTGTGAACCTGTAGTGTCCCTGTAGATTTCCAGCACTCACACAAAAGGGGAAACAAACAGTAGCCAGAATTGTCGTGAACAATATGTAGTGTTAAAATAAATATCTGATGCCTACAGTGACAGTCTAAAATATGAATTACCACACAAAAAAATGATGGGGTCCGTTGCCAATAGCAAAAACAATAAAGAAATGTGAACTATATCTGGCATTAAAGTAAATAGCAGGTGTCATCTGTGTCATCAATAATAGCAATAATTGCATCAACATGAATGGTGGCGGCAGGAGTTGTATAAACCAATTAGTTCTAAAAGTAGATTCAAAATTCATAAGGAGAAAAGAGCCACTTGCTGTGGCCCATGTCTGTAATCCCATCTGTTTGGGAAGCTAAAGCAGGAGGATCATGAGTTCAAAGCCAGCCTCAGCAAAAGTGTGCCACTAAGCAACTGAGTGAGACTCTGCTCTAAAATAGGGCTAGGGATGTGGTTTAGTGGTTGAGTGCCCCTGAATGGAAACCTTGGTACCAGAAACAAAGCAAAACAAAACAAAAACCAATAGAAAACAATGTTATAGGAAAGCAGAAGAGTTTAGAACAGAGAGAATGCAGAAGAAATATAGCAAGTGATGGTCCTAAGTAAATGAGGGCAATAGGAAAAACAAAAGAAAGAACAGAATAATCCATTAGCAGGAGAAAGGAAAGTTAGAAAATGAGAGCGAAAGGAAGCAAAAAGAAAGAACAAAACAAGCCACAAAATAAATCAAAATAAACCAGAAAGCCTTCCCCTAAAAAGAATTTATAGTCTCTTTCACTTCCACTTACCCATTGAAGATACGGCAGTGGTTCACAATTATGAGGACAATAAGAAGACTTATGATTTCTTGAAGAAACATAGTGTTATGTTAGATCAATGTTTATAAAAAAAATATAGGATTTTGAAATTCATTTCATGTTATACTCTATTCAATTAAGGAATGTTCTCTCTAGCAAAGAGCATGCAGTAAGTGATGAAACTGATCTTTATATGCTGATGTCACTAGGATATGAAACGCAACCTGGATACAGCTACTAGTAAAGAAAATTATCCTTTCATATTTAAGCCTACTAGTGAATTCAAAGAATGATCTGTCTCTGGCTTATATTCTAAATATTCCTGTTAAAGGACATGGAAGAGAAGCCTTCACATATTTGAAACATGCTGCTCAAAAGAAACACATGTCTTTTTGATGGCCATGTCCTTTATTAGAACAATAGAGCTTGGAGGGAAAGGATGTGCACTGTCATCATCTGATTCTATAGGACACATTTAAAGGGACTGTCAAATTTCATTGACACATTAGATGAGATTCTTGGAGAAGTACCAAGTCCAAGCATTGCAGGGGGTCAATTTCTGTCAGTGTTAAAGATGCAGCTAAGGGCCAGAACACTAGGGATTCTTTTTATAAAGCAATTGAGAAAGCTGCTTAGACTTTGGACTTTAGGTTTAAAAATATCAGTTCTCAACAATAGGGTGTAGCTGTCAGCAACCCTGACATTAGTCCTGCCATGCTAAAATCTCATGCAGTAAACCATGATACTGTATACTGTGGCAGATATACCATGAAAACTTTACTAGTTCTTTTGAATGAAGAAGCAGCCAATTCTCCTACCAGAAACAAAGCAAAGCTTTTATATGGTGAACTTCTTTTATATGGTGGAACTTCTATTTTTACACTTTTTAGATCTCCCTCACAAATGAATAGCATCAGTGAAACTCCTAAGAGAACACATCCATTAGTCAATGCAAGACAAAAAAATTATGATGAAGCAAACCTTAATTAGATCACAGTTTGCTTGTATTATATGATAAGCAAGGATAAATGGAATAACATGAATTCTGCATCAAATTCTTTGTGTGTTCTTCATATGGAAAGTGACCTTGCTGTGGGGATAAATCAATCTGTTGGCAGATCAGCAACGCAGCAAGTTCTGGAACTGTTCATCTGGATAGAAGTACAAATGAGAAAGAAAATCAAATGGTCAGACAGGAAGTAAAAGCTCAAAAAGGAAAAAAGATGTATTTGGATGGGGAAAATATTTTTTGTGATAATAGAAGTGAACCATCTCATTATACAAATGTTAAGAAACCTAAAACGACAAATAATTACAGAATTAATTGTATGACAAACTAGCCAGAGTAGCAAAAGTGTACTGCCAAGGCCAAATTGATTATTGGCCAAAGTTAACTCAGTTTTTTAGACTATAAGTATGTATCTTATGTGCTTTAGATTTATGCATAAGTATAGCTGTTCACCAAAGTCACATACTTAATTTGTAAAAGATCAAGATGAAAAAGAAAAAAATTTAAGAAATAAGGTCAGGGACTATTTGGGAAGGTATCTTTGGGAACAGGCTTACCCAGTAGGCGGGAAGCTGACAGAATATGTGGATCATGGTAGGCAAGTGCCTTTATTTATTATGGTCAGGGTAGAATGCACAAGAACAGAGCTTGGGGAATTTTATAGGTGCATAAATGTTACTAATTCATAGTGGAAGGCAAAACGGGAAACTTATTCAGAGACCTGCCTTTTCACACTTCTGTATCTGGTTGTTTGGGTATGATGATTGCAGGATCTGAGAATGCTGAAGCCTCAGCAAACATAAATTTTAAAAATTGGCCATGTAGTACATTGTGTGAAGTTTTGTGTATTGTATGTATGTATGTATGTATGTATGTATGTATGTATGTATGTGTGTATGAATGAATGTACGTATGAACGTACGGAGGTACGTACCGCTGATTAAACCCAAGGGCTCTTAATCACTGAGCCACTGGGAAGTCCCTCTTTTGTATTTTATTTAGAGACAGGGTCTCACCTGTTGCTTAACACCTCCCCTCTTGGTAAGGCTGACTTTGAACTTGGGATCCTCCTGCCTCAGCCCCATGAGCTGCTGAGAAATTTTTCATTTATTTGGAAAGCTTTTGTGTTAAATTATGTTTAACACAGAATTTATCATGTTTTAAAAAGTACACATTTTCATTGGTATTAATTATGTAACAACTATAAGTACTCTAATTTTTAAAAATAATTCCAAACAAAATTATGTAACCCTTATGCCGTAAATCTCCGTTTTCTACACTCCAGGCACAGATAAACTCTAGTTTTACTTTTGTGTCTATGAATTTACCTTATTTGTTAATTCTCTAAATGAAATCATACAAACCTTGTTCTTTTCTGTCAGATTTCTTTCATTTAGCATTTTTTAAGAGTCCTTTTATTACACTGTGCATCAAAATTTCACTCCCCAAAGCTTAGCAATATTCTACTGTACACATCTGTGTATCACATTTTGTTTATCCATTTATCTATGGACTCTTGGGTTATTTCTACCTTTTAAATTTGGGAATCTGTTGTGAACATAAGTGTGAATAAATTTCTATTTAAGTCCCTGTTTTCAGGTATTTGGATATATATCTAAGAGTCGAATTACTTGAAGATACAGTAATCCTTGTTTTAAATTTTTTGAGAAACTAGGTATTTTTCATAGAAGCTGTACTTATTGTTGTTCCACTGGTAATGTGTAATTGTTCTCCTTTTCTTCTCATTACAGCCATACTGTAGATGTGGAATATTTGTAGGTCATTTGTATAAGTTTAGAAAAATGTTTATTCAAATACTTTTTTGTTGTTTTTTAGCTGCTTGTATTTTTATTATTGAGTTTTAGGAAGTTTATTTGTACATTTCAAATAATTAATCCTTGTTCAAATATATGATTTGCAAATATTTCTTCTATCATGCAGGTTTCACTTTTTTCTGTGTGTGTGTGTGTGTGTGTGTGTCTCTGTGTTTATGTATTTACTGGGGATTTAATCCAGGATTGCTTTAACTTAAGCTATATCCCTTTCTTTTCCATTTTTAAATTTTATTTTGATACCAGGGTTTGCTAAGGTTTTAAGATTAGACTCAAATTTGTAATCTACCTGCCTTAGTCTCCTTAATAACTCCTTAGTAACTGGGCTATAGGCATGCACCTCTCTCCTTAACTTACTTTTTTGACAATGTGCTTTGATGCTCAAGATTTTAAATTTAGTTTAAATTCATCTTACTTTTGTATCTTTTGCTGCTCATGCTTTTGATGCCATAGCTAAGTATTTGTTGCCATATTCAAGGGGGTGAAGATTTCTTTCAACATTTTGTAATTTTATTTTATATTTAGGACAGCAAATGATATATTTACATTTTAGTGTATTGTGTGAGGCAGGGATCAGCTTCATTCTTTAATTAAAAATTTTAATTATAATTAAAATTATAATTAAAAATTAAAGCTGTAATTTTTTAAGTTATAAATTTAAGTTAACAAATTATATTGTCTTAAGGTTATTTGTTGAAGACTACATTCTTTTCCCATTGTGTACTAAATATCATGTCAAGAGTCAGTTTATCACATATGTAAGTTTATTTCTAGGTTTTCAGTTCTATCCTGTTGATCCATGAGTTTTTGTTTTCATTCTTATCTCTATTATTTCCTTCCTGTTATTTTTCTTGAGTTTAGTTTGCTTTATTTCTGATTCTTCGGTTTATATAGTTGGTTTTTGTTTTAAGATTATTCTTCATTTTAAATGTGTTTAGAATTGTCAGTGTCCTTATTTCCATCTGTGTCTGATATTTAACTCTATTGTTTGTTTTAATTCAGTTAAAAATATTTTCTGATTTGCTATGTGATTTTTAAATTTTTTAAAAATTAGTGCTTATGGAAGAAGGTGCTTTCTAATTGTCAAGTATTTGAGTTTTTAAAATTTTTTCTTTTCATTGATTTTTAAGTTTTTTTCTATTATGGATACTTTGTATGATTCCAGTGTTTTTAAAATTACTTTTTTACTTAACTTTATCTATGGTAGACCATAACTTTCCTCTGTGCTTGAGAAAAGTATACATTAAATGATTGGGATGAAGTGTTTTTATATACTACACTAGGTCTAGATGTTTTATAATATTGTACACATTATCTAATTTTATTGATATTTTACTCACCAGTATTTGTTGCTGAATGCAGGATAGTAAAAGTTTAGAAAAATATGATTTTAGTCTATCATATTTTTTTATATCTGCGTTCTGTCTGTTGTGTTGTCTTTCTATATATAAAATATTAAGTTAATATTAATTTCAATATTAATTTAATATTTATATTAAAATATTAAATATATATTTTAATGTCTATATTTTAGGTGTAGTTGAATACAGTGCCTTTATTTTATTTGTTTATTTTTATGTGGTGCTGAGGATCAAACCTAGGGCCTTGCATGTGCTAGGAAAGCACTCTACACTGAGCCACAACCCCAGCCCCATGTTGTATTCTATATTTTGATGTTCTGTTTGGAGTGAATATGTTATAAAAGTAAAATCTAGATGAATTGATCCTTTATTTATATGTAATAAAATTCTTTCTCCCTGGGTTTTATAGGTTTTTTAAAATTTATTTTTTCCTTTTAGTTGTACATGATAGCAGAGTGAATTGTGATATATTTGTACAAACGTGGAGTAGATCTTATTCTAATTAGGATCCCAGTCTTGTGGTCATATATGTTTTAGAGGTTTACTGAAGTATATTCATACATGTACATAGGAAAGTTATATTAGATTCTTTGTGCTACCTTTTCTATTCCTGTTATCTTTTCTTTCCTTTTATTCCCCTTTATCTAATCCATTGAACATCCGTACTTCCCTTTATCCCTTATTCTTTTTTCTCCATATCTTCTCATTTATATTTACAGTTATTTGTTATTAGCACTCACATATCAGAGAAAATGTTCATATTATCTTTATTGCCTTAATCTATGTTTTGTTCCTCAGTCCCTCCAGTACAGGCTTTTGAATTTGATTAATTTTTTCTGGTGCATTATTTGGATTTCTTTTTCTCTTTTCTTTATAGCCTTTAGTTATTTCTTACTGGTTCAGGGGTATTACAATCAATATCTTAAAATGTGTACAATATTTTCTACTTTGCATTTGTAGAATTTAGTTTCAGTAATTTAGAAAGTCTTTTGTTTTCTTTGTATCTCTGTTCGAAATCTATTTGTTATATCCACAAATTAGATCCTTATTCATTGTGTGATCTCTAGCATTGACTTATAATTACTGATTTATGCAGTTGCCTTCTAATGCATATAAAAAGAGGCTTAAATAAAAAAAACAATATGGGATTTTATGTATATTGATATAGATACTTGAATTTTTTTTTATTTGTTGATGGACCTTCACTTTATTTACTTATTTGTATGTGGTGTAAGAATCGAACCCAGTGCCTCACACATACTAGGCAAGTGCTGTACCACTGAGTCACTACCCCAGCCCCAAAATAGATACTTTTTAATCACTCTGTGTGTGTGTGTGTGTGTGTGTGTTGCTGGGGATTGAACCCAGGGCCTTACGCAAGTGAGGCCAACTGAGTTATATTCCCAGCCCTCCCCCCCTTTAAATATAACTTCAGGTCAGTGTGTAATGTCTTAATTTCAAATTTTAATCTTTTTAGCATTTGAACAAGCATCCTGGTTGTGAGCCATCTCCGTTTTTATCTGGCCTAGTTTTTTTATCTGAAATGTTTTAGTTTCTTTTTCATTTTTGAAAAATAATTTTGGTGCATATTTTTAAATTTCTTGATTTGCAGTATTTTATAGCATTTTAAATATATCATCTCATTTTCTTCTGGAAAAATGCAGGGTTTTTTTTTTCTTCTCATGTATTTTTAATTTGTGCATTATAGTTATATATACTGATAGGATGTATTGTTACATATTCATGCATGTATACAACATAACAATATAATTTTGCCAGTGTCACTCCCTATCACTTCCTCTTCCTTCCCCTTTCCCACCCTAGGTCCCTTACCTGTCCTGATTTTCCTGAAATCACCACCTTTTCTTTTCCATTTTCCCTCTTTAGCTTTCTCATATGAGAGAAAATATACGACCCTTAGCCTTTTGTTTGACTTATTTTGCTTAACATATTGATCTATAGTTCTGTCTATTTTCCTGCAAATGCCATAATTTCATTTTCCCTTACGGCTGAATAAACTTCATTTTGAATATGTACCATATTTTCTTGATCCATTCAGCCATTGATAGATATGTAGGTTAGTTTAATGTTTGGCTACTGTGTCTTGTGCTGCCATTAACGTGGGTACGTATGTATCACTATAGTAGGATGATTATAATTCTTCAGAGTAAATACTAAGGAGTGATATAGCTGCATCATATGGTGGTTCCATGCTTGGTTTTTTTAAGGACTCTCTTGCCGCAGTCTGGCTGGGCACAAAATCATTCAAGCAGAAACAAGCTTTATTTCCAAACCTCCCGCGAATCCCACGCGGCCTTCTCCTGGGACACACTGCACCAACAGGAAATCCCTCCTCCAGAATTCCCTCCTACCGCACTTCCCCAACCAATGGGAACTCTCCGGGAGTCCAGGGAGAGCTCCAAAGTAGCAGGCCAAGGATGACAGCAGGGGTCTAATCTCCAATTGAATGCACATTTTAACATAATCATTATCATCTCAATGGCTTGCTGGGGTCACCTTTCAACCAAAAATGCCATGTGTCATTCCTACTTGGCTATGGCTCTCAGCACTCTCTATATTGATTTCTATAGTGGTTGTACTAATTTACAATTCCACCACCAATGTAAACATGTTCTTTTTTTCCTCCATAATCTTCTCCAGCATTTATATTTACTGTTATTTGTATTCACAATAAGTGCCATTCTAACTGGTATGAGATAAAATCTCAGTGTAGTTTTGATTTTCATTTCCTCAAGTTGTTAATGATATTAAACAGTTTTTAAAAAAACTGTTGGCTATTTCTTCTTTTGAGAATTGTCTGTTTAACTCATTTGCCCATTTATTGTGTTATTTGAGTTTTTTGGTGTGTTTTGATTTCTTTATATATTCTAGATATTAATCTTTGACTTTCAGAGGAGGAGCTAGTAAAGATTTTCTCCCATTCTGTGGGTTCTTTCTTCACATACTTATTTTCCTTTTCTGTGAAGAAGCTTTTTAATTGATGCCATCCATTTATTAACTCCTGGCATTATTACCTAAGCTTTAAGGATCCTATTGAAGTAGTCATTGCCTGTGCCTGTATGCTGGAGTGTTGACCCTAACTTTCCTCTAGGAGTAGCATAATTTCTGGTCTGATTCCTAGGTCTTTTATTTTATTTTATTCTATTCTAATTTGTTATATATGACAGCAGAATGCATCACAATTCATATTATACATATAGAGCACAATTTTTTATAACTCTGGTTGTACACAAAGTAGAGTCACATCATTCATGTCTTCATACATGTATAATTCCTAAGTCTTTGATCCACTTTGAGTTGATTTTTTTTGTGCAAAGTGAGAGATAAAGGTGTAATCTCAATCTTCTGACATATGGGTAATCAGTTTCCCCAGGTCCATTTATTAAGCAGGCTGTCTTTAATATGTATTTGGCAGCTTTGTGAAGAATCAGCTGACTGGGCTGGGGATGTGGCTCAAGCGGTAGCGTGCTCGCCTGGCATGCGTGCGGCCCGGGTTCGAGCCTCAGCACCACATACAAACAAAGATGTTGTGTCCGCCAAAAGCTAAAAATAAATAAATAAATGTTAAAATCCTCTCTCTCAAAAAAAAAAAAAAAAGAAAGAAAGAAATAAAATAAAGGTATTGTGTCCAACTACAACTAAAAATAAAATAAAAAATTAAAAAAGCAAAAAAAAAAAAAAGAATCAGATGACTGTAGATGTGTAAGTTTATCTGTGTCTTCTATTCACCATTAGTCTTTTTTTTTTTCCCTTGTACTGTGAATAAGTAATTGGTATTTTGATGAGGATTGAATTGAATTTATATACTGCTTTTGGTACTATGACCATTTTAACAATATGGGTTTTTATATCATTGAATATGCGAGGTTTTTCCATCTTGTGAGGTCTTCTTCAATTTCTTTCTTCGGTGTTAACAGTTTTCATTGCAGAGGTCTTTCACCTTCTTGGTTAGATTTATTTCTAGGTTGGTTAGCTGGGTTATTTATTTATTTGAAGCTATTATAATGGGATTGCTTTCTGATTTCTTTTTTAGTAGATTCATTGCTGGTATGTAGGAAAGCTATTGATTTTTGAATATTGATTTTTCATCCTGCTACTTTGTCAAATTTATTAGCTCTAATTGTGTTTTCGTGGAGTTTTTGAAATTCTAGCTATAGGATCATATCTGCAAACTGTGATAATTTGACTTCTTTCTTTCCTGTTTTTATCACTTCTTTTTCCCCTTTTCTAATTTCTCTGAATATAATTTTTAGCACTGTATTATATGAATGGTGAGAGTGGACCTACTTATTTTTTTCTAGATGGAAAAAAATAATTTTTAAGCTTCTTTTCTGGGGATGGTGGGGGAGGGGCATAAATATGACAGATTGAACTCAAGGACACTAGATGAGTCACATCCCTAGCCCTATTTTGTATTTTATTTAGAGACAGGGTCTCACTTAGTTGCTTAGTACCTCACTTTTCCTGAGGCTGGCTTTGAACTCAAAAGTCTCCTGCCTTAGCCTTCAGAGTGGAACTTTTGCTTTTTTTTTTTCTTCAGTATATTTTTTTAGTTGTTGATGGATATTTATTTGTTTGTTTATATGCAGTGCTGAGAATTGAACCCAGTGCCTCATACATGCTAGGCAGGCACCCTACAACTGAGCCACAACTCCAGCCCGAACTTCTCCTTTTGAGGGCTGGAGCCTGGGATATTAAATGTTTTTCTTAGAATAGTCCTCTGCTTTTTGGAGTAAAGTCTTGATCTTTCTCATACTGCTTCTCCCAGTATGAAATCTTCCTCTCTGAGTTATGTGGGCTAAGGGTGGGTATAGTTTTGGTCTGCTATCACTTGATTCAGGTTCAGCTCTGTAAGAGTGAGTGTATAGATCAAAGCAATACCATTGTCATTTGCTCTTGCTTGGAATATGGAGCCAGATGGTGAAGATAAATATTGGCACCCTCTTGGGGAGATTTTCAAGCCCTAAAACAGGCACTTGGGCAAGGAGAAAGAACTCAGTGTTTTTAAGATTATCGTAGTTGAATCCTAGTGGGTAAGGTGTGAAGTGGGAATGGTGAGAAGGAATGATTTATGACTAAATGCTATACATTCTTATTGTTCTTTTGATATTATATAGATTTTCTTATGCAAGCATGTTTTCATTTGGTTGGTGTTCTTAAAAGACAATTTCCAGAGACTTTTAAGTGATAGTTTAAAGGTAATTTTTACCATTTGTTTGCTTTTCTTCCGGAAGGATTTGTGGATCCTTTAGGCTATCTTTTCGAAGTCATTTTCTTCTATGTTTTTGTTTTTAGTCATAAAATTTTCAGACATGAAATATAGCCTGCATTGTGATTCTTACATATACTGCTGTCTCTTTAGCATTAAAACTGAAAAAGCAAATGTTTCTTATTAGACTTAAAAAAATTGTGGTTTAAATTTTAAAGGATTTCAGATATAATTTACATTTCTATTATAAAGACATCTGAAATTCATAAAAATGTGCAAGTTATAAAAATCTACAGCATACTATAGTATGCTGTTCCTTTGGTGTGACACTACTTTCATTTAAGTTTTTTCTTTTTACTTTAAGGTCATTTTCAGTTTAAAGTTAACCCCAGGGAACTTAAATACATGCTTATCAGTTAGACAGTGATAGAGTATTTTCCTTTTTAAAAATATTTTTAATGTCTTAATTCTTATATGCTTATATAGCTTCTGATTTTCCTTTTCATCTGTCAGAAACTACTTTATGTGACTTGAGAAAATGTTGCTCCTTTAGATGGGTTGAGAGGAGGGCATAACTATATTGGAATTAAACTGAAAACAGGGTCCAAAGACATTGTAAAGGGAAACATCACAACTAAGAGTTACTTGACTTGTTAGAAATGTTAAGAAAAAATTGAGAAGATTCACTGTAGTATGTATGAGCTTTAGAAAATTTCCATTGTTCTTAATT
The DNA here is from genome assembly GCF_001458135.2 of Marmota marmota marmota. NCBI lineage: Eukaryota > Metazoa > Chordata > Mammalia > Rodentia > Sciuridae > Marmota > Marmota marmota. Next base: position 483,566 of record NW_026000327.1, read on the forward strand.
TCCAAGAGAAGAAAAGTTGATGAAAGTAAATGCCAAGATTTTACATTTGTTCAAATACATGGGTGAGATTTAGTCATGTTTCTATACACCTGACTCAGTTTTTAAGCCACAAAATTTGTATTAGTTGGTTTTTATGTCAGGTAGTTTGTTGATAGATGAGCAGTCCTGGCAACTTCTAATAAAGTGTTTCTTAATATCTTATTGTAGATCTTCAAATGTGAAATGATTTAATTAATTATTATTATTATTATTATTTTGTTTTCAGCATTATCTGCATATCAGAGATACTACAGTTTACAGGCTGACTACTGGAAGGTTGGTACAAATTTGAATTCCAATTTTCCATTTTGGGATGAATTATGATCAATATAAATTTTATTCTCCATTGCCTCCCACACCCCACTTCCTTTATCTCCCTAGAACTGAGGGTTAAACCCAGCATTTTGCACATTAGGCACTCTACCTCTAAGCTACATTGACTTAAGCCTTTCAAATTTTATTTTGAGGCAGGATCTTGGGAAGCTGCACAACCTGGCCTTGAGCTTGTGATCCTTATCTTAGCTTTTCAAGTAGTTGGGATTACATGTGGGCATGCATCCTGATACCCAGTTATTTTGCTCTCTTTTTTATTACTGACAAAAATGCCAATTTAAAAAGTTTTTTTTCAGTTATAGTTGCACACAATACCTTTATCTTATTTATTTATTTTTTATGTGGTGCTGGGGATCAAATCCAGGGCCTCACACATGCTAGGCGAGCACTCTACTGCTGAGCCACAGTCCCTGCCTGACAAATGTTAATTCTAAAGTTAGAACATATAGAGTATAGCATGTGCATTTTGTATGAGGTATTTTAGTTTTAATTAGCTTTTAACTGCAATTGATTTCCGAGTTAATATAAATGTAATTTTTAAAAATGAAAGGGGTGGGTGTGGAGAAAAGAAACCAACAATTATTCTTTTTAAGTTATTGCTACTTAAGAGGGGAAAATGAACCATGGATAGAGTTCATGATGAAGGACAGACACCTATAGTCATTGTTTGGTACCTGTTAGGGATTTCAAACCCCTAGAAAATGCCACAATTGCTCAAGACCCTTATATAAAATGGCATGGTGTTTACATATGACTTATACACATTGCTTTGCATATTTTAAATTACATCTGAATCACATATAATACCTAAAACAATGTAAATTCTTCACAAAGAAGAATTTACTGTACTGTATCATTCAGGGAATACTGACAAGGGGACATAAAAATCTGCATGTTTAGCAGAGAGCTACTTTTTTGTTTTTCCTAAATGATTTTGATTTGCTTTTGGTCAGTCTATGGATACAAAAACATTGGAATTGGAGAACCAACTGTACATCTTCATTATTTTATATTGGATTCACAAGTAAAAGTAAAGCAGCAGATTAATTTTTAGCATGTATATTTTTGAATATATGATTAATTTAATGTAGTAGAATTATAGTTGGTTTTCATGAATAATTTGAAGTGGAAAGAAACAATTAAAAATGAAATCTTCTTAAATCCAAAAAATACATAGATTTGTTTTGATGTAGTATTATTTTCAACAAAACCTTGTATATATTTTTCATATATTTAAAATGTACGGTCACATATTTAAAATGTATAGTTCAGTAGTGTTAATGTATTCACAGAGCTGTGCAACCAGTATACTACAGTCAGTTTTAGGACATTTTCTTCATGTCATAATGAAACAATAGTCTTCTCTATCATTCCCTATTTTGTATCTTTCATACAAATAAAGTCCTATGTCTGGTGTTTTCTGTTTGGGTTTTTTCAATTAGTATAATATTTTTAAGGTTTATCCATGTTGTAGCATGTATCAGTATTCTATTACAATTAGAGATTTTAGTTGGAATGATTTTGGCAAAAATCATATGCAAGGGATTTGATTTCAGTCCAGATTCCTCCTCCTACCCCTTCCCTCTTCCTTCCCTCTTCTTCCTCTACTATATTGTTTTCCTTTTGCTTTTTACTTTTGATTGGTACTTTGTACATACACTTAAAAGTGAAATTCCCTGTGGTATATTTTTATAAGCATATAATGTGATTTTGGTAAATTCATTTTTTATTTCCTTCTCTTTCCTGTCCTTTCTCTCTTTCTCTTGATCTTCTACTCCAGTGGCCTTCCATATATATATTTATGATATCCAGCCCTCACCACGTTTCCCCAGTTTTGCTCCAGATTCCCCATATGAGAGAAAACATTTAATCCTTGATTTTCTGAGCCTAATTTAGTTTAACTTAGCATGATGTTCTCTATTCTATTTCTATTCGTTCATTGGTAAATGTCATAAATTCTGTCCTCCTTTATAGCTGAATAAATCTTATTATGTGTATATACAACACTTTTTTAATCCATTCATGTACTGAATGGATTATTTGTATATATTTAATCCATTCATGTATATATTTAATCCATTCATGACAGGCATCTGGACTGGCTTTTGTGAATTGTGCTGGTATAGTATTCTGATTTGAGTTCTTTTACCAATAAGTTAAAATTGGATCATATGTTAGTTCCAGTCTTTTTTTTTTTAATATATATATTTTTTTGTTGATGGATTTTATTGTCTTTATAATAAGGATCAAACCCAGTGCCTCATGCATGCCAGGCTAGTACGCCACCACTGAGCCACAACCCCAGCTCCGATAATTCCAGGCTTAGTCTTTTGAGAAAGCCCCATTACTGCTTTCCAAATTGGTGGCACTAATTTGCTGTCGCACCAACAATGTCTGTTTTTCCCAACATCCTTGCCAGCATTTATTATTGTGTATGTTCTTGATAATTCCATTCTGACTAGAGTGAAATGAAATCTTAGTGTAGTTTGGTTTGCATTTCCCTGATTGCTAAAGGTGTTGAACATTTTTAAATACATTTATTGGCCCTTTCAGTTTCTTTTCATGAAAAATTTCTATTTAGAACTCTTTTTGCCCTTTATTAATTGGTCCTTTATGGGTTTTTTTTTTTGGTGTCAAGTTTTTTTTGTATATTCTGGATATTAATCACCAATCATAGGATTAGCTAGCCAAAATTTTGTCTTGGTTCCTTTGCTGTGCAGAAGTCTTTTTAGGTTGGTGGCCTTCTACTTATTGGTTCTTGGTTTTATTTTGTGGGCTTTAAGAGTCTTATTGAGGAAGTTGTTGCCTGCACCTAGAATAGGAGTGTTGACCCTGTGATTTCTTTTAGTAATTGCAAGGTTTCTAGTCTAATTCCTAAGTCTTTAATTCATTCTAATTTGACTTTTGTGCAAGGTGAAAGATGGGGATCTAATTCCATTTTTGTACATAAAAATATCCAATTTTTCCCAGCACTATTTGTTAAAAAGATTCTTTTATTCAATTTTATTTTTGGTCCCCTTGGTAAATAAGTATCAGAAGCTATAAGTATGTGGGTTTATCTCTATGCATTCTATTCTGTTCCACTGGTTTTCACATCTATTTTGATGCCATACCATTCTGGTTTTAGTATGATATTTTGTAGTATAATTTCAGATCAGATATTATAATGCTTGTTGCATCACTCTTTTTGTTCTGAATTGCTTTGGCTATTCTGGATCTCTTCATATGAATTTTAAGGTTGTTTTTGACTAGGTCTGTGAAGAATGTCTTTGGGATTTTGATGGACATTATATGAATGTATATATTGCTCTTGGTAGTATGGCCATTTTCACAAAATTAATTTTGTCTTATCCAAGTTTATGGAATGGCTTTCTGTCTTCTAAGGGGTGTCTTCGATTTTTTTCTTCTGTGTTACGTAATTTTCATTAGAGATCTTTCAACTTCTTGGTTAGATTAATTCCCAAGTATTTTATTTATTCATTTTTGGGGGGGGAGTTATTGTAATGTGGATGGGTTTCTCATGTCTTTCAAGCCAGAGTTGCTATTTAATTTCCTTCTCTCTCGCCCGCGTTCTCTCTCTCTCTCTCTCTCTCTCTCCCTCCCTCCCGCGTTCTCTCTCTCTCTCTCTCTCTCTCTCTCTCTCTCTCTCACTGTCTTATTCTATTTTTAATTTATTTTTTAGTTGTCATTGGACCTTTATTTTATTTATTTTTATGATGTGCTGACAAGGGGCTCAGAAGTTCACAGTCTGCAGAAGTTCACATAAAAGCAGTTTTTCTTTCACTGTTCTAGGCAAGTTAACTCTTCAAGGACTGCCGCAGTCTGGCTGGGCACAATTCAGGACCCGCTTGTCAAAAGAAACGAACTTTATTTTTAGAACACACACACACACACGCCACACCACACAGCTCTTCAGGAAAAACCCTCAGAGCCCAACTGCCACCACCAGCTTCCCACAAGCCTCTCCACCTCCCCCACTCCTCCTGCTCTTTGAGGCAGATTGGCTGGGTCATGGGGGCAGAGCCAAAAAGAGTCCCCCAATGAGCAGCTCCGTGGTCTGAAAGGGCTGGGAAACAACCCAATGAGCATCACTGCAGAGGAGCCAATCAGTTGGCAGCTAGAAGTTTGCTGGGGCCGCTGTGAGCCAATCATCAGCTGGCAGCTAGAAGTTTGCTGGCAGCTAGAAGTTTGCTGGGGCCCCTTTGGCTGTGGCTCTCAACAAAGGACAGCACTGAGAAGGGGAGAGCTTCCCCCCAGCCCCGCTCCCCCAGCTGTTGCTATAAAGCCCAAATTGGTGACTTCTCTTATCTTAGAAATGTTGACATCTCTGTGAAGCTCCAGCTCAAGGCCAGAGACCTTGTTTACACATTTCTACAAACTACTATACTGGATATATATTTGTGCAAAATTAGTAAGGAGGTGTCCAGAATTTGGAGTGCTGATTTCTTCTCAGCCAGTGGCCAAGTAAAATAGGGCGCTCTAGTGCTCACCTAGCACTTGCAAGGCCCTGGGTTCGACCCTCAATACTACATTAAACATAAATAAATAAAGGTATTATATCCAACTACAACTAAAAAATATCTTTTTTAAAAATTTATTCTAATTTATGGTTGCTGATTAGAATGTTGGTTTACTTTTTAAAAAACTATTTTTATTTTTTAGTTGGACACAATACCTTTATTTTTGTGGCTTTATATATGGTGCTGAGGATCAAACTCAGGGCCTCGCACGCAAGAGACAAACGCTTTACTGCCAAACCACAACCCCGGCCCCCTTGATTTACTTTAATTTAATATATTATTGATACAGTGTGGCTTGGAATTCTTATATATCCTTCTGTTTGTGTTTATTGTTTTGCTTTTCTTGCCTTCTGTGTAAATCTGAAACTTTTTGCTGTTTTGTTGTGCTCTCAGCTTTTGTTCCTGGTTTGTTTTGTTTGGTAATGTCATAGATTAAAATTTTCAGCCTAGGCACTATTTACATGTGGGGCATGTTAGATATTTAGCAGAATCCCTAACTTCAACCTTCAAAATGCTGGAATTACCACCCATCTTCAAATGTGACAATTAAAAATGTCTATAGCTGGGCCCAGTGTTGTCAATCCTGTAATGTCCATGGGAAGCTGATGTTGGAAGATCACAAGTTTTGAGGCCAGCCTGGGCAACTCATTGAGAACGTTTCACAAAATAAAAAGCTTGGTAGGCTGAGGCAGGAGGACCATGAGTTCAGAGACAGCTTCAGCAGCAGTGAGGTGCTAAGCAACTCAGTGAGACCTTATCTCTAAATAAAATACAAAATAGGGCTGGCTCAGTAGTCGAGTCCCTAAGTTCAATCCCTGGCGCCAAAATAAATAAATAAATAAATAAATAAATAAATAAACAGGGGTAAAACTCAGGGATGTTCACCCTGGATTCAATTTCTAATACCATAAAAATAAAAAAGAAAAGAAGGAAGGAGGGGTGAGAGGGAAGGAGGGAAGGATAAGAAGGAAGGGAATGAATAAGACAAAAATATCTCTAAACATTATGTCCCTGGTGGAAAACTCTTCTATGATTGAGACTCACTGCTTTATATTATTTCACTGTGCATATTTCAGATATTATACTGAATATTAAAAATTATTTCTTAATTTTCTGTTTAAACACTTTTAAGCAATAAGATTTTATTTCCTGTTCCCTCAGGAATGGCTGGACTGTAGGAAGATTGTTTTTTGGCAAAGAAAGCACTGGGGAAACTACTGAGTGGGCTCCTTTTGTAGAATTATTCTCTTAAACTCAAGTATTCCCACCACCCTCATCTGTTTGTCCTCTCCCAGTAGCGTGTCATCGTGTGGGGATACATGTAGATCAAGGCTGTTCCACTCAGCCTGGAGGTGAAAAAAGAGCAGAAAGGAAGACACCATCGTGCTACAATCCCTTTGGCAGGCATATTCCACCACCTACCATAGCATGAAGGTGGGGACTAAGTGTTAAATACATTGGCCTTTAGGGAACATTACATATACAAATTATATTACTTAGCAGTATGTTTGTTGAAAATCTGCTGTGATATTGAGGTAGACAGGCATGTTACCCAAGGAACAATGGGTCTGGCTTATGGGTTTCTGGTAATGGTGGCTGAATTAATACTATTTCAGACTGTGGAAAAGTCTACAGGGTGATAGAACTGTAGATAAGTTGCTGGGTGGTTTGACTGCTGCTTGAGCAGGGTCTTCCTTCTTAAAACAGCCTTCCAAACATCTTGGATTTCACTGGGATTTTGAAAGCTCCCATAAAAACACTTTTTTTTTTTTCCCTGTAAATGGTTGCCAGGTTATTGTTGCTTTAGGATTATTTGTCCCCATACATTATCAGAGTTATTTTGGGCCTATATTTTCTCCTGCAAGTAATAGGTAGTTTGCTGAGGAATGTAGCATATCCTGTCCACTTAAGCCAGCAGACTGCAGTTTTGAGGCCAGTCTGGGCAACTCATTGAGAACGTTTCACAAAATAAAAAGCTTGGTAGGCTGAGGCAGGAGGACCATGAGTTCAGAGACAGCTCATTGAGAACAGCTCATTGCTTCTTGGAATGTAAGAAGGTCAGCATAATGGGCCCAGTTTATAAAATTATTCGTATCTTTTTTTTTTTAAAGAGAGAGAGAGAGAACTTTTTAATATTTATTTTTTAGTTTTCGGCGGACACAACATCTTTGTTTGTATGTGGTGCTGAGGATCGAACCTGGGCTGCATGCATGCCAGGTGAGCGTGCTACCGCTTGAGCCACATCCTCAGCCCAAATTATTCGTATCTTAACCTTATGTTTCCACTGTCCTCATCTATTTGTCCCCTAATATTATTCCTCTTATTTTGCACCCCCTCCTCTACTCCTCTGGTCTTTTATTCTTGTTGGTCTACTTTTAGTTTTCATAAGATCTTCCCATTCCCTGCCATCCCATCCAATTTTCCCCCTCTTCTTCCTCTTAAAATTCCAACCATGAAAGAAAACACAATCTTTGTCTTTCAGAATTTGGCTTATTTTGCTTTGCCTAATGGTTTCAAATTCTTCTTTGATGTTAGTGTAAAATGGTAATAATAGATTGGGTTGAGTAATGTTCTTTTTGGGGAAAAGAGTTTATAAAAGAGTGGTACTTACACTTTAAATGATTGCTATAGCATTTATCTGTTAAGCCGTTTGTGCTAGAATTTTCTTTGGTTGGAGAAGTAATTTAGTCTCTTCAGTTGTTGCAGATTTATTCAGATTATTGATTTCTATTTATGTTAATTTTGGTAGTTTATGTCTTCCTGGGGATTAATTAATCTCATTTAGGTTATTTATTGACATATAGTTGTTCATATTAATGCTTTACCATCTCTTTTATTTCTGGGTTGATATTGGTATTGTCCTCTATTTTGAAATTTTGGTTTAATTGATTTTTCTCTGTTTTCTATACCTTATTGAGTTGTTGTTGTTACTATTATTATTATTATTTGGTACTGGGGATGGAACCCAGGGGCACTCAATCACTGAGTCACGTCCAGCACTATTTTGTATTTTATTTAGAGACAGGCTCTCACTAAGTTGCTAAGTACCTCCGCATTGCTGAGACTGGCTTTGAACTTGAGATCCTCTTCTTTCAGCCTCCCTAGTTGGGATTACAGATATAACTCAGCACCCTGCTTGAGTTATTTTGCTTTCCTACATATTTCATTTTTTTCCTTGCTTTGGTTTAGTTTGTTTTTTTAATTTAAAATTTATTTCTGTCAGTGTTTTAATGTGGTTAATTAGGATAATCTTGTGTTTCTTCCTTCTAGGAACTCATATTTCTGGCTATAAATTGTCCTTGTAGTATTGCTATAGGTGCTTCCATCAATCTTGGTAGGTTGTGTTTTTGTTTTCTTTCTTATCATAGTACTTTCTGATTTCTCTTTTGTTCTTTGATCTACTGGAAATCTGTAATATGTGCATATTTTTCACATATTTGTGATTTTTCTCTTCTGTGATTACAAATGTGTTCCATTGTGATTGTAAGAGATAGTTGTTCTGAATTTAATAGTTTGAAACAATTGAGTCTTGTTTTAAGGGCTATTATATAGTCTACCCTCCCAAAAAATGTTTTTGTGAACTTGAAAAGAATGTGTATTCTGTTGCTGAGAGGAATGCCTGTACATTCTGTCAGGTCTGTTTGGCTTACCGTATTTTCAATCTTCTGTGTTTATAATGCTTTTTTACTTATTGTTCTATGCATGAACGATATAGCATTTGGGAAGAGTTTGTGAGAGTTAGTAGTAGTAGTGGTGGTGCTAATTCTTAATTTTTTATATATATATAAATTCATCAGTGAAGTTATGTGGAAGTATTCATTACTGTTGATTGTCAAGTTCACATTGTAGTTTTGTAAGTTCTATCATTTTGAAGGTATTTAAGCAATCAATGAAACTATATGTGTCAGTGCATATTCATCCTCTTCATTTTTGTGTTTTTTCAGATTTCCATTTTGCATTTTCATAAAATTGTGAATTTCTCATATATGACCCAGTGTGTTCCATTATGACTGGAAAGCAGAACATTGTCTGATAGAGAGTAATGGTTGTTCCTTTCTTTGCTCCATTGTATTTCTGGGGTGTATTTGTGTGTGTGCATGCACATTCTTTCTATATTTTGTTTAAACCTTAGTATTTGGTTAGAAAAGTAAAATATTTAAATTATTATACTTTTTGCCTTTGGTTACAGATAACAGGCTTTTTCTCTCTTATTCTCTCACCACTGTCCATTCTTCCATGGCCTGGCTTGAAATCTTTTGCAGGGCTCTTCTTAATAGACATAAGAGAATCTAGGGATTTCAACTGAGTGTCATATCTTAAGTCTTAAGGTACTTGGACCGTTCCACTTTAAATTCTGGCTATAAGTTGTCCTTGTAGTATTGTTATAGGTGCTTCCATCAATCTTGGTAGGTTGTGTTTTTGTTGTTGGCTTGAACAGGTCTTAAACTAATTTCTATACAAATGGTATTTCCTTCTATATCTAATGATAACTAGCTTTCTGTTTACCATGTGAGATGAAGTTTTTTGTGAGAAATTAAGATAGTTGGTTTTATAAAATGTTTTTATTATTATAAATATTAACTTATTACTTGTATAAATTAATTGATTTAAGAAAATATTGAGTGAATTATAATAATCTGATTTTTGGATATTTAAAATGTGTTAGAGTTATAGTTTTAAAAGTTTGAAAGATGCAATTGGGAGAGAGAAGATATTCTAGGCAAAAACATTTTGGGAAGCAGAGACATAACTTATATAATTTGTATTTTTAAAGAAATAATAAACTAGTATGACAAAGAATTGCAAACATTATGTGGGTTACCCTATATTTTTATGACATAGTTAGTGTTTAAGTATGCACTGACAACTATCTGATATAATTTTCCAAAGGTAATTATTTGTTAAAGAATTTGTGGGTTATACACGCTTATGATTTTTTTTTAATGAATTAACATTAGTTTAAATGATGTTAACTTAATGACCTAATTTATTCATGAGTATACATGTTTCCTGTGAAAAAAGTACTTCCTCGGGCCATCACCTTTTTAAGAATAATCTCTTGACAATTGAAATAGTGACATTTATTGGATCATCATTGTTCTCTAAGCAGAATAATTGTTTTTTTTTAGTGGTTTTTTATTTTTATTTGATTTTTAAAATAAATTTTTTTTTATTAAATTTAATTTTTTTTACTTTAAATTCAATTTATATTATTTAAAAATGAAATATTTGTGTAATAAACCCTATTGATACTTTGCCCATATCCCTTTGTTATTTTTTCATATCCCTTTGTTATTGCTTTATGAACATTGAGCACTTAAGAACTGTCTTTGGCAGGCAGCTGCTATAGGATAATAAGCATCACCTCCTCTTCCTTTAAGGAATATCAAAGATGGTTGTCACCTCTGGGGATGAATACTCTAGCTTTCCAACCCCACATTAGGGTCTCTGAGTAGAATTCCATACTGTCACACAAAATCCCCAGACCAACTATAACAGGATAACTCAGTAATGAACTTTTGGGGGGCTCACTTCCTTCACTGTCTGATAAAAACACTATCCTGATTTACTCTTAAAAATACTTAAAACTAGAAATCAAGGCAAAAGTTTAAAAAGTTGTCATAGTAGGAACTAAATAAAAATTTACATTTAATGTTTCAATGAATGGCTCGACTATATTTGGAATTGTGGAATTTTTCTCTTATTTGGTCTTAAAGTCACTTTGTGAAGAGTAACTGCATAGTCTAGCCTTGCTGTAATAATAGTAGTCCAGGGAAGGTACTTGTAGATGCTTATAGTGTGCCATTTACAGAATATTTGTTTTTTTCCAATGGATAGCCTGTTGCATAGGTTTATGACTCATGACCAGGTAACTCTGTCACAGTAAAATTGTTTTTACTGGTTAGGTACTTCTGGCTTTTTTGACCCATGTGAAGTTTATTTCTACCAAGATAGTTGTTCTCTAGGAGAGCTTTGATCAAGAGAGAGTTAGGCTTGGGCTTGTAAGTCAAGTGAGAGACAGGAGGCCACATGAAATAACAGAAGCAGCTTATTACTTACTGATTCCAGAGAAAAGAAGGCAGCATATTTGTCAGGGCAAACAGGAAGAAGGGAACAATCTGACACATGTACTTAACCAACCGGTGAACATCAAGTGTTTTTTAAGTTTTTTAAGAGAAAATCTGGTTAATCAGCTAGGTTCTATCTAGCTGTCCTTTAGGGAAGTGATCACCAGGATCAAGATGTGAGGAGATGGAACACTGGGAACTGTATCATTGGTGGCTAAGTCCTATATGAGAAAGTTATAAAATGGTTGGGGTAGTGCAGTATAAAATTATTAATAATTTAGTTCAGTAAATCTATATATGGACTGTAAACAGTGATATTAAAAAATCAATTAGCTATGTGACTTGGGAGTTAAGTTAATTTGTTTTTAATTCTAAAATAACATTAACATTTAATAATATTGGAAAGGAAGTTGATTTCAATTTGAAAAGTAGAGATAATCAGAGAAAGGTGTAGACAATAGAAAAGTACAATCTGAAGATTTTCTTATTCCTGAATGTCTCTTTTGGATTTCTTTCAGAGAGTTCTATTTTTTTTTTTTTTTTT
>NW_026000327.1:495094-506490 GCF_001458135.2 Marmota marmota marmota
TATTTTTTTTTTTTTTTTTTGTTAGAATGGGTTGATTGAAAAGAAATCAAAATACTTTCCCAGTCGCATGACTTTGGCGTTATATGTTTGATTCAGTGTTTGTTTTTAAGCATATTGTAGTATGTGATAAAATATTCAGAATTTAAATCATCCAATGTACTTTAAATATGTAGTAGATATAAAACTTTTAATACAAGTTCCTTTGCTTTTTCAGAATGCTGCCTTTTTATATGGTCTTGGTTTGGTCTACTTCTATTACAATGCATTTCATTGGTAAGTTGACTTATTCCAGGATTTTCAAATAAATTGTAGTATGTGTAATAACACAAAATATTTTAATACCCATAAAAATCGTTTCAGAAGAATCATTTTTACCTTTCTTCCAACTACTTATATAGATAGGAACATTGGCCAATAACTGGTAACTAAATTATAAATTCTTGGTGGCAACCTGGTTATAAACTTTCAATATCCTACTGGTAATAACAATTCAGCATTGAGGATTAACTATGAATATAATCAATTGAGGATTAACTATGATCCTACTTTCTGCCTTTTAGAGTTGTAAGAGTTCAAAGGAAAATAAATTGGAGCCTCGCATGGTGGCGCACACCTGTAATCCCAGTGGCTCAGAAGGCTGAGGCAGGAGAATCTCAACTTCAAAGCCAGCCTCAGCAACAGTGAGGCAAAGAGCAATTCGGTGTGATCCTGTCTCTAAATACAAAATAGGACTGGGGTTGTGGCTCAGTGGTCAAGTGCTCCTGAGTTCAGTCCTGGGTATCAAAAGAAAAGAAATCAGTTTATGACCAAGAATTGCAAACCTGTTATGTAGGCTATATATATCCTGTATTATTTGTAACAGTTCTTAAATATGAACTGACAACTGTTTAATATAGTGTACCAAAGGTAAATATTTAACTCAGGAAGCTTCTGCTGTCTTCTTTCCTTATTTGGAGAGTCGTTTATTATGTCAGCTCTGGAATTTTGTTAAGAATTTGTGGATTATCAATGCTTATGATTTTTCCCCTGAATTAACATTGGTTTACGTGATATTACATTTTTATGTGGTTAGCTATATTTAAAACCAAGAATAGTTTGGGACCACTTTCAGATTTCTGATAATTCTTAAAAGATCCTATTTATAGAATTCACAATTCTGAACATTTAGAAAAATAGGAGATCTTAGTTTTAATGTTTAATTTTGGGATAAGGAAAATGGGATGTATTAGTTTTTATTCAGTGTTATTTAGACATTTATTTAGTAGCACATACAGGTCTGTTAGGAGTTTAGATTACAATTAAACTTGAGTCTTCGATTTATGACAAAGGTGATGGCATTATATTGTTGTGAAAGTAAGAACGGTCCTTTCCACCAATTACACTAGACAACAGGAATCCTATGTTGGGTGGCTGGAGCAGTCAACCCTGTTCTGTATCATACCTACTTAAAATACCCTCCAGGTGGATTATAAATGAAAATATGAAAAGCCCCCTCCTCCAAAAATCTTCTATAAATATAGTTATATGGAACAACAGAACTAATACCCTCACTGTCTTACCTTTTCAAGAATTTTCCATTGTCCCTTTCTGTTGCACTGAAAAATTTATGGAACTTTTTAAGTATTGTCAAATAATTGGAAAAAATTAAGTAGAAATTATCCTGAGCTTCCCATTTTCTAAAATTTTTTATAGTACTTATTTATAATTATTTTTATAAAATTGATAATGTCCATTAAAATTAGGCAGCCACCATGTTTTCTTTACTATACATATTAAAAACTTAATTTCTTGTATTTGTATTTTTTTCAGGGCAATTAAAGCATTTCAGGATGTGCTTTACGTTGACCCCAGCTTTTGTCGAGCTAAGGAAATTCATTTACGACTTGGGCTTATGTTCAAAGTGAACACAGATTATGAATCCAGTTTAAAGGTAGATGATATGAGATTTTCTAGAGATAAAATATTTTTTTATGACTGTTTATGTGTGTGTAAAAAGTGTTGGACTTTATGGTAACACTATAAAAATTTAGAAAATTTAGGATATGAACTAAAAGATAAGAAAGGGTAGGTTTTGGGATATAAAAATTCTAAGACTTGCAAGGTAACTTTTAGTATGTTAAGATTCTTAATCTAATATCTAGTAATAATATACTAATTTTTGTTTTCAAGTTTTAAATAAGTTTGTGATCAGGAGATGGTTGCCAGGTATGGATTTCATTTCAGCATAAACATTATTTTCTTCTAAGTGATTGCCACCATTGAGAAGAGAATGAATTGATTAGTGATTCTGTATTAATCATTCATCTTTGATTTCTATAGGTCTTATTAGGAAGCTACATTCCTTTAACAGTGGCACAAATATGACAGCAACTTTATATAACAGAATTTTCTCTGTGAGGCCTTTGGACTGCCAGTTGATGAGTGTGAAATTATTAGAAAGAAATACTACATTATTGTTCAAATATGTTAATTCTAACAAAAGTTTGATTTCTCAAAAAAATGTTTAATTTCCTTGGTTTATGCCATGTTTTTATCGTACAAGGCATTTTATGGAAATAGAACTTCCCTGAAGACAAATTTATTGCTTTTGGAAAGAATTAGAGCTTCTGAAGAAAAAGCATGTTTTGTGAAAGTATGACTATTAAGAATGTTTGGCTGGGCTGGAGATGTGGCTCAAATGGTAGCGCGCTCGCCTGGCATGCGTGCGGCCCGGGTTCGATCCTCAGCACCACATACAAACAAAGATGTTGTGTCCGCCTAAAACTAAAATAAATAATAAATAATATTTGAAAAAAAAAAAAAAAAGATGTTTGGCCTTTTCCAGGTGTAGATCTTTTGTAGATTATCTTGATTTTAAAGATAGCATGTATATCTTTCTTTATTTAGTAAGATATACTTTGTACTCAGTAACATGAAAATGCCTAATAAAATTTTTTTGATATTCCAATACAAATTTATTTTAAAATATTTTTATTAACATGTATATGAATTGTACATATTCAGGGGGTTCAGTGTACTTCAATACATACATGTAGAATGTACTAATGAAATTCACTCACTATCTTCCCACCATATTTGCACTCTATTTCCCAGTCTCTAGTAAGCACAGTTCTATTTTTGGTTGATTTTATTTTTTTATTTATATTTTAAAGCTTGTACATTTAAGGGAAAGCATAAGCACTTGTTTTTCTATTTTATTTTACTTGACATAATGTCTTTCAGTTCCATATATTTTGCCTCAAATGAGAATATTTCATTCTTCTTTATGGCTGATTAATATTTTATTACATATAATATCACATTTGTTTTTAGCCACTTTTCTATTGATGGATATATACACTAATTCCATAACTTACCATATAAATTCCTAAATAAATGCTTTACAAAAACTGTGTGGGTTGTCTGTTCTGAACCATTCTTAAGTTCAGTGATTTGTTAGACGGACTCATATAACTCATGTTACAATTTTGAGATATATATATATTTTTTTTAATTAAAGCTTTATGGTTACACATAGTATCTGGGTTCATCCTACAAACCCATACATGCATGAATTTGATTTCAGTTTATGATCCCCTTTCCCTCTTCCTTTTCCTTCTTGTCCTACCTCCCCTTACCTATTCTTTTTCCTCTGCTCTGTTTTCTTTCACTCCTCTACTTATATTTGATTAGTTCTTTCTATCTAGGAATAAAGATGAAGTTCCCTGTGGTACATTTGTATATGAATATAACATGATTTTTAAGAATGCATTCTGTACCGCCTCCTCATACCAGTCTGTCTATTCTCTCTTGTCATCTCCTTAGATAAGCCTTTCTATATTGTTGATCTGATTTTTATGTGGTCCTATCCTTCCTTCCCCCTTTCTGTATTTTACTGTAGCTTCTACATATGAGAGAAAACATATGACCTTTGAGTTTTTGGGCTTGGCTTATTTCACTTAGTATGATTTTCTCCATTTCCATCCATTTTCTGGCAAATGCTGTAGAACTGCATTGTGTGATGTATATCGCATTCATCTATACATCACACAGTAGATGGATGAATAAGAAATTGTGATATACATGTGAATATGTATGTGCACATATGTATATATCACAATTCTTAATTCATTTATCTATTGACAAACACCTGGGTTGGTCCCATAATTTAGCTATTGTGAATTTTGCTGCTGTACACATTGGGATGGCTGTATTGCTATAGTGTGCCAATTCTAGATCTTCTGAGAAAAAATATCAGGGAGTAGGGTAGCTGAATCATATGGTGGTTCTAACTCTATTTTTTGAGGAATTCCATACCGCTTTTTAGAGTGTTGTACTAGTTTGCAGTCCCACGAAAATGTTCAGTTGTACCTTTCCCCCTACAATCTCCCAGTATTTATTGTTGTTTGCATTCTTGATCATTGCCATTCTGACTGAAGTAAGATTAAATCTTTGTGTAGTTTTGATTTGCATTTTCCTGGTTGCTAGAGATATTCGCTAAATGTTTGTTACAGATTATGTATGTCCTACAAACCAGAGAATGTTTATTGCCTGGCTCTTCACAAGTGTTATACTTGAAGAAGCTGTGATCCATTTTCTTCTTTGGACTTAAACTCTTTCTTTGCAGTCATTGACAGGATAACTTGGTCTCATATGAGCATAGTTTCACCTTGGTCTCATATGAGAACAGTTGGACTTTCTTGTTAGGTAAGAAATTTCTTGCCCTCTTCTCCCATTTCTTTTCTTTGCTCTTTTTTTCCTTTGCTACTCAAGTTGTATTTCATATTTTCATCTTTACTAGTATTATTTTCAGGTGTGAAATTATCACCTTAAAAACTTTACTTCATCATTGGAAGAAGGTCCTGAGGAGTTCATGGAAATGTGTTCGGACAGTTTTACCAATGGTCAATCATTGCTCTTATCACATTACCTTTTGTGCCTAGTATTTAGGCCCTATTAATAACAAGGGTTCAGCCTCTGGGTTACTCAGAAGTTGCTTTTTTTATTGGTGTTGTTGTTGTTTTGCATTTTGTTTTGTTTTTATTTTTTTTTTATTTTTTAATTTTTTATTGTGGGTTGTTCAAAACATTACAAATTTCTTGACATATCATATTCGACACTTTGATTCAAGTGGGTTATGAACTCCCACCTTCACCCCATACACAGATTGCAGAATCACATCAGTTACACATGTTGTTTTGCATTTTGAAGATTCAGAAGTTCATGGACATATCCAGCATTCCAAGGTTAATGGGTGTTTGTCTTTTGAGATCTAGTATCTCTCTTTTTTCTGTATTCCCAATTGCTATCTCTTGATTAGATGCTTTATAGTACAAATTTAAAAATTACTTTAAAGTTTATGTATGTTGTGTGTGTATGTGTGATTTATACAGTTTATATATGTACACATGTGCATAAAAAAAGAATGTCTAGAAAAGCAAAATTAAAAAGTAGGCATATCTTTGTCTAATTTTAATTATCAGATATATTTGATATAAAGTTTAATTTTAATTGTCAAATATAAATAATATTAAATAAATGTACTTGGAACATTATAAATAGAAAAAGAGAATTGAAAAGTTTATAAAGTGTGCATTGAAAGTCTTTGCTTAGCTAACAAACAGGATCATTGTTTCTGCACAGATTTTTCTTTCCCTCTGCAATTATAATCATCAGTGCTGATCACATAAGGCAATTTATCCAAATCTTTATAGTTCATTACAAAAATATAGAGAAACCAATCATGCACACAAACTACACACAAATAGGCTAATGGCAACGAGGAAGAGATTGTGAAACATTTAAGTTTAAGATAAGCAAGTGGTTCTGTGTGTGAATCCAAATGCAGTTTTTAGTAACCAGTTCCATTTTATTCTATACAATAATAATTAAATTTAAACTACCATACAATGTAGAAATGAATTCAGGGTCTCTTTTGATCTACTAAATATTCTTTTGATGGGCATAGAATTTAAAACTATATCAAGTTTGTTAGTATTAAGTGAAAATTTTTACATTTGTGAAATATCCCTAACCCTAATCCTAACTCTAACCCTAACCCTAACCCTATATGATTTACTTCTAAATTATATAATCAAAACAAATGGACATCAGAGAAAAAAGTAGCTTTGGTAATCTGGTTTTGAAGAATTATGAGAAAATGTTTCCTAATCATGAAATATTTAATATTTGTGGATAAAATGGTATCACTAGAACTTTCCTCCTCATTATATAATAGCAAGTTTATGATAGTATTTATAATATGGTCATTCTTGTATCATGGGGAATTGATTCTAGGACTCCCTGCAAATACCAAAATGACAAAATACTTGTTATAACCTTATTGAGGTTTGAAAATGAGGTATTCCCCAAAAGCTCTTGTGTTAATGCAAGATTGTTTGGAGGTAAAGTGACTGGATTTCGAGAGCCATAACCTAATTTGTCCATCTTTGTTTGAAAGATCTGAGTTGAATAAATACTGTGAGTGGAGAAATATGACTAACCTGATAGTGAGGTTCAGAAGAATTTGGAGCTGGCTTGTGGGAGGAATTTGGAAAAATTTAGAGATGCAATCTCAAAAGTCTTTAGAATGTTGCAAGCAGTCCTTAATGAATGATACTGGTGAAAGCTCAGAGGTCAAGAATACCAATAGGAATGCTTTTTGCACTCATGAGGTTTTGGAGGGAAATGAAAGTACTCTTGAGAATTGGACTAGGGACCTTTCATATTATATAATATATAATAGCAAAGAGCTTTTCTACATTTTGCCCATTTCCTAAGACTTGATGTGAAGCTGAACTTAAAAGTGGTGAACTTAAAAAAAAAAAAAAAGTGATGGACTTTAGGAAATTTAAAGGTAGCTCAGCATTCAGTGACATGTGGCAGCTTGTTAGCAGGTATACTATGAGAATCAGGAGAAGAAAGCAGAATTGAAGGATTTTAAAAACTTGTAGTTTGGCCAGGAAAGTGCATGTCAAATTAAGTTATGGTTGTTCAGGAGATATCAATCCCTTAGGATATTTTAAAGACTTTTTATAAAGACAGTAGGAAAGGGGGCTTGAATGCCTTCAGGAAATTGCAGGACTACATAGATTGCAAATTTAGGGGTGTAAAAGGGAAAGTTCCTTTCAGTAAAAACCATAGAATTGCTTTACATACATACAGGGACCTAGGAAGTGCTTTACTCAGCTCAGCTACCTAGACACTACCTAGAGTCTGCTGCAGTAGTCATTTCAGGGGGCTCAGCTACTGCTTGAGCTGGCAGCAGACCTTGGCAGCATCTACATAGTGCTGGTTCTGCAGAAATGCAGGATGGTAGAGTTAAAGGTCTTGGAGGCTTCATCTGAAATCTTAGGGAAGACTTTAGAGGCCAGGAAAAGTATAATCAACTTTGAGTCCCTCCTGGCTGCCCTGAAGAGGAGATTCCTGAAGCTGTGAAAATGAAGTTGAAGCTGTAATGGAAACTTCAGGAATTAAGAGATCAGTAATGTGGATTGTCTGCCAAGAAAAGCTTTTGGCTAAGAGAGGCTGAGTGTACTACAATAGCAAAAGGAGTGGGGAAATTCATTTGGAAATAAAATCTCATAACTGTTTGTACTAGATGCTGTATGAGGAGATATGGGTGACACACCAGGACCTGATTACTTGACTAGTAAAAGGGTTTCAGTCTTTTTTTTGCCCCATCCCTTCGTTCTTAGGTTCTCTTCCTCCCCTTGGAATGGGAGTGTTTATTCTGTGCTACTATATAACTTAGTCTTGATTTTCACAGGGGTTTCCACCTAAGAGTTTTCCTTGAGTGTTAGGTAAGACTTTGGAATTGGACTTTTGGACAATGCTGAAATTTAAGACTATGGGACTCTTGCTTATGGACCAAATGAATTTACATTGTGGGATGGATACGAGATTTTGGAGGTCAGGGACAAGATGTTATGTCTTGGATATTGAGTGTTCCCCAGAAGCTTGTGTTACTGTTGGAGTGTTTGGAAGTGCAGTGATTTGATTTAAATCTGTAACCTCTACAATTCATTCTAGTTTGAATGGATTGATTGGATGTTAACTGTAGGCAAGTAGGGCAAAGCTATACAAGGTGAGTCACTAGTATTATGCTCTACATGGGTGCATTCTGCCCTGTGACCCGATTCTGCCTCTCTTTGAGCTCCCTGACACTGCTATGAGCTCAGAACTTTCCTGCCTTAGGTCGTTCCCCCATCAAGTACTACCTTTTTTTGGGCCCAGAACAATGAAATGGGCCCTTATGTGGAATGAGACCTCCGAAACTGACCAAATAAACTTAACTTTCTGAAGTTGTTCATGTATAGTATTTTGTTTATAGTATTACCAAAATTGACTAAAACATACAAACATTTTTTTCTTATTGATTATCTTTATTTTACTTGTAGTACTTAATGCAGTGAACAGCACATCTCAAATATTTGGGGTGAAAATATTGCCTGTATTAATACATATAGATTTATTTTTACCCCATTATCAAATTTTGATATATGTAACAGTTATGGAAGTGATTCTGCCTTGCATAATGAGGGTGATTAAACAATGTGTGATTTAAATAGTTATTGCATTCAATTGTTTATGGAAAAATTACAGAAAAAAAGGTGTGTATGTTCAATTCAGGCAGTTTTTTATTTCAGAATAATTTTGGTTTCCAGTTGGTTAAATCTGGATTTAGTGAGTGGAGACTGTATATCATAATAGAGATAATAATCTTGAATTTAACCTATTAGCAATTTTATAATTCATCAATAATTATATTGTTCATTTGGTAGTTGGTGGACTTTTTCAATTCTTTTTTTTTTTTTGTAGTAAGATTTACTTGATAGAGAAAGCATGTTTTGATTTACATTCTGAAGTAAGGTCATTCGGAAGACTGTATGATTTTAAGTTTGAGAGAATTTAATGAACCCCTATCTCCAAGTAAAGGATGAAATGACTAGAGATATATCTCCAGCATCCCTAAAATCCCCAGTTCCCCATCCACTTACAAAATTGCTTGATTTTCTTTGTTTTGGAATTCCTCATATGTTCATATATCATTATTTAGTTTGTCTGTTATTTGACCTTTCTTTTTTTTTTAAATATTTATTTTTCAGTTGTAATTGGACACAATACCTTTATTTATTTTTATTTGGTACTGAGGATCAAACCCAGGGTGCGCACATGCTAGGCAAGTGCTCTACCGCTGAGCCACAACCCCACCTTTCAAAAAGTTAATTAATGAACAGTAAATTTTTCCCAGTGCTGCACCATTGTGTCTGGCTTACTTCCTATTTTGAGTATCTGAATTTTCAGTAAAATTAGTTTTGCTAAATAGGTATGAAATTATGTTATTAAATACTGGAAGACATCTCAAACAATTTTGTAAACTTATTATAATCTTAGTTACTTGGTACAAATATATTAACTCCTAAAAGTTTTGTAAATAAATTTTAATTACCATATTTGCATGGTGATGTATAAATTAGCTCATTTTTATAATTATATTAGTATGATGATTGATAATTCTCTGAATTTTCAGTTTTCTCAACATCAATTTGTAATTATTTGTTCCTAACTTATTTTGTAAGTTAAAGGTAAGCATTTTTGTTTATTTCCCTTTTTGTGTGTATAGGGGTACCAGGGATTGAACTGAGGGGCACTGAACGGCTGAGACACATCCCCAACCCTTCTTTGTACTTTAGAGACAGAGTTTCACTGAGTTGCTTAGTGCCTTGCTTTTTGCTGAGGCTGGCTTTGATCCTCTTGTCTCAGCCTGCCAAACCGTTGGATTACAGGTGTGCTGCACCACTGTGCCTGGCTTACTTCCCATTTTGAGTATCTGAATTTTCAGTAAAATTAGTTTTGGTTGAATTCTGCTAAATAAGTATGAAATTATGTTATTGAATACTGGAATACATCGCAAACTATTTTGTATTTTGTAAGGACATTAAGGCATCTTGATGGACATGATAGATAAATAAATATCTATTTATAAGAAATACAAATTTGAAATATAAATAGAATGATAATTTTAATAAATTGATCATTTTTTTTCCCCTTCCCTTATTTTTGGAGAATTAGAAAAGTTTCTTTTTTTTATTAGTTGTTCAAAACATTACAAAGCTCTTGACATATCATATTTCATACATTTGTTTCAAATGGGTTATGAACTCCCATTTTTACCATGTATACAGATTTCAGAATCACATCGGTTACACATCCATGTTTATACATACTGCCATACTAGTGTCTGTTGTATTCTGCTGCCTTTCCTATCCCCTACTATCCGCCCCCACTCCCATCTTCTCTCTCTACCCCATCTACTGTAATTCATTTCTCTCTTTTTTTTCGCCTTTCCCCTCACCTCCTCTTATATGTAATTTTGTATAACAATGAAGGTCTCCTTCCATTTCCATGCAATTTCCCTTCTCTCTCCCTTTCCCTCCCACCTCTTGTCCCTGTTTAATGGTAATCTTCTTCTCATGCTCTTCCTCCCTGCTCTGTTTTTGAGTTGCCCTCCTTATAGCAAAGAAGACATTCGGCATTTGTTTTTTAGGGATTGGCTAGCTTCACTTAGCATAATCTTCTCTAATGCCATCCATTTCCCTGCAAATGCCATGATTTTGTTATTTTTTAGTACTGAGTAATACTGCATTGTGTATAAATGCCACACTTTTTTTTTTATCCATTCATCTATTAAAGGGCATCTCGGTTGATTCCACAGTCAAGCTATTGTGAATTGTGCTGCTATGAACATCAATGTAGCTGTATCCTATAGTACACTCTTTTTAGGTCTTTGGGGAATAGTCCGAGAAGGGGAATAGCTGGGTCAAATGGCAGTTCCATTCCCAGCTTTCCAAGGAATCTCCATACTGCTTTCCAAATTGGCCGCACCAATTTGCAGTCCCACCAGCAATGTACAAGTGTACCCTTTTCCCCACATCCTCGCCAGCACTTGTTGTTGTTTGACTTCGTAATGGCTGCTGTTCTTACTGGAGTTAGATGTTTTCTTAGGGTGGTTTTAATTTACATTTCTCTGACTCTTAGAGATGGTGAGCATTTTTTTGTGTATTTGTTGATTAATTGTATATCCTTCTCTGAGAAGTGTCCGTTCAGGTCCTTGGCCCATTTGTTGATTGGGTTATTTGTTTTCTTATTGTTTAATTTTTTGAGTTCTTTGTATACTCTGGACATTAAGGCTGTATCTGAAGTGTGAGGAGTAAAAATTTGTTCCCAGGATGTGGGCACCTGCCGAGAGCCACGGCCCCTGTATGGCCCCTGGCATTTTGCCAACAGTATTGATTGACAGGCGAGGCATTACTATCCGCCTCTGCCGCAACTTTTGAGTTCTCGCACTATTTTGGAGTTCTCGTGGGGATTTCCGGGGATTCCCTGAGAGTTCCCATTGGTTGGGGAAGTGCAAG
>NW_026000327.1:510117-573048 GCF_001458135.2 Marmota marmota marmota
ATTTTTCTATCTTCTAAGATCTTCTTCTATTTCTCTCTTTAGGGTTCTGTAGTTTTCATTGTATAAATCTTTCACCTCTTTTGTTAGGTTGATTCCCAAGTATTTTATTTTTTTTGAGGATATTGTGAATGGGGTGGTTGTCTCATTTCCATTTCAGAAGATTTGTCGCTGATACAGAAATGCCTTTGATTTATGGGTGTTGATTTTATATCTTGCCACTTTGCTGAATTCATTTACTAGCTCTAGTAGTTTCTTTGTAGAACCTTTTGGGTCTGCTAGGTATAGGATCATGTCATTCGCAAATAGTGCCAATTTAAGTTCTTTTCCTATCTTTATGCCTTTAATTTCTTTCGTCTGTGTAATTGCTCTGGCCAGTGTTTTGAGAACTATGTTGAAGAGAAGTGGTGAGAGAGGGCATCCTTGTCTTGTTCCAGATTTTAGCGGGAATGCCTTCAGTTTTTCTCCATTTAGAATGATGCTAGCCTGAGGCTTAGCATAGATAGCTTTTACAATGTTGAGGTAAGTTCCTGTTATCCCTAATTTTTCTAGTGTTTTGAACATAAAGGGATGCTGTACTTTGTCGAATGCTTTTTCTGCATCTATTGAGACGATCATATGGTTCTTATCTTTAAATCTATTGATGTGGTGAATAACATTTATTGATTTCTGTATATTGATCCAGCCTTGCATCCCAAGGATGAATCCTACTTGATCATAGTACAATTTTTTTGATATGTTTTCATATCCAATTCGCCAGAATTTTATTGAGGATTTTTGCATCTAGGTTCATTAGAGATATTGGTCTGTAGTTTTCTTTCTTTGAAGTGTCTTTGTCTGGTTTCAGAATCAGGGTGACGTTGGCCTTGTAGAATGAATTTGGAAGAGCTCCTTCTTTTTCTATTTCTTGAAATAACTTGAAAAGTATTGGTATTAATTCTTCTTTGAAGGTTTTGTAAAACTCCGCTGTATACCCATCCGGTCCTGGGCTTTTCTTGGTTGGTAGTCTTTTGATGGCTTCTTCTATTTCCTCCATTCATATTCGTCTGTTTAAGTTGTGTGTATTCTCCTGACTTTATCTGGGCAGATCATATGACTTAAGATATTTATTGATGTCTTCACTATCTTCTTTTTTATTGGAATATAGAGTTTCAAAATAATTTCTAATTATCTTCTGTATTTCTGTAGTGTCTGTTGTGATATTGCCTTTTTCATCCCGCATGTTAATAATTTGAGTTATCTCTCTTCTTCTCTTTGTTAGCATGGCTAAGGGTCTGTCGATCTTATTTATTTTTTTGAAGAACCAACTTTTAGTTTTGTCATTTTTTTCAATAGTTTCTTTTGTTTCAGTTTCATTGATTTCAGCTCTGATTTTAATTATTTCTTGCCTTCTACTACATTTGCTGTTAGTTTGCACTTCTTTTTCTAGGGTTTTGAGATGAAGTGTGAGATCATTTATTTGTTGGTTTTTTCTTTTTTTTTTGAGGAATGAACTCCAGGCAGTGAATTTCCCTCTTAAAACTGCTTTCATTGTGTCCCATAGATTCTGATATGTTGCATCTGTATTTTCATTTATCTCTAAGAATTTTTTGATTTCTTCCTTTATGTCTTCTGAAACTCATTGAACATTCAGTAACATATTGTTCATTTTCCAAGTGATGTAGGTTTTTTCCTTCCTTCTTTTATCATTGATTTCCAGTTTCATTCTATTATGATCAAATAAGATGCATGGTATTATCTCCACACCTTTATAATTTCTAAGGGTTGCCCTATGGCATAATATATGGTCTATTTTTGAGAAGGATCCATGTGCTGCTGAGAAAAAAGCATAGCTGCTTGATGATGATTGATGTATTCTCTATATGTCAGTTAAGTCTAGGTTATTGATTGTGTTATTGAGTTCTATAGTTTCTTTATTCAACTTTTGTTTGGAAGATCTGTCCAATGATGAGAGAGGTGTGTTGAAGTCACCCATAATTAGTGTGTTGTGGTCTATTTGACTTTTGAACTTGACGGGAGTTTGTTTTATGAACGTTGCAGCACCATTATTTGGTGCATAAATATTGGTAATTGATATGTCTTGTTGATGAATGATTCCCTTTAACAGTATATAGTGTCCTTCTTTATCCCTTTTGATTAACTTACTCTTGAAGTCGATTTTATTCGATATGAGGATGGCCACCCCTGCATGCTTCCGAGGACCGTGTGCATGGTATGATTTTTCCCAACCTTTCACCTTCAGTCTTTGTATGTCTTTTCCAATCAGATGTGTCTCCTGGAGGCAGCATATTGTTGGATTTGTTTTTTTAAACAAATAAAGCGACAGCCTGTGTCACTTTATTGGAGAGTTTAAGCCATTAACATTTAGGGTTACTATTGATATATGATTTGTACTTCCAGTCAAGTTTGATTATTTATCTTTTTTTTTTTAAATTTTTCCCCACTTTTGCTTTACTGAGGTACTTCCCACTGTTGGTTTTGGTTGTTGTTTTTCATTTCTTCCTCGTGTAGTGTTTTTCCCAAGATGCTTTGCAATGCTGGTTTTCTGGCTGCGAATTCTTTTATCTTTTGATTATCGTGAAAGATTTTTATTTCGTTGTCATACCTGAAGCTTAATTTTGCTGGATACAAAATTCTTGGTTGGCATCCATTGTCTTTCAGTGTTTGAAATACATTGTTCTTGGATCTTCTCGCTTTCAGCGTCTGTGATGAAAAAATCAGCCATTAACCTAATTGGTTTACCCCTGAATGTAATCTGCCTCTTTTCTCTTGTAGCTTTTAATATTTTCTCTTTGTTCTGTATGTTGGATATCTTCATAACAATGTGTCTTGGAGTTGGTCTACTGTGATTTTGTATGCTCGGCATCCTGTATGCATCTACAATTTGTACATCCGTTTCCTTTTTCATGTTTGGAAAGTTTTCTAAAATTATTTCATTCAATAAATTGCTCATTCCCTTGGTTTGGACCTCTATACCTTCCTCTATCCCGATGACTCTTAAGTTTGTTTTTTTTATGTTATCCCATATCTCTTGGATGTTTCTCTGGTGGTTTCTTACCAGCCTTTCTGAGTTGACTAGACTCTTTTCGAGATGATATATTTTGTCTTCATTGTCTGACGTTCTGACTTCTACTTGCTCCACTCTGCTAGTGATACTCTCGTTTGAGTTTTTAATTTGGCTTATAGTTTCCTTCATTTCTAGGATAATTGTTTGATTTTTTTTTTAATAATATCTATCTCCTGGTAAAGTTGCTTATTTGCTTCTTGAATCTGTTTATGTAATTCAGTTCAATGTGTTCTTTCTAATGACCTCTTTAAGATTCCATTCCATCTGCGTAAGGTATTCCTTGAGTTCTTTATTTGACCATTTTTCTGATGCCTCTAGTTTCTCCTGTAGATTTAGGGTGTCCTGCTTTGTTTGTACTCCTTTTCTTCCTTGCCTTTTCATGATGCTCATGTTACTTCAGGCTCTGTTTGACTGCTGTTACTGTTTACTCCTATAAATTTATTTTGGTTTTATGTATCTCCGGGGTCTCTCCTTTGTGATGGGAGACTATGACTAGAGATGATGAATTTTATTGTACTTTAAAGCAGATTCATTCATTTCATAAAAGGCATACGGATTCTGATGGCATATAGCGATCTGCGGTTTGGTCTTGGGACTTATGTTTAGGTCGGATGATGTGATGGTATAGAGGTTGGTATATCTTGGCAATCTTGGAAGATTGCTCTACTGACGGGGCATATTAACAGGAGAATGGTGTGGAGTATTTGGGGTTAGCTAGGGACTTGGTATCACTATTGATCGCCTTGGAACATTTACCTATATACATTTAGTAAATTACACATAGACAGCATCGTAATGCTTGGGAGGAAAAGTATTTGAAGGGGAAGGAAGAAGTTGCTAAAGAGAATTTGGGTAAATAGGTAGAATTCAAGAAAAGGGGAAAAAGGAAATTGAAAAGAAATGGGAAAAAGAATGCAGTCTTAGAGTTTGATTACCTTCTCTTCCAGTAGGTGGAGCTGTGCCCACCAGGCCAAGCTTCTCCTCTCAATATGCAGGAAACAATCCCTGTGAGGCGGCTCTTCTCCCCCACTGGGAGGCTCTCCAATCCTGGTCGCCCAGGGCCTTTCCTGGTCTCCAGCCACTTCCCCGCTTTTCCTCCAGCCTGGCCCCACTCAACGGTGGCGTTCACCACAGAACTAGCTACACACCGGTCTGCTGCTCCCGGGTGCCTGATTTTCTTGAACAACTGGGCACACACTCTCTGTTTGCCATTCCCCCAGAACCCATGGTTATGGAGCGAGGGGCTGGGGACCGTCAGCTTATTTGCCTGATTCCCTCCGGTAGCCATGCCCCCAGGAGCTGGCGCAAGAGACTTCGGTTGTCAGCACTGGTTGGAGCAGTAGCCGGGGTCCGATGTACCTCCTGGCAACCTCGGTCAGACAATTGAGTTCACGGAGAGCTGGGGAGGGACCCTTGAGATTTCCGGGCCGTGTGGGGAGATGGAGGCCCGGGGGTCACACATCTGCAGTCACCGGTTTCGCTGGAGCTATCCCATCCACCGAATTTTGGTGATGTCTATTCTCTTCCATGGTGGTGTCCCATGCGAAGGGTGGCCGAAAAGTTTCTTGAGAGTGTGCATATGCTTGTACACTTTTCTAGGTATGAAATTCTGGGCCTTACATATGTTAAGCAAATTCTCCTTGCTCCCTAGTACCATGTACTATATATCCCAAACCCTGTTTTTTGAAATTTTGAACAACCAATTTTCTTGGTGTGACTTTAATACCTGAATTTCTATCTTAAATTAATATTGACATTTTTTTTGCAGTTCTGAGAAAGAAATTAATTTAATTGATGAGTAAGTTTTATGAATCTCCAGATCGTTCCTTTATTTTGAGCAATAGGAACCTAGCATTCTATATAAAATCAGCAGTGGTATAAACAGGAAGCAGGAAGGGAACATTGCGATTCATAATGACCAGTATCTTTCAACTGTCTCTCACTTTTTATCTGTCCCTTTCTTTCTTCCTTTACCAGAGATTGAACCCAGGCATGCTTTACCATCAAGCTATATCCCCAGCCTTTCTTATTTTTGACTCCAAGATAGGATATTCCTAAGTTGCTAAGGGTCTTGCTGAGTAACCAAGACTGTCCTGGAACTTGGAATTGTCCTGCCTCAGCTTTCCCGAATTACTGTGATTATAAGCTGCACCACTATCTGTTCCATCCTATCCAAGAGCAAGGTAGATCTTTCCATTTTGTAAGGTCTTCTTTGATTTCTTTCTTTAGGGTTCTGCAATTTTCATTATATAGCTCTTTTACCTCTTTTGTTGATTCCCAAGTATTTTATTTATTTATTTGTTTGTTTGTTTGTTTATTTTGAAGCTGTTTTAAATGGGGTAGTTTTTCTCATTTCTCTTTCTGAGGATTTGTCTCTGATACACAGAAATGCTTTTGATTTATGTGTGTTGATTTTATATCCTGCTACTTTGCTGAATTCATTCACTAGTTCTAGAAGGTTTCTGGTGGAACTTTTAGGTTATTCTAGGTATAGAATCATATCATCAGCAAAGAGTGCCAATTTGAGTTCTTCTTTTCGTATGTATATCACTTTAACTTTTTTCATCTAATTGTTCTGGCCAGTGATTCAAGAACTACATTAAATAGAAATGGTAAAATAGTGCATTCCTATCTTGTTCCAGTTTTGAAAGGGAATGCCTTCAGTTTTTCTCCATTTAGAATGATGTTGGCCTGGGGTTGAGCATAGATAACCTTTATAATGTTGAGATATGTTGCTGTTATCCCTAATTTTTCTAGTGCTGTATTTTGTCAAATGCTTTTCTGCATCTATTGATATGATCATTATGATTCTTATCTTTATGTCTATTGATATGATGAATTACATTTATTGATTTCCATGTGTTGAACCAACCTTGCATCCTCGGGATGAACCCCACTTGATTGTGGTGAACTATCTTTTTAAAATGTTTTGAAATTATTTATCAGAATTTTATTGAGAATTTTTGCATCTATGTTCTTTAGAGATATTGGTCTGAAGTTTTTGTTCTTAATTTGTCGTTGTCTAGTTTTGGAATCTGGGTGATATTGGCCTCATAGAATGAGTTTGGAAGTGTTCTCTCTTTTTCTATTTCCTGAAATAAATTGAAGAGTATTGGTATTTTTCTTTAAAAATCTTGTAGAACTCAGCTGTGTATCCATCCAGTCCTGGGCTTTTCTTGGTTGGTAGACTTCTGATGGCATCTTCTATTTCATCACTTGAAATTGATGTTTTTAAATTGTGTATATCATCCTGATTCAATTTGGGCAAATTATATAATTTTAGAATATTTTTTATTTTTTTGGAGTACAAGTTTTCAAAATAATTTCTAATTATCTTCTGTATTTCTGTAGTGTCTGCATTGATATTTCCTTTTTCATCACATTTGTTAGTAATTTGAGTTTTCTCTCTCCTTCTCTACGTTAGCATGGCCTATGGTCTGTCAATTTTATTTATTTTTTCAAAAGAACCAACTTTTCTATCATTTTTTTCAAATGTTTCTTTGCTTCAATTTCATTGATTTCAGCTCTGATTTTAATTATTTCCTGTATTCTACTGCTTTTGGTGTTGATTTGTTCTTCTTTTTTCTAGGGCTTTGAGATGTAATGTTAAGTCATTTGTTTGTTGACTTTTTCTTTTATGGAATGAATTCAATGCAGGGAACTTTCCCCTTAGAACTTCTTTCATAGTGTCCCAGAGATTTTTTTATATGTTGTATCTTTGTTCTCATTCACTTCTAAATTTTTTTAAATCTCCTCCTTGATGAATTCTGCAACCCATTGTTCAATCAGTAGCATATTTTTTAGTATCCAGGTGTTGGAGTAGCTTTTATTTCTTATTTTGTCATTTATTTCTAAATTTATTCCATTATGATCTGATAGAATACAGAGTATCATCTCTACTTATTAAATATTTGCTAAGATTTGCTTTATGACACAATATACAGTCTATTTTAGAAAAGGATCCATGTGCTACTGAGAAGAAAGTATATTGCTTGTTGAAGGACAAAATATTCTGTATATGTCAGTTAGATTGACTATGTTATTGAGTTCTGTAGTTTGTTCAGCTTTTGTTTGGAAGATCTATCCAGTGATGAAAGAGTTGAGTCCCAAGATGGAAGTGAATTAGGCTTAGGTGCAGGGGTGGAGGGAGTGCGAATTCAGACCTATCCTGGACTTGGGTCCTGGGCAAGTCAGTGTGTTGGATCTGGGCCGGGCCTGGCTCCTGTGGTACTCTGCTGGTTGGAAGGGGTGGTCCTCTGTTGGAGGCTGGACTCAGGCAGGTGCCTGCTGGTGGAGGGGTGGACCCAGGCCTATTGACCATGCCATTTTTGAATTCGGTTGTTTAGGTTTTGGTTGTTGAGGTATGTCAGTTCTTCATATATTCTGAAGTAAATTATTATATTTATAAATTAATATATTATATTATGTTAATTATATAGAGTGATGGGTTTCATTTTGATGTTTCATGAAACATGCTTTAATTGTATTTCCCTCCTCTTCTCTTCCCCTCTTTTCCTTGATGTTTTTTCCTTTTCCTAGATTTTCCCCCGTCTGATTCTCCATATAAGAGAAAACATGCCATACATCTCTATATGATTCTGTACTTTTTCTGGTGACATAAAGTGACACACCAAGAGGGTGTTTTGCTTAGCATGATGATTTCTAGTTCCATTCATTTTCCTGCAGATGACATGGTTTCATTTTTTTTATCGTTGAATAATATTTTCCATTGTGTGTATCTAGATCACATGTTCTTTATTGATTTATCTGTTGACATGCACCAAGGCTGATTGCATAACTTGATTGCTAAACATGGGCATATAGGCATTTCTGTTTTACACTACTTTAATTCCCAGGAGTGGTACACCTGGGTTACATGGTCATTCTATTTTTTGTGATTTGATAGTGACTTTATTAATTTACATTCTCACCTATAGTGTATAAGGGTGTCTTTTCTACTGTATCCTCATCAACATTTGTTTTTTTCTTTTCTTGATGAAACTGTGAGAAGTGATCCATTTTCAGAGTACATTATTCAGCCTTCAATGTAAAATTGGGATGTAAGAAAGGCAACCAGAGGGGAACTAGACCAGAAGGCCAAGTTACACAACAGCATCATAGTCCACAGAACCAAAACATGTGCATTCGAATAGCCTGTTGACAAAGGAGTTAGGGAAAGTGTCAGCCTGATAAACATATACAGAAATCTCTTTGTTAAAAAATAGTAACTTGGCTGGGGCTGTAGCTCAGTGGTAAAGTGCTTGCCTCGCATGCGTGAAGCATTGGGTTTGATCCACAGTACCACATAAAAATAAATAAAGATACTGTGTGTTCCTCTACAAATGAATAAATTTTATTTAACACACATAGAGGTGTGCTGAAGGGATCTTTCAGCATGGCAGGGTCAAGGTACACTGTCCACTGGGACAGATTCTTTGAACCCACAGAAAGCCATCAGTTTCAGAAGGAGGTATAGTATTCTTGCAAAAAAAAGCAAGAAAAACTGAAGATGTTGCCAAGATAGTTGCTGAAACAATGAATTACTACTTTTTTGACGAAAGACTTGGTGTGTCGTTTTATGCCACCAGAAAAAGTATGGGAAGAACTTTAAAGAGTGGAATGTTCCATTTCATCAGTCATCATATCCAGCTATGAAGTGGTATAATCAAAAGCGGACATTTGTTTAAAAGCGCAGATGGAAGAGCGACTTAAAAGAAGAAAAAATTGCTCAAGAAGAAATCAGCAGAAAAAGAAATTAATTATGATTTTCCTCCATTGGTTTTATCCAGTAAGACCTTCAGAAAAACCTCCCCAAAATAAAATTATTTAGGCATAACAAAGCAGCAGAAGAAAAGGGTTTCTAAAGGCACTGCTACCACTCCTGAGAAGTCTGCAGATAGTTAGGGCCCTATACCAGTTTGTGCATCAACATTTTTGGAGAAACAAAAATCTGAAGTGGTGGGAATGGAGGATGGTGAAGATGATACAATAGTTTTCAAGCATCCCATTTCTGGTACAGAAGGAGTACAAGGGACTCCAACACTTAAACTGTCATGGAAAAAAAGACGAAGACAAAGAAAAACTTAGTAATGATTCTGAATGTACTTATATATATGCATATATATAAAAACATATATTTTCTGATACAGTGTCATATATATAAAAACATATATTTATAAGGTACAGTGAAATATAACCATTGACAGACTTGAGAGAGAAAACATGCTGGTTGGAAAATAGTCAGTACTTTTGTCTTTCACCCCTTGTTGAAGAACAGGAGTACAGCAGAGCTTGCAGTGATTGGGCTAACATTGCCTTTGTTCTAGCCTCCCTTAGTTTTCAGTTTTCCTGTCTCTTCTTTATTTTTGCCTGTATTAAAGGGTCACTGTTAACTACACATTTAAGTACCAATCTTCAGCCTTTTTTCCTATTACCACTAATTAAAGACAGTCAATCCTGCTTAAAAAAAAAAAAAAGAAAAAGAAGTTCTAGCTTAAGGAAAGACATGAGAGCTGCATGTGTACCAGAGTGCATACACCCCAAAGACTACTTTTCTGCTACAAGAAAAAAAGTATGTATTTTAAATAAACCCAGTTAGAGGTGCTAAAACCTAGGTCACATTTAGGAAGACTGTACTCTATAGTACTGAGCCATGAAAGAACCCAGGAAAGGACCTTGTGCATCAGAGGATAAATGCTGATTGTGACTACCCCTGGGTTTCTGACCACAAGGCACTTAATCTTGCAAAACTGTTACTAGGTCTGGGGATATAGCTCAGTTGGTAGAGTGCTTGCCTTGTTTGCACAAAGTTGTGGGTTCAGTACCTAGTACTGCGGGCGTGCGCGCGCGCGCACACACACACACACACACACACACAAGACTGTCATTAAAGTCTCACTTTATTTTTGCCCCTGTACCTCCTGTTTTCGATCCTATTCTTTGGGTTTGGATGAGGTGAATGTGTTTCTCAAAATCGTCAGAGTACCCATTTTGATTGGGGTGAGATGGAATCTCAGTGTAGTTTTTGATTGCATTTCCTTGATAGGTAAAGATATTAAGCTTTTTTTGGGGATTGAACTCAGGATTATTTGACCACTGAACCACATTCCCAGCCCTGTTTTGTATTTTATTTAGAGACAGTCTCACTGAGTTACTAAGTGCCTCACAGTTGCTGAGGCTGGCTTTGAACTTGCAATTCTCTTGTCTAAGACTCCCAAGCTGCTGGGATTACAGGTCTGTGCCAACATGCCTGTAAGGTATTAGACATTTTTTAAATATATATTTATTTTTTAGTTATAGATGGACCCAATATCTTTATATTTATGTGGTGCTGAGGATCAAACTTAGTGCCTCACAAATGGTAGGCAAGCACTCTTCCCCTGATCCACAAACCCAGCCCAAGATATCAGACATTTAAAAAATTTATTTATTGGTCATTTTTACCTTCTTTTTGAGAATTGTTCATTGGGCTCATTTGTCTGTTAATTGATTTGATTGCTTGTTCTTTTGGTCTTAACATCTTTTGAGTCCTTAATATAACCTGGTTATTAATCCTCTGTCAGACGAGTATCTGGCAAAGATTTTCTCCCATCCTATAGGCTGTTTTCACTCTGCTGATTGATCACTTTGTTGTTGTTGTTGTTGATCTGAAGCCATTTATTTTGGGATAATCCCAGTTTATCAATTGTTTTTATTTTCTGGAAATTATTACCTATACCAGTATCTTGAAGGGTTTCCCTATGTTTTTCCTCTAGTAGTTTCAGGTCTTCCTAAGATATTTGATCCATTTTGTGTTCATTTTTTTGTAAAGGGTGAGAGAGGAATCCTTAGTGATTCACTTTAATAAGCTCTTTCTTTTTGCAAAAACTGGTGCCATGATATTGATCAGGATCACTCAGCTCAAACCTGCTCTTTAAATCCGTTTGTAGCATAGAATTTGTAGGAAGGAGTGGGCAGAATCTGCTTTTGACTGGATGATAAGAGGTCAAAATTTTAGCATTTTTTTTTAAAGGGTATCTTACCTATTGAAAGATTACCTTTCTTTCAGTGGAGAATTACCATGTTCTGCACAGAGGAATTTGACCTGTGATGTCAAATGATTATTAATCAGACAAGCTAGCTTCTTTTGTGCATGTGCATTCTGGAAAGGTTGTTTCAGACTGTTCGTGAGTGGATTATAGAGGCTTTTCCTGAAACAATACTTAAAACATTTTATAGTATATGTATGTGTGTATCTAGTTCTTAGCCAGTTTGAGATCTGTGGTCTGCAAATATTTTCCCCTATCTTGAAGGTTTGATAATAAGTCTTTTGATAGTGTCCTTTCATGCACAGAAGCTTTGAGTCCTTTAGATGACCCCCCCCCCCAATTTATTGATTTTTTTTTTCTTTAGTTGCCTTTACCATTGATGTCATATCCAAAAAAAAATCATTGCCAAATCCAAAGCCTCAAAGATTTTCTTCTAAAGGTTTTATCCCTTTCAGTAATGTTTTTGAAATATTTTGGGTTAACTTTTGCATAAAGTGTAATATAAGGATCCAAATTAATTCTTTTGATGTGGATATTTGGTTTCCCAAACATCACTTACTGAAAAATTCTACTTAAATATTATGAATGCACATTACAGTTCTCTTTATAGCACCTAATTATCTTAATATCAATTTTGCTTTTACTGGAGTTGATCAAATCCCGGCTCTGGGGTTCCAACTAACCTGCTCTCAACCTTGAGCAGCTATATAAATCAAAGGCCAATTAAAGAGATGAATGGTATGCAAGGCTGGAGTTTCTTCTCGATGTGGCTACACAGGACAGAATAAAGAATTCTGTTTTGCAGATGCTAACACTAGTCATGGGGTTACATGGGAAAGGAGCAAAGGCAAGGATTGGAGGGCTGCTATCAATCTGCAGGCCAGGAACTGATTGATCATTATCTCAGAGTCTGTCAAGTGGAGCCTTGTTGGTGATAAAAAAATAAAAGTGGCTGCTGTCTGGAAATATTTTAGCTATAGTCATAAGAGGTTTATCCACCAGACCTGTCATCCCTGAGATCCAAGGTGACTGCAAGAGAGAATGACTTAGAAGAACAATGAGTCAGAAAATTCAGATGAAATTAGGTCAGGGATTGAGTAGCTTTCAGGTTTAGGTCAATGAGTAGAGACTTAGAAGCTACTCCAGTAGTTAGTAGCAGGACCTTTGGAAGAGCTGGCAGTTGATAATACGTAGATTATGAAAGTTAATTCCATCCTGACATTTTCAACCTTGAAGGAGGAGAAGACAGACTGAATTTGGGAATGATAGGAACACTTCTGACACGGTGAACATGTCTAAGTGCAATCCCTAGCAGAAACCTGTCCCAGAGTTTAAAGTGCTAAAGGACTTTAAAGAGCCATATGAAGAGAGATGTCAGGTATACATCCTGCTTTCAGTTACCCATCACACCTGTGCAGGTCCAGGTGAAGAGTTGGTGCTTGTAGCAAAAGCAGCTTCCCTCTCTTCCCTCTTTATAACGTTTATTCACAATTTTTTTTTGTTATATTGAGCAGCAAATGTTAGTTTTTGAGAATTCTAAATGATTAATATAGAAACGTTCTTAATAATTCTACTTTGATTTTTTATTGAAACAGTTCTTAAACTTTTTAACAAAGAAACTGGTATTGGGAGTATGTGTATTACTATCTTTTAAAAATATTTAATATTAGATGCCTAGCAAAATTAAGAATATTTGCTTTATAAATAGAACTTTTGTGGTTTCATATAAAATAGCTTGTCCTGTTTTAACGGCATCCTAGTTTATAATTTTAATTCTAGAAATTAGTGGAGACTCTGATACTTGAACATTTATGGGAAGTTTTGAAGAACATTTCAAAAAGTTCTCAACTGGCATTTAAATTAAAATTAGTTCAGGTGTTCTTCTGAAAAATTTATAGAATATAAGTATGCCAATTGTTAATTTTTGTTTTTAGTCATAACTTAATTTTTTTAATGTTTTGGTGTCTTAATATTTTCTTGTGTTTTTAGAACTCGTTTTATAGATAGTTATCAATGTAAACATTCAGAATTTAATAATTTTAATGTTTTTATTCATATAATTTATAAATATTTTGAAAAAAACTACATTTCATATATGAATTTGAACATGGATTAAACACACATGCACACACACAGGGTTACAGGTTTGAAATGTCTTAGAGTTTAGTGACATTGAAGAATCAGTACAAGCAGACATGTTTTATTCATGTAAATTCTCATTTCATTATTATCTAATTTGGTTCATAAAGTTTATATCTTATTTTAATATAAGCTTTGATACTCTAGAAAATACCACTATACCTCTAAACTTTAAAAAATGATTTGGTATCTGTGTCCATTTAAACACTTTATAATTTAATGTTTTATTTACTTGATGATTCAAACGTTTTTTTATATAACTAAACATTTAGTTGATGTTAACTCTTATTCTTCATTTGTTACTATCTTGTGAAAATAACTGGTGACAGTTCAGATATAAGTTAATGATAATGATTTTATTTGACTGAGTAGTATATTTTGTTTGTATGGCCTTTATTCTGTCATTAGACCTTAGAAGGCTAAAGTAGAAAAAAATTATTTTAAATAACTCTAAATTTAAGCATTAATTTTTTCACTTTCCTCTTTGTAGCATTTTCAATTGGCTTTGATTGACTGTAATCCCTGTACTTTATCCAATGCAGAAAGTAAGTATTTTTTAAGTACAATATTGTTTTTGACTTTAGAGCAAGAGCATTTCAAATTATGACCATGAGTATATGTTTATGTTTACTATATCTTTGTTTCTATTGCTAATTGAGAGGAGGAATGGGAAGACATGTGCCTGATTCAGAGACATGTTCAGTTCATTTGGGTACTACTCTTTTTTCTTTCTCTTTTGGGGGGCGTGGGGATCAGGGATTGAACTCATGAGCACTCAGCCACTGAGCCATAACCCCAGCTTGAGATTACAGACTTGTGCCACCATGCCTTCTCTCTCTCTCTCTCTCTCTCTCTCAACTTACAAAAATCAATGTGCCCTTTAAAAAAAAAAGACAGAAAGAAAATCAATGTGATCATTTGGTAACTCTAGAAAAGCCTGGTTTCTCACTGATCACTAATAGAGAGTGATTGCCAGCTTGATAATCATTATTATCAGATATTCCTTGTGTCCATTTTAAAATAAAAGCATAAATTCTCCCCCTTTGTACATTCCTTGTATTTTGACTGTGTTAGAGACTCTGTTACAAATCACAAGTTTTCAAAGCAAAAAATAAGGTAATGTGACACTTAATATATGATTGTCTATAAGACACTTAACAGTGGTTAAGTGTCCCTGGATTCAATACCTGGTTTAATTAAAAATAAAACATATATGAATGTATTAAAAAATGGAGATTTTTACCTTTTAAAGTGACACTGTGTCTTATGAAATGTGAGGTCAGAGTCTTGGGCCCTGAGACTAAATCTAGATTGGTTTCTGATGGTATAAAGATGCCAATCATCACTGTTCTTTTCCTTCCTTATAATCTTCAACAGATTATACAAGTATAGGGAAAATGGGGGCCTAAATTTTTATCTTTGCCTTTTTCTTAATTTATAATCCATGTACCTCCAATAATGAAATAAGGTAAAATTTCTATTAATTGGACTTGATAATAGTAAGGAAAGCTGAGTGGGAAAAATAACTAACGAGGAAGAAAATCTCTCAAACTACGAGGTAAAGGGGTATTATTCTTGTGCCTGTGTGTGTATGGCATATTATTTTCTGATATATTTTATTCAATAAATAGTATTTATTTTATGTGGCAACTATTTAACTTTGCTATTTACCAATAAAGCCATATGTTGTCCTACAAAGTTGGTTGAATTTAGAAATGTAATTAATTATGAAAGAATTTTCTCTTGTATGGAAAGAAATCTGTAGTTTTACATTTGCTTGAGTTTTGAATTATGTATTATGTCATTGTTACTTTGGCTCTACCTTATTACTTGAAATGTAGCTGTATTGAAATTGATCTTTTTCCATGATCCATTACAGTTCAGTTTCATATTGCCCACTTGTATGAAACCCAGGTAAGCATTTTAATTTACCTTTCTTAAAAACAGACTTCTCCACCTATGCTTTCAGTGAAATATAATATGCCAGGAAAAAAATTTTTGCTTTAAACAAAATGAATGTATCATATGATTTTATTTAGGTATTTTACTCTTACATATATTTTTAGTGCTTTATCCTTATTAATTATGTTTGAAATTTTGTTTACTGATACAATTATTTAAGACAAATAAAAGATTTTGGGACTTATTCAGTATATTTGTAATATTTTTGGTAACTGTCATAAACTTTTAATTCATTTTCTAAATATAATAATTGATATATGGTTAATACTGATATTTAATATGATTTACATCTATGGCTATGCCATAAGAAGGTGTCTCCTGTTTTTATGTGTGATGTTTAGATTTCTTTTCAAAATATTTATGGATGGCTAGAACCACGGATTATTGTAGAAGTTTCTTCAGTATTTTTCTCTAAGACTGTGAAGTCTCTTAATTATCTTAGCATTTGAAATGTCCAGTAGTGTTACACTTCTTTAAGATTGTTTTGTTTTCAGAAAATTTTAGTTAAGAGTCTCAGGTGAGGGCTGGGATTGTGACTCAGTGGTAGAGCGCTCGCCTAGATTGGGCAGGACCCATGTTCGATCCTCAGTACCACAAAAAATAAAGGCATTGTGTTGTGTCCATCTACACCAAAAAAATAAATATTTATTTTTTTTCTTTTAAAAAGAGTCTTAGGTGAGTTTTGTTACCACAGAAACATACAAATTTATAGTTTGTAGTGGAAAATAGGAAAGAAATTGATTATAACCTAAAGTAACAGTGTTTATTGATAATATATGAGTACCTAAACATTTTCTTAGGTTTGATAGGATTAAAATCATGAATACTCAATCAGAATAGCATCTGTAGCTCTTTTTATAGTGTTATACATTCTGTTATTAACATGGGGGTTTCATTGATTTTTAAAATAAATGTAAATACTCCATAAATTATCCAGTAAAAATAATATTGGTAAGAGAAATAAACACAAAGGGGAGAGGGGAGAGACTGGGTTGAGCAATATAGTTACAGTATTTAGGTATGTCCCTACTACTATTAGTTTTTCTAGTGTTTTGAATGTGAAGGTGTACTTTTTCTGTATCTGATCATATGATTCTTGTTTTTAAGTCTATTAGTATGATAAATTACGTTTATTGATTCTCGTATGTTTAGCCAACCCTGCATCCCTGGGATGAATCCCACTTGATCGTAGTGCACTATCTTTCTAATATGTTTTTGTGTGCGATTTACCAGAATTATATTGAGAATTTTTGCATCTATGTTCATCAGGGATATTGGTCTATACATTTTCTTTCCTTGATGTGTCTTTGTCTGGTGGTGTTATCAGGGTGATATTAGCCTCATAGAATGAGTTTGGAAGGGTTCTCTCCTTTTCTGTTTCATGGAATACTTTAAGGAGTAATGGTGTTAATTCTTTGAAAGTCTTTTAGAACTTGGCTGAGAATCCATCTGGTCCTGGGCTTTTCTTTCTTGGTAGGCTTTTGTGAGGGTGTTTTCTATTTCATTACTTGAAATTGATCTGTTTAAATCATGTTTGACCTTCTCATTCAGATTGGATAGGTCATATGTCTCTAGAAATTTGTTGAAGTCTTTGATATTTTCAATTTTATTGGAATAAAAAGCAATAATAAAATTTGTTTGGAAAATAAGAGATCCACAATAGCTAAAGCAATCCTGAGCAAGAAAAATAAAGCAGGAGGCATCACAATCCTAGACCTTAAACTATACTACAGAGCTAAAGTAACAAAAACAGAAAAGTATTGGTACCAAAGTAGACCAAGAGTACAGAATAGAGTATGCAGAGACAAACGCACATAAATATGGTTATGTCATATAAGCCATAAACATTCACTGGAGAACTGCTAGCCTATTCAACAAATGGTGCTAGCAAAACTGGAAATCCATATATAGCAAA
This sequence comes from Marmota marmota marmota, assembly GCF_001458135.2. Classification (NCBI taxonomy): domain Eukaryota; kingdom Metazoa; phylum Chordata; class Mammalia; order Rodentia; family Sciuridae; genus Marmota; species Marmota marmota. The sequence continues at coordinate 527,225 of NW_026000327.1, forward strand.
ATGAAAGCAAACTGCTGTTTCTGTTTTTCTCACCCTGAACAAAAACCAACCCAAAGTGGATCAAAGACTTAGGCACTGGAACAGAGACCCTGCACCTAATAGAAGAAAATATAGGCCCAAATCTTCACCACAAGGATCTGACTTCCTTAACAAGACTCCTGAAGAGCAAGAAGTAAAATCAAAAATCAATAAATGGGAGGCATTCAAATTCAAAAGCTTCTTCTCAGCAAAGGAAACAATCAAAAATGTGAGGAGAGAGTCTACAGATTGGGAGAAAATTTTTACCAGTTACACCTCCAATAAAGCATTAATCTCTAGGATACATGAAGAACTCAAAAAACCAAATAACCCAATCAATAAATGGGCTAAGGAACTGAACAGACACTTCACAGAAGAAGAAATAGTCAATCAACAAACATGAAAAATTGTTCATCATCTGTAGTAATTAGAGAAATGCAAATCAGAACTACACTAAGATTTCATCACTCTTGTTAGAATGGCAATCATTAAGATACAGGCAGCAATAAATGTTGGCAAGGATGTGGGGAAAGTGTATACTTGTACATTGCTGGTGGAACTGCAAATTCGTGCAACTACTATGGGAAGTGTACGGGGATTCCTCAGAAAACTGAGAATGGAACCACCATTTGACCCAGCTATCCCACTCCTTGGTTTATATCCAAAGGACTTGCAATCATTATAGTACAGTAATGCAGTCACATCAATGTTTGTAGTAGCTGAATTAACAATAGCTAACCTTGGAACCAACCTGGGTGTTCTTCAATGAATGAACGGATAAAGAAAATGTGGTATATTTTCAATAGAATATTACTCACCTTTAAGGAAATTATGAAATTTAATGAAATTATGACATTGCTGGTATATAGATGGAGTTGGAGAGTATCATGCTAAGAGAAAGAAGCCAATCCTGAATAAGTAAAGGCCAAATGTTTTCTTTAATAGGCACATCCTAATTCACAATAAGGTTGGGAGTACAAGAGAACACTGTGGTGTTGTGTTTTTAGAGTATCTTCGTTTGAGTGGGACGACTTGTTTTCTTACTTTTTCATATTGTGTGTCTACCCAGTGGATGTAGGGCAGTAGTTTCTACTCTATGGATTTATGGTGTCCCTGAAGGTTTCCTGTACTGTTTTGTAAGAGACAAATAGTAACAACAACCATAACAAGCAATATATAGCGTTGAACTAAAAAGTTGCTACTACAATGCCTAAAATGTTAATTATCACAATAAACAGAAATGGTAATGATCAACTATTGCCTGTAATAAATACATCAAGTTTGCAAAAAGTTTTATAACTTCAAATGGTGGATGGGAGAAAACAGAACTGATGTAGGGTATGATGAGTATGAGGGAGGAGTAGAGAAGACAGAAGTAAAAGAATAAAGAAAGAGAAGAGAATAATAGAGATTAGCTTTTAATGGAAGAAAAAAAGAATCAAGGGAAATAGAGGAATATATCTGTGTGTGTGTGTGTGTGTGTGTGTGTGTGTGTGTGTTTTTTCCTAACCTAACTTTTCTGACATTTCTTCCACTGTGGTGGGATGTATATAGATAGATATACATATAGCTGTATCCCATAATTCTTTGAAGTTCTTGTTTTTAGTTTCTTATCATTGTCTGTGCTCTGTTTACAAGATTATATATTTGGCTTCTGTGCCTGACGTTCTGTGTTCCAAGTGTCTAGTCTCTTGGTGATGCCTTCTATTGAGTTTTTATTTTTATTTCCTTCATTTCTAGGATTTCTGCTTTTTTGTTGTTGTCTTCAGGGGAAAAAATATATGTATGTACGTATATATGTATAAATATTTATGTATCTATAGATACATATATGTATATATATACATACATATATAGATATATAGATACACATACATATGTATATATAAAATAAAAATTTAAAAATATTTAAATAAAAATAAAAGAATACAAAACTAAACTAAAATTTCAAAAAAAATTGATATATCTTAGTTTACAGAAATGTAAAATAACTGCTTTCAAAAATGGTAGAAATGAGAAAAAATTATAAAAATATATTAATATCCATGTACCATCAAGATCACAATGAAACAGAAAAATAATTTAAAAAAAAGAAAAAAAATCCTGATAAAAGGTTAAAACAATCTTTCTGTTGGCAGTTCAGAATATTCTCACTTTCTCTTCTCAGTATTTTTAGGTGAGTTTGTCTGGAGCATGAATTTCCACTCTTTGGATTGCTGGAGTGAGAGGAGTAATCCCATAGGCAGAGTTCCTAGAGGCTGGGTTTAGGTTTTACTGGGCTCCAAGCCCTTCACTGAATGCCAGTTTTGTCTGGAGATTTTTAAATCAGTGCACCTCCAGTGCCTAGTACTTGCTGGTCCCTCTTGGAACTTTAGAGAATTATGGGATACATCTATGTGCATATATATGTTTATACATTCCACCACAGTGGAAGAAATGTCAGAAAAGTTAGATTACCCGAGGGATCCTTCCTGGGTTCCACTTTTGTGATGTGGGAACCAATTCTAAGTCCCCTCTGTAATCTGCAGACTCCACATTTCCTGGTCTCAGGTTTAGCCTTCTGCCATTGCCTTTCCAAGTTCCTGGCTAGATGCATGTTTCCCAGGAAAATCCTGCAAGCACTAAGATTGGAAGGGGAGAGGTAGAGCCAGGTGGGTTTCCATGACAGTGGTCCTCTGCGTAAATTTCTCTCTATGTTTGATTTTTTTCCTAATCATTAAGCACACTGTGTGATGTATTTACTGGCCCTGTATTTCAGGCCAAACTCAGGTTTGCCAGGAATTTGCTTCCTTAAAAAAGGCACAGCCCTCCCCTGTGCCTTGGCTGCAAAATAGTTCCTTCCTTCTCCCAGGGAAAGATGGTTGGTTCTTTCCCTGCACGTGGATAAAAAGTGCAACGAGGAATATCCTGCAGTGAGTGATATTGTGCAACAAGTCTTTAAGGTTTGTTGGGCAATGTCATTGTTCTCTAAATGCTCTGTAGCCAGACGTACTTCATGCCTCCCCCAAATTCATATTTCTTTAATTCCCTTATCCCTCTACTATGCTTATGGAGGGATCTCTCTGGCTGGCACTTCTGATCCGGCTATGGCAGTGGCTATGCTGCTGGGATTTTTTTTTTTCTTTATTTTATTATATCCAGCCTCCTGTATCCCCAGTCTGCTTTAATGTCCAGTTTTAGGTTCCATTCAAACGTCTCTCCATTTCCCCTTTTTTGTTCACCCATCTTGCAGAGAAGCTACCTGTCTCCTTTCTTGGTTTTATGCCATGGAATAGCCAGGAACGCCACGTCCTTTATTCTGTCATCTTGGATGAAGCTTAGAATTTCTTTTACTGTGTTGAATAAGAGTGACAACAGCGGATACCCTTTTCTTGTTCTTGGCCTTAGAGGAAATGCTTTTCCTTTCTCCCCATTAAGTATGATGTTGATTATGGTTTGTCTATAATCTTTGTTATAATAAGGTATGATCCATGTGTACCTAATCTGTACAGGACTTTTACAATGAAGCCATGTTAAATTTTATCAGATTTTTTTTTCTATATCTACTGAGATGGTAGTTTTTATCTTGAGTGTATTTCCTGTTTAATGTTTATTGATTTGCATATCTTCACCATCCCTTGCATTCCTCGAATAAAACCAGCTTGATCATGATGTCTGAGTTTTTAAAAAAATCTGCTCTTGAATTCAGTTTGCAAGTATTTTGTCGAGCATTTTTTCCATGTATATTCATTGGGAATCTTAGTTTTTAGATTTATTATTTTTCTTTTTACTTTTAGTTGTTCTGTCCTTATCAGGCTTTGGCAGGAGGTTAACTGGATTTGTAGAATGAGTTTGGAAGTGTTTCTTGCATTTTATTTGGTGGAATAATTTGAGGAGCATTGTTGTTCTTGAAAAGACTAGTAAAATTCAGAAGTGAATCCATGTGGTCCTGGGCTTTTTTCTTTTATTGTTGGGGAACTTTATTGCTTCTTAAGTTTCATTCCTTCTATTGTTGATCTGTACAGTTGTTTGTTTTTGAAATATTATTTTGGTTCAGTTTTGGTAGGTTATTCATATGTGTCTAGAAATTTGTCCATTTTGGGGGTAGATTTTCCAATTGATTGAAATACACTTCTCAAAATATTCTTCAATGATTTTATGGAAATCCACTGTGACATCTGTTCTGATTGTCCCTTTTTACCTCTAATTTTATTACTTTAGGTCTTTTCTCTCTTTGTTTTGGTTAGTTTGGCTCAAGATTTGTCAATCTTATGTATGTTTTTAAAGAATCAACTCTTTATAATCCTTTGTATTCACTTTGATCCTATCTTTCAGTGGAGCTTAGTAGTAACTGGGTGCTTGTGTTCATTTATCTTCTGCTATCTTGTTATGGATTTACTGATACTTTACTATTTCATCTTGGCTTCATTTTGATATTTGTTCTCACGAATATTTTGATGTCACAGTGTTGCATTGTATCCTCATGATGCTTTTTGGTTTTGTAAGGTGAGTACTGTTAACTCCCACTTGAATTTGTGATAATTTCTTTTCTTTCTTTTATTTTTTTGTCAGACTCCATAGATTTTTAAGTTTTATAGATCAAATTTAAATTCAAAGGCTCAAATTCAGTTTTCTTGATTTTCTTATTTTCCTTCTACTTATTTTTTTCTCTTTTGTAATATTATTGCTTCTTCTGGCTTTGTGTTTAATGTTTTCCACATTTTTTATTGCTGAATTAGCATGTAAAGTTAGGCTTCATTTGTTTTTCTTTGAGGCTGCTTTTGCTACATTTCTTATTAGATTGTATTTTTGTTTTCATTTATCTGTGTGTATTTTCTAATTTGTGACTTTTGCTTTGGATTATTGCTAATTTTAAGTGTAAATCAGTTAATTTGTACTTATTTATAATTTTCTAACAGTTCTCTTTCTGTTATTAACTTTCCTGTGGATGGCAAAGATAATCTGTATTATTTTACTGTTTTAAAATTTATTAAAAGATGTTGTACTGTCTATATCCTAGGGAATGTTTCATGTGTAGTTGGAGGCATGTGTATCCTATTCTAGTAGCCATTGGTGTGGTTGTTGTTCATATTTTTTAAATTTAGCTTAATTAACAATTAGTATTATTAATAGTTTATTACTGTTATTATTGATTATTAATAGTTAATAATTCATTTTTGAAAATGGGTTTTGATGTCTTCATCTATGATTATAAAACATCTCCTTTAATTTTGTCATGTTGTCATTCATATATCTTGGAATTTTTGTTTTGTATGTATATGTTTATAATATGTAATTTTTCCTTTTTTTCTTTTTTCTGTTAAATAAATATTGCTGGTTTAACTCTATCCATCTATCTGTCTATTTATTTATTATTGTGGTGTTAGGGATTGAACCTTGTGCATTCGAGGCAAGCACTCTATTAACTAACCATGGATCATTTAATGCCTTTTTTGTCTTTTTTTTTTTTTTTGGTAACTTAAAGTTAATTCTGTCTGATACTAATGTTGATACTCAATCTGTCTTTTTGTTCCTATTAATGTGGAATATGTACTTTCTCTCCATTTGAACTATCTTTTGTTGTAGATAACATAAAGTTAGAACTTGAATTTATACATTTTGCTAACTCTGCCTTTGAATGGATAATTTAGTTCACTTACCAGTAATAAGGAAAGGCATCCTACCATCCTTTTGCTTTTTTCTTATGTGGTAGAGGTTTCTTTGGTCCCATATTTCTCTTCAGTTTTTTAAATTTGTGTTTGATATTTTATAGTGGTTTAGTTTCCATTCTGTCTTCCTTTTCTCTTTTGTTGTATAGGAATGGCGTTATCATGGACATGATTTTTTAAAACAATAGTTTGAATTGGTACAAATTTACTTTAAGCGGCATAGATTTTTCTTGTAGATTTATTCTTTCTCATCTAGTTGTTGTTACAAATTATTGTGTTTTGATATTATTTATCTTTTAACATGCTTACGTTTATTGTTTTAGCATATTTTTCTTCAGTTATATAGTGAGGAAAAAAGAGGAATTATAAACTTGAAATTGCTAATACTGGCTTTTTAATGTTCCCATGTAGCTACTTTCGTCAGATTACTTTTTTTGTTTGTTTGTTCACAGAGCTTTGAGTTCCTATGTAGGGTCCTTTCATTCTAATCTAAAGGATTCATTATATCTTTTCTCATAGACCAGGTCAACTTTGTTTATCTTGATATTGCTAACTGTCTCTATTATTATTTTAGTACCAGAGATCACCCTAAATATTTGAAAGGTAGTTTTGCCACATATAGAATTCTTGTCTGACAATGTTTATTTTTTTTTTTACTTGCACTACTTTAAATATTTCATCTCATTGTTTTCTATAGTTTCTGATGAGCAGATGCTGCTTTGAAGATTCTGTCTTTGTTCTTAATTATTTAGATACCTTATGTATCTTGATAGTAATATCTTAAGCTTGCCCTTCTTTGGATGGAGATTTTTAAATAGAGATTGCATCTCATTAGATTTTTAAATTTGCCTTTTTATAAAAATTTCCTTATTACTTCAGTATCATCTTACATAGGGAAGTTCATTTTGATATAGTCATACAAGCATGAAATATAATTTGCTCCATTTCAATCCCCAGTTCTTCCTCTTACCCTTTCCTCTTTCCCTCTGTTGTTTTTCCTACCTCTCCTGGCCTTCCTTCCATTCAATTGTTGTTTTATTCTTATTTACATATCAAGGTGGAATTCACTGGAGTATATTCATATGTGGACATAGCATAATTTTGTCCACCCATACCCTCAACCCTCCTTCCTCTACTTCATTGATATTCCCTCTGTATTCTTGGGTCTGCCTCCCAATACCTTTCCCAACTTCTTTTGCTCTATTCAAGTGCAGTAAGCCAGACTCAGGTTGAAACTTTTGACTTTTTAAACTTTGTTCCTTTTGCCTTGTTCTTTCTTTCTGACATTTATGTTATGCGTATGCTGATATACTTCACAGTGTTCCAGTGTTCTCTTAGTGTCTTTTAATTTTTTTTAAAATATTTTCATTCTTTAAAAAAATATATTGGCTCCACTGCTTGGATGAATTCAGTTGACTCATCTTCAGATTTTTTGATAAGTCTGCCTGCAGAAATCTTATAATGAATCTTACTATAAATACTGAATATTCATTTGTTGTTACACTTTTAAGATGTATATTTTTTTAGCTTACTTTTTATATGTTTTTACTTATTTATTGATATTGTTTGTTCAAGATTATTTTCAATTTCCTTTTGTTCTTTTCCATAGTTTTTGTTATTTAAATGTATTTAAGGCAGTTGCTAGAAAAGTGTTTCTCTAGAAAGTATAACATGTGTGCTGCCGCTGAGATAGTTCCTCTTTATTATATTACTCAATAAATTTCAATAAGCTTTACTTTTTTGAGGGAGTTTTATGTCGTGTCAAAGGTACAAAGATTTTCAACACATCCCTAATTTCCTTGCACATATGTTGGTAGCAACCCTTTACCAACATCTGCTGCCATAGTGGCATATTTATTTCAGTTGATGAAACTGCATTAATATATCATCATGGTCATCACACCACCGTTTAAATCAGGGTTCACCCATGATGTTGTACTTTCTCAAAATCTGAACAAACATGAGGGTATCTTTACATTGTCATACCAAATAGATTCACTACCCTAAACATATATGTTTTTTGCCCATCCTCTCTTCAACCACTAGTTTGGCAACCATTGTTTTTACTATAGATTTGTCTTTTCCAGAATATTGTAGAACTAGAATCAGGATATGTAGCCATTTCATTTTGGCTTCTTTCATGTAATCATATGCAGATAAATTTCTCTCATGTCTTTTTGTGGCTTATGGTTGATTTCTCTTTTGAGCTGAACAATGTTTCATTTTCTGAATGAATTGGTATATTTTTTTATACTAATTATAATAGTATATTTCTTCATTCACCTTCTGAAGGACATTTTGTATGTTTTCAGGTTCTGGCAGTTCTGAATAAAGAAGCCATGGACATTTACAGGTGTTTATTTGGATGTATGTTTTCAGTCCCTATTAAGGTGCCTGATTGCTAGACCATATGTTAAAGGTTTATTTCATTTTGTTAAGAAAATATTAAAATGTTTTCTATAGTGTCTGGGTCATTTTGCATTTCCACAAGCAATAAATAAGAATTCCTCTTGCTTCTGACCTTGACATCATTTGATGTTCCAGATTTGGTGTAGCAGTATTTCTTTTTAAATTGTGGTTTCTGAAAGACGTTTACTTGATAGATCTATTTATTTGTTCACTTGTGTATCTTCTATTCCATGTTCAGGTGTTATGGTACCATTTGTTTTCTATGTTGTATTGCTTTTTTTCCCTTTGTCAAAATTGGTTGACTTTTCATATGGATTTGTTTGAAAGAACAGTTGACTATTTATCTGGATCTGTTTATAAATACAATCTATTCCCTTGAACTACTTTTCAGTCCTTACATCAATTCTATACTGGCTTTTTTACTAGAACTTTTTGGTATATCTTAAAGTTGCATAGTGTCAGTTCTCCCAACTTTGTACTTCTGTTTCATCATTGTGGTGTCCATTCTGGGTCTTTCGCCTTTCTGTGTAACAAAATAAGCTGTTTAGATTTTAAATGAGATTTTATTAATGTATAGATCTATAGGTTTAGTTGGAAAGAACTGTCATTCTAACAGTGTCTGGTATTTCTGTCTGCAGACATGAACTAACCATTTTTTAAGTTTTTGTCTGCTTTGTTTTTTGGTTTTATATATTTTGGACAGTACTTTATGTCTAGCTGTCAAGAAAAATATTATAAGACATGCTAAGAGGTAAAGGACTCAGTTTGAAGAGATCATAAGCATGGCAGAGATACTGAATAAGCAGATTGGGGAAGGTAGAATGCGGAAGGCAGAAGACTCTATTTGTGTGAGGAGTTGGAGAAGGTCTTGGAGTTGGATATGTCTTTTTCCTTGGGTCAGTTAAGCCTTTATCAGGTTAGCCTTGGTAAACAGTTTCTTCTAAAGAAAAAGAATAGAGTGCTTCCAAGATTGAGGACTTGTGCGTAAAAAAGAGTATGAGTTCCTATGGTGTTTTTACCAAATTTGTTTATGCTGAACTCCTTGTAATTTTGGAACTCATATGGAAAGCATTTTCCGAGTTACTTTATAATATATAGAATAGCAGTTCCTCCATTTGGTAAAGCGGTAGTTTGCCATAAGCTACTTCATTTTGAGTTTAAGGACTGAGATGAAGTAACTCCACACTTCATACAAGTAAACAATCATTTGCCTGGAAAGCAATAAGGTACAAACTGATAAGTAAATCAGTCATGCTAATATGAATGATCACTTGTCAGCTAATCAGAGGCACATGGATGCATGTGCCTGTATTAACTCATATTGGAAAAACAAGCCCCAGTTATCAAACACACCAGACCACTAAATGATGCAACCCCCTCACTTGAAACTAACAAGACTGGACACAGCAGCACCTGACTCCATTGCCCAGGAAAGTTGCCACAGCAATGAACCTTTGAATCTCTTTCCTCAGGTTTTAGTAAAATGTGGTTTCCCTGATGGTAAGGATCGCACATGGCCACTGCCACTGGACTTCTCAAGCTCACAATTTAAGTGACACTGTGAAGCTGCTGCCATCCAGACCTTGGCCTAAAACAAGTTCTTGCTCTTGGTTCCTTATATTATTTGGCTACTCACTTTGACTCTTTGCATTCATATCTGCTCTCTGCCTCAGCTCTCCCTTCAGCCACCTTAATCCTTTTTTAGCTTGTGTGTGTGTGTGTGTGTGTGTGTAAAGTGTGATTGTGACTTGAGGTTTTTAAATATGAGAAATGAAAATTGGAATAAGAGAACCAGTGATTGCCCAACTTCACCTACAAGGTGAGCTACAACTCTTCAGGGAACGGACACTGATAAAAGTGGTGTAGCTTGTGAATTTACTGTTGTTCAACAAACTCTGAAATTTTGGAAAAACACTAATGCGTTTGGTTTATGGTAATGTCAGCACACTTAAAACAATCACAGTTCAAGTTTCCCTGTGTTGGCAAAAATTTCTGCACCCTAATTCTTTTCTTGGTATTTGCTTTGGCTAGTCCTGTTCTCTACATTTGTCCTTCATTCTCTCCCTTTTGGGAGACTTTGGTTTGTCCCCAACCCCATCTCTTTTGTGAGTCTAAAGACAGCTATTTGTCTTTGAGTTTGTTTGGCTTGTGAGGGTGGAAATTTTTTTTTTTTTTTTTTTTTTTACTTGTGAGGGTGGAATGTTAACTGTTGGCTTCTTACTTGCAATATAAAAACACAGAAATCTATATTTTTGAATGGGAAATACTGTGTTCTTTACATGCTTCATAATGTTTTGATGTTTTGAATATTTTAATATGACATTTCCAGAAGTCAAATTCTTCCTCCTCAGAATTTGATTGTTTGCTTACTGCATTCTTTTTATTTACTGTAGCCTGTTTGTGTAGTGATGATGTTATGTTAATTTTTTTGTAACGTCTGTATTCTTTTTCATTTGTGTTCTCTCATCAAACCCTTGTTCTTTTAGCTTCTGTACAATTATATGACACATAATGAAGATTTCTTTGCATCCCAGAAGTAAAAAGTAAGAAAGTAAACAAAAGGAAAGGGAAGTGGGGAGAGAGAATTTTTTAAAAAACAAAAGAAACCACCAAACAATTTCTCTGTTTTGCAGATTATCCCTTTGATGGGGCACAGAGCCATTTTCTAGGTAGCTTACAAATCTTAGCCTTCAATTCCTCTTTGCCATTTGAAATGTAAAGGTTTTAGATCTTTAAAAGCATAAGTCTTTTTCAGGGTGTTGGGTGTGGTTTTCCAAATTCTCCAGTGAACACCACAACTTTTAAATATCATAAATCCCAAGAAGGCTGTCTTTCCAGTTTTTTCTTTCTTGCTTTTCTAACGCTTTGATTGCTATAAACTTTTGGTTATCCAAAGACAGTTTTTGCTTTATTTTTATAAGTTTTTATGGCTGGATGGGCCCATGGAGTTGACTATATTATTGTGGTGTTTTCTGATTATAACCTGGAAATACATTTTTTATTATTTATGATTTTTTCATTTTCAGTTGGTTGTTAAATTTGAAATGAGTTGTTTATAAATGGCATGTGATGGGGTCATATGTTTTCATTCTCTTTTCTCTCTCTTTCTTTTGGTACTAGAGATTGAACCTTGGGGTGCTTAACCACTGAGCCATATCCCAGTCCTTTTTAATATTGTATTTAGAGACAGAGTCCCATTGAGTTTCTTAAGGCCTTGTTAAGTTGCAGAGGCTGGTTTTGAGCTCTTAATCCTTCTGCTTCAGCCTCCAGAGCCACTGGGATTACAGGTGTGCTCCACTATGTCTGGCTTTATTCTCTTTTCATTTTACATTTGAGGTATTTATTGAATGGACATTGGGTTTGTGTTGAGTTTTTGAAATTTTTTTAACTTTTTAAAAACTGTCATCACTTTGTGTTCTTGCCTGCATTTTGGATACTTTAGCATTAAAAAGTTGTATATTAACATATTAATATAAATTCAGATATTCACATCTTTTCGATTTCCTTTGTTATTCTTCAATGGCCTTGGGACCCTTATCTGAAAATCTTTCAAAAGTTTTATTACTAATTAAATTTTTATGTACACATAAATTTTACTTCGCAATTCAAGACTTTCTCTTTCACCTTGACTGCCAATTTTAGGGTATGTGAGTGTGTATGTAGTTGGGATGTGTTTATTACCATGTAAGTGGAAGTCATTATGAATGTTAAAGATATGTCTTTGTTTAGATTATGGCATAGTTGGGTGCTTTGTGAGACAGACATAAAAACAATATTATGTACCTCTCTACTTCTTTACTTGTCAGGTGTGTTTTGGTCTTTTTTACTCTATGTCTAGCACAGTTTTTACATCATTGATATAATCAGATTGCTCAGCTAATTTAAAACAATCATGAGTAATTCTTGAAATGACACTTTCTACTATTGTAATTTAAAAAATGTCTAAGCTGCTAAGAGAAATAGAGCTGTTGTAAGCCATTATTTTGTTAAATTTTTTTTTAAGATAAAATTTACTTGATTTTCTTTTGTTAGTATTTTCTTTTGTTTTGGAGGAGTTTTCTTCGGCCTTCTGATGAGAAAAAGAAAGGATTTTAGTTTTATTAATAAGTTTTTGAGGAAGATGGGTGACAAATGGCATCACTTATAAATTTATCAGTGGGAAATATAATGTAATATATAATATATATAATATAATATATATAATAATATAAAGTAACCCATTTATGAATATTTTGGAAAAAATATTCCCCAGAACTGAGCACTTGAAAATTCAAATTCTACTACTTTTTGTTCTCATCCAAAGGGTAGTGACATTTGCTTTATTGCTCAATGTATTAATTAACCCTGCCTTTGAAAGTGTTTCTAGAGTAATTAATGCATTTTCACATTGTGTAATCTAGAGATAAGAAAGTATGTGAAAGGATATACAGAGACTATAAGCAAATATTTTACCATTTTATGTAAAAGACATTTGAGCATCTCCCAGTTTTGGTATCTCTGGAAGTCCTGGATCCAGTTCCTTATGGATACCAAGGATCAACTGTATATTGCTGCAGTTTTCATTCTGCTTAATTGCTTAAAAAGTTAATAAAGTTATGGTTGGTTGTTTAAAATCAAGGGTATTTCTACTTAAAGGCTTTGTCGTTTCATTTTTTTTCTAAATATTCCTCTTCTCCCCTACTCTTCAGAGGAAGTATCACTCTGCAAAAGAAGCCTATGAACAACTCTTAAAGACAGAAAACCTACCTGCACAAGTAAAAGCAACTGTATTGCAACAGTTAGGTACATAAGAATTATTTTTTATTACCCATTACATTCATTTAAAGATGTTGTTTTGCCATAGGATGGGGTTGTTAGCCTTCTGCTTAGAAATTCATTTTCACTTGAAATCTGTTTTAGAGATTAAATGTACCATGTATTGTGTTATGATTAAATTTAATATGAGTACCTTAATTCTTTTCTTTATAAATGTGTTATTTTTCTTTTTTGTCTATAATTATTATATTTATACCTATTATTAGTTAGGCAAACTTTGTCTCACCATCCAAATGTAATGAAGCTAGTTCTCTTAAATTCTCAATATTTTTCTTTACCATTAGACGAAGGGAGGATGGGGTTTGAGTACTTCTATATGCAGGGCTCTTAGGAAGTTAATTGAATTAAGACAATTTATTACAGTTTAATATGTACTGAGCTTGCTTTAATAATTTTGTTGATAATAGGATTGATAGAAACATCTCACCTATATATTAGAGAATATCTCATTCTGTATTTCCTTGAATAGAGTTCTTCATTTGTATAATGAAGATGAAGAAATAAAGTATTTGAAAATAATATAAAGTGTTAAAATTTTAAAGATAATGAGGATTTCTCCCAATAATTATTTTAGATAAGGCTTATTTGTCTTCTCTATGATACTTGGCATTTGGGTTATGGTTTGGTTGGTTGGTTTTACTTTCACTGTTTATATGCAGTAAGAGCAAATAATTTCTGAGTTTCAATGAGGTTTGGAATAAGAGGAATGCTATTGTATGTCATTTTTTTTTTAATACAATTTCAGTATCAGCAAAGCTGAGTTTTGCTTAGATAATACTTTTGACCGAGAAATTTTGAATACTTTAATTGAGCCACAGCTAAAACACTTATTTCTGTTTATCACATAGTGCCTCATAACCTAATATTTCAATTGTCTGTGTAGCTATAGTTTTAAATCTAGTTAGTAAGTTAACAGTTGTGGTACATAACTCTGTACCATTCTCATAACTTTTTGAACTTACTTTTCACTGAGCTCTTCCATACAGTCTTGGAGTTTGTTGTTGTTTTGTTTAGTTGTTCCATCAAATGCTGTCATATTTAAGATGTTCCTGTAAGTAATCTATGTTAGTAAGATGCTGGGCCTTTTGTAAGGCTTCAAAAATGAATAAAGGATTTACCTTTGATTATATAATCTTGCATTTATTCTTTGGTAATAAAGATAGGATGCATAAATTATTCTTAATATTCTTTTTGGTGTATTATGACTTTCAAAGGAAAAATAAGTGTATCATCTTTAGCCATATCATTTCTGAATTTTTTTTCAAAATTGAATTTAGGAAAGTAGAATTTCTGGTTATAAAGTCTTAGAAATCCAGTGCCTCAATGTCACTTAGTTATTTTCTCTGTATGATATAGATTATCTTGCACTTACATTCAGTGGTTTCCAATTTGGGGAAAACATAATCTCAAGCAATGGAATAAATTACTAAAATATTGTTTTAATTTGTTTGTACTCTATGTGGTATTCTTAATGCTAAAAAAAAATAGTTGAATGATGGGTAAATACATGTGACTTTTTGTTGTTGTTGTTATAGGTTGGATGCATCATAATATGGATCTAGTAGGAGACAAAGCCACAAAGGAAAGTTATGCTATTCAGTATCTCCAAAAATCACTGGAGGCAGATCCTAATTCTGGCCAATCTTGGTATTTCCTTGGAAGGTGAGATTGAACTCTTTGACTGCTTAGAGTTGATATGCTTTGTAAAATGTTAGTTTATGTGAAATGGTCTGGTCAGAGACATTTTTTAGATATTTTAAATATCGTAAGATTTTTTATGTCTTTAATATAATGAAGATTTCTGGAAGGTGAAAATGGACAATCTGAATGTGTTTGCTCTTATTGAGATGTTCTTATTTTGATTAGATTTTGTTTTCACATTATTGTAATCTTAGTTGAATTGTTCTTAAGCAATCTTAAATAGCTTTTTATCAAATAGCAGTCACTAATAGTTTTTAGTTTGGTGTTTTAAGTTGTGCCTGTAATTTCTTATATTTTTTGATTTATTTATTTAGTAAAACAGAAAATGCATTTATATTATTTGTAAAAGCAGACTTTTACATATGAATTTTACATATTAGAACTGTTTTTCTACCTAGATTTCTTTTCAGTCAAGAATAAGATTTGGCACGGTGGCTCATGCCTGTAATCCCAGTTGATTGGGAGGCTGAAGCAGTAGAATCACAAATTCAAAGCCAGCCTCAGCAGCTGGGAGGTCCTAAACAACTGAGTGAGACCTTGTCTCTAAATAAATTACAAAATAGAGCTGGGGGTGTGATTCAGAGGTCCAGTGCCCCTAGGTTTAATTCTTGGTACCTCACCCCCCCAACAACAAAAAAGAATAAGATTTGTAGCATATTATATCATAGCATTGTGGGTGTGTCTAGTGCCAGAGATTTGTATTATTGTAGTTACTGTTATATAGGAAACATACTCTTGAAAGTATGAATTTTGTACAAATGCTGTACTTTTACCAGCTCTGTGTGAGGACAGTCATATTCACAGAGATCTTCTCCAGTAAATCAGGATTTAAAGCAGTAGTGTACTTTTTACTTTTAACCTTTTTTGGATAAAAGTTTCCAAGTGAACAGAATGATACCTGGGCGCTCTCTCATTCAGTGAGGAGGTCATGGAACAGGGTAGAGGAGAGTGTGGCTGCGGAGTTGCTAATCAAGAACTCCAGAGACCAAAGAGGAAGCAGGTCTGATATTATTGCACAGTTATTCTATACACACACACACACACACACACACATACACTGAGGCAGTAGCTAAGCAGATACTTATGCAATTTCTGGCCAGCTGTCCTTACAGCAACCAATCTAGGAATGGGCCGTGGAGCAGGTGAAGGGACTGCAACACGTGGCCTCATGCTCAGGGCTGTGCCTATGGCGTAAGTGATTTGCTGCTTACATGCCTGGCATGGAGGGCTGGTTTGCCACTCAAACGCCCTTAATGTATGCCATGCAGTACTCCATGCGCTTGTCCCCACAGAACAATTTCTTGACTTTTTAGGTAGAAGATGGTAACCTATTTTAGGTTCAGTATTATTTTTTAGGTATTAATTAGCTTTAATTTTTTTTTTTTTTTTAAATTCTTTGTGTTCCTCCGAATCTGCTTTTTTGCTGGGGGAAAGAAAACAAGTTTGTGAAATTATATTTTAAAACTTATAAGTTCTACATGAAGAACTTAGGTGTTATTAAAAATATTGAAATTTGATGACAGTAATATTTCTGAGACGTGTACATTATCTATGTGTTTAATACTGTGTTGAATATTGAGCTCACTTATTAGTTGGGATGTATATATAAAAGGGAAAAGAGTGGGTAATACATTTATACTATCACTAGTTATTAATTCTGATAATGGCTTCCTAAGATGGTGTAATGTTAGATTTGGGTTAGAGTAGGGTGCTTCCTAGTTTACTCATTTTGAGGCAGACAGTAGATCTTACCTTGGTAGGTAGGAGTAGGGCCTTTGGAAAAGAACAAGAGGGGAGAGGGAGGGACATCATGCCAACCTAAAAAGAGACAGTATGTCTGAAAGATATCCTGCGAGTTGCTGCTCCCTGCCAGTGTTAACCACAGTGCCTTCTTCTGACCTAGAATACTTGTTTCTGTTTCTCACATCTTCAACCACAGCAGCCTTTCCTTAGTTGTCCTTGCTCTTATCCCTAAGTCAACCATAAGCAGACTCCTACCCAAATGCTTCCTCTTGTCTACAGACACATGAGACTAAAATGTTGGACCCAAAATCTTCTTAATTTTGTAAAAAGAGATTGAAATCATACATTCCTGATTGTCTTAGTAAGTTCAAATCCATGAGTTGATTGGTTCACAGCAGCATTCCCATTAGCATCATCTCTCTCTAATGCCCCTGCAGAACCAGTAGATAAGCCTTAACATCTTTATGCAAAGAACATCGAGTGCTAGTTCCTCAGTAGTTCCTCCCACTCTTTGAGGCTCTCTTCTTTCTTTGCTTTAAGTAACACTTATTTCCCTATCCTTTGCTTGTCTGTGGATTTCATTACTTGAATTCAAGAGGCAAAGAATCCAACTTAGATCCACTGTGGGAAACTATTCCAGAGGAATAAAGTGTTTTCCGTAAAGTTTCATAGTAATTATTATCAGAAAAGGAGCACCAGCTTCCACCTGTGTTTTTATTGTTGTTTTAATTACTCAGACTACTTCAATGGAATTTAGACAAGTTATATATAGGAAAAACAGTTTGTCAGTGGACTCAGACATCTGTGATTGGGCTTGTCAGACTTAAGTGTTCATATACAGATGAAATCCAATTATAGAAACTTTTGTTAGGCATGAAGAATAGAATTGGAGCAGCACATGCCTGTGATCCCAACTCTTGGGAGGCTAAAGCAGAAGGATCAAAAGTTCAAAGACATCCTCAGCAGCTTTGTGAGTCCCAAAGTAACTCAAAATAAAAGGGGCTGGTGATGTGGCTCAATGGTTAAGTTTCACTGGGTATAATTCCTGATACCCAGCCTCCAAAGGAAAAAGAAAAAAAAGGTATAGAATTGCAATGTGGGATGCATATGCACAGACTAGGGTGGCCTTTTGTATGTCTGGAGAAAAAAGAAAGTTTAGAATTTTTCTGGGAGAAAGAAATATACACAAGGAATTATGAAAGAAAGTTCATTGTCTGTCTCAGCATTTGAGGAAGCTGGCAAGTTCTGACTACCAAGTGGCAGAAGTTAACTTTGTAAAGGTCGTCTGAAGGTTAAAGTTGGCAGTTCTACCATGGCTTGCCAAGTAAAAACTGTTTTAAAGATAGGATAGTTTGTTTTATTCTGTGAGATGATTTCTGGAGCAGGGTTCTGTGATTTGCTTTCCTTTCTCATCTTGTTATTCAAGTATTGGGAAAGTCAGGTTTTTGTGTATTCATATTTATTATATTCATATGTTTATTTTATATTATTATGTGTAAAAATAATAGTATTTTAATCAATGCAGAGCATCCTTGAAAGATGTGTCTAATACCCCCCAAACTCCATTTTAGTGGACTATAATAGGAATGCCTCCATTTATATAAATGAATTTTCACAGGTATACTGCTTCTATTTTCACCTTTTAGAAATGGACTATGAAATGTTGCTTATTACTCTTGGCATTTGTGAAGAGTTGTCTGATGATCTGAAATTCAGTTCATTTTAAGAAAAAATATGTCTTACTCTCTCTTAACATTTACATTCTTTCTGGTTGTTTACATTGTTGCTTTCTTCTGAAATTGTCCCATTCTCCCAGCCCTTCCACACAGGTTGTAAGAACTCTCTGATATTGCCTTCTTTCATTTTTTTGCACTTTTAAATTTCCTAGAGCCCATAGATAAGCCATTTTTTAAGGCTTATTTCTATCCCTCTTTTGTATATGTCCTGTGTTCTTTAGTTTCATGTGAGTGAAATTTAAATATCTCAATACTACATCTAGTTCTTTGCATTATACATAATAATCAAAGACTGCACCTCACATCCTCATTGGCATGTTTTAAAACTTTTTTCATGATGTTTTTCTCAAACTAGTTTCTCGCTTTTTAAAAAAATGCTTTTAATTGTAGATGGACACAATATCTTTATTTAATTTTATTTATATATGGTGCTAAAAATAAAATGCAGATTCTCACACATACTAGGCAAGCATTCTACCACTGAGCTTCAACTCCCTTGCCACTAGTTACTTTGTTTTATAACAGTATTTCTGCCAATTTTTAGCTGAACTAGATTTATTATCCTCCTACTTGAATCATTCAGTTTTTTAAAACCAATTATTAGGTGTATTCTTTCCCCCACCTTTTTCTTATTTGTCCCTTCATTACTTTGCCTGTAACTCTAGGACAATGTATGTATTCACCTTCTGTAAGTCCAAATTTATGTCCTTTTTAGACTTTAAGTATCAGTCTTAAGGTCTAAAAAAAGACAAATTTGTGAGCAATTTCCTTTAAAGTTCTTTTCTTAAGCCACTTGCCTTCAGAGAAAAATCACAGAGTAGGTTAAAATTTTCTGGTTTTAGGCTAATTTTCTCTTTTTTTGCACATGTGAGATGCTTTCATGATGAAGTCCTTTAAACCAATATGAAATGTCTCCATGTATATTTTCCTTTTTAATTTATGTTTCCCAGGCATTTTACCTATGCAAGTTATAAAAATTTCAGTGAGTAAGTACAGCAGTCAACATAGGGTACTTGTTTCATTAATGATATTAAAAGACTTTTGTTGTTTTATATCTTGATTGTCATCCTAAGTGAAACCATACAGATAGTTTCTTGAAGAATACTCATGTGTGTGGACAGCTATACATATACTTGCACACGCACATGCATATATGTACATATGATGAGACAGGTTGTGTGAGGGGAAAGATTGCTACATAATAAGAATATAGAGTTAAATAAAAAGTGTTGAAAGTGATACAGTAATTTTCCTTTCACAACAAATAACTCAAAATGACAGAATGATTGCTGTGTTATCAGTTGGGGAAGGAGAATTAAATTCAGTATAGAAATCATTACCAATAGATTGTGGATTTTTTTTCTGTACTTTTAACCCTCTACTCTTTCAATGCAGGAAACCTGAATTTAAATTATGTAAGTTGAGTTCTGTTTTTAACTCTCAGTTTCAAAGCATTGAAGAAATTCACAGTGTAATAGTTTCAGTAGAGTTACTTCATTAATGTAACATGCACTAGTATTTACAAAACATTTCCTAGTATTTAGAAAACACCAAATTATAATATAATGGAGATTAAAATTATGTATGAATCTAGATATATGTTCTCCCTCTCTCTCCCTCCCTCCCTCTCTCTCTCTCTCCCTCCTCGTTCTCCCTCTCCCTCTCTCATACACACACACACACACACACATATATATATATACCTTGTTTACTCTCTTCTTCTCATTTAAATATACAGTCTCTCATTTTGGCAAATAAGTTATCTATTAATGGACTTTTGTTTAATCATGTGTATATGTTCTCCTTTTAGGTGTTATTCAAGTATTGGGAAAGTCCAGGATGCATTTATATCCTATAGGCAATCTATTGATAAATCAGAAGCAAGTGCAGATACATGGTGTTCAATAGGGTAAGGCTATATGTTAAAAATAATTTTTGTATATTTATATTTTATTATTAATGTTTATTTTATATTATTATATGTAAAAATAAATAGTATTTTAATCAATGCAGAGCATCCTTGAAAGATGTGTCGAAATACCATAAAACTAATCAGTTTTTGAAAACTCATTCTGTTTGCAGTGTGCTCTATCAACAGCAAAACCAGCCTATGGATGCTTTGCAGGCCTATATTTGTGCTGTACAATTGGACCATGGGCATGCAGCAGCCTGGATGGACCTAGGCACTCTGTATGAATCCTGCAACCAGCCTCAGGATGCCATTAAATGCTACTTAAATGCGACTAGAAGCAAAACTTGTAGTAGTACTTCTTCACTTGCAGCAAGAATTAAGCTATTACAGGTAAAAATTTGAACTAATATATTTTGTTTTCTTTTTTTTAATATTTATTTTTTAGTTGTAGTTGGACATCATACCTTTATTTCACTTATTTATTTTTATGTGGTACTGAGGATCAAACCCAGGGTCCCGCACATGAAAGGCAAGCGCTCTACCGCTGAGCCACAACCCCAGCCCTAAACCAACATATTTTAAAATACACACATCTCCCCTTATAAAAAGTGGCAGGAAAGTTTGTCTATTTGTGTTTTGATGCTAATTTGTTTCCATACTTACAATATTTTGTGAAATTACTTTTCTTGTCATTTGAAGTAAGATGTGGTATCTAAAATATATTCCTTTGCACATGTACTTTGTTGATGCATATTAATTTACATGCTCTACATTAATATGCGTGAACATTTTCAGTGTGCTATCTTCATTTTTAAGTTGTCATAGCATTTTAGAGAAAAGAACACATACACTGCTTTTCATGCTTGGTTGAAATTTCATAAGGAGTACCTGAAGAACTCTGAAAATTAGAGCATAACTTTGTTCTAATATTCCCAAGTATATTCTAGTTGCCCTTTTTATATTTACCATCTATCTAAAATCCCAAATTCAGAATTATATTTCTATAAAAAGTAAAATACTTATAGCACTGAGGAAGATTTAGTGGACTTGCTCTTACTTAAGTAGGCTTGTGTTAAATTTGCTTTTTACATAATTTTTCCTAGGCTCAGTTGTGTAACCTTCCACAAGGTAGTCTACAGAATAAAACTAAATTACTTCCTAGTATTGAGGAGGCATGGAGCCTACCAATCCCCGCAGAGCTTACCTCCAGGCAGGGTGCCATGAACACAGCACAGCAGGTGAGAAGTTGGGTTGTCTTCTGTAGGTGCCCAGCTTTTAAGGGTTCTTTCCAATCTGTAGTAGTTAAACCTACTTTAATACATGTAGGATCTTTTAACGTAAAAAATCCCTTTAATTTGACAATAAAAAGTCCTTTTTAATTTCAAAGGGATTTTAGGTCAAAAATAAATCTTCCTCTGATATGGGAAGGATCTTGGTGTCAGTTAAAAATCTTTGTATGTTTTCAAAACTTGAAAGAAAAACTATATTAGTCTATTGAATACTTCATTTTGATTTTCAGTATTTTCAATCAGTGATGTCCAAGTAACTTTGAAAAGTACACAGCTGATAATGTTTTATAATTTGAAGGAATGAATTAAGAATGCTGACCTATTTTTGTTGTACTAATGTGAACCTTAGGCTTATAAAGTTCATTGTCCAAATACTGAACTTGTGTTAGACTTTAGTCAAACACTAATTTCACAGCAATCCTTGTCAGTACACATGATCACTTGTAGTCAAGTAGAAGGCCTGCCCACTCTTGCGAAGAAAAAAAGAATACCTAGTCCAACAAAGTATCGCACATATGTATGTGTTGTGTGTGTTCATGTATATATATCCCCCCCAAAGAAGTGGTCAAATTGTTTTACTTCATCCAGTACAACAACAAGTTCATTGGTATTTAACACCACAGAAATAACAGGTATGAGATATTCTTTTGACTTTTTTTTCATTTTCAATATATGTATTTATATATACAGACACAGCACATACTTATGAGATATGGAAAAATCTCAATTAAAAATGAAGCTTCAACTCTTCTGAAATTTACTTATCATTTATTTTTAACCTGTGGACATCAGGGAATAAAGCAGTATTTCTATTCCATAATCTCTGCATCATATTGTATGTAGAAAGCAGGGATAATTTTGTGTTCATCAGTCATTCCATTCATTTCACAGCTTTTATGATTTTTAACAGTTATTTATCATCCCTCTGTACTGACGTTGAAATAAATTGAAATGTTGGTTATAGTAGGTAGTCTAAGTATTTTGAGAAATGATTTAGATATTAGACTTTTCCCTAAATTTATGTGTTTGCAAACTGTTTGAGCCTCTTAGACTGTATTTAGAAGAATTTAAAAACTTAATTTCTATAGGTATATGAATAAATATTCCAATTTTTAGTCATTTGTTGTCTCATTAGTCATAGATGTTATAGATGGAGTTTAACCAAATATTCCTAAAATCAATTTTTCTCAGAATGGTTCTGATAACTGGAATAGTGGCCAAACTATTTCACCTCATCCAGTACAGCAACAAGCACATTCGTGGGGTTTGACACCACAGAAATTACAGGTATGAAATATTCTTTTTTAAAATATTTATTTATTTGTAGATAAACACACATTATCTTTTTTTATTTTTATGTGGTAATGAGGATCGAACCCAGTGCCTCACACATGCTAGGCAAGCACTTTACCACTGAGTTACAGCCCCAGCCCCTGAAATATTCTTTTGATGTATTTTTTTAAGTAGAAGTAATAAGGATTGTTTTAGAATTCAGTCAATTTTAAGTTAATGTGTACATTATTTTTCAAAATAATAGAAATTATAATTAATTTTGGTGGTTGGGCAGAAAGTAGAAATGGGTAGATTAGAGAGTATAAAAGCTTGGTTTGGTTTTTTCCTTTCCTTCAGCTACCAATTTTCCTTTCTCACAGACAGGCAGTATTATTTCTTGTAGACAGAAAATTTGCAAATACAAACAAATATATCTGTCTCATACGTTCCTTTTTTGCATTTTTAAAATAGAAATGTAGGTAGAACTTTAGATAAGCAGAAGTTATATGTGTATTTATTGCAGAATTTTGCTTTCTTTTTTTCTTTTTTTAAATGTTTATTTTTAAGTTTTAGGTGGACATAGTATCTTTATTTTATTTTTATGTGGTACTGAGGATCGAACCCAGTGCCTCACACATGCCAGGTGAGCGTGTTACCACTTGAGCAATCAATGTCCAGAGCCCCTCTTTTTTCTTTTTTTAAAATATTTATTTTTTAGTTGTAGTTGGACACAATACCTTTATTTTATTTATTTTTATGTAGTGCTGAGGATTGAACCCAGGGCCCTGCACTTGCTAGGCGACCGCTGTACCACTGAGTCACAACTCCAGCCCTGTTTTTTTTTTTATTTCATAAAAATGTAAATTGAGGATTTTCCCGTGTCTTTATATTGTTTCATGTTTTCTTTTTTTTTTTTTTTTTTGGTAGTACTGAGGATTGAAATCAGGGCCTGTGCTGCCTGCAAGGCAAGCACTCTACCAACAGAACTATATATCCCCAGCCCGCTTTATTGTTTTTTTATGGTGATATATGTTCCAGTTGAGTCTTCATGGGGATTATACCTCATTTAATCAAATCCCCATTGTTGGGTTTTTATGTCATTTCCTGCTGTTTTAAGGACACAAAATTGTTAAATAGCTTTCTCTCTGAAATTTCAATTCCTCAATACATTTCATTCAAAACAAACAAATTAACTTTCTTGAGATGAATCTTTAGATCTGTGCCTTTCTCATACCTCTGAAAAATTTTATTTTGGAAATGAGTACTGGTGGTGAGTTTATAGACTTTCTATTGGGAAATTGCCTTATCATGTTTTTATGTAAAACTTTGTATTCATTCTAATGTTTAGCTTAAACTTGGATTATATTCTCCTCTTTCCTTTTAGCACTTGGAACAGCTGCGTGCAAATAAAGATAATTTAAATCCAGCTCAGAGACTGATGCTGGAACAGCTGGAAAATCAGTTTGTCTTAATGCAGCAAAGAGTATGTACACTTTTATCATTTCTAAAATATATTAGCACATGGGATTTTTTTTATTGCAGTGTCATTTTAGAGGATATTAAGGTCACTGCTAGTTTTTGTGTGTATTCAGTGGAATTTAATATCAGCTTTGGATGCTTGAAACAGATTTTTGAAGGGAAAAAGAGCTACAAATTAATTTATAACAAACACTTGGTATTTCATTATTTATTTGCATAATGTTTTGTTTGTGTCTTAAGTTGCTTATTTTTAATATTAATAATTAACAAATTGCCCCAAATTGAGGTGGTGATGCTTTAATGATTGTTTTACTTGAAGGATTTGGTATAAATAAAATGGAAACTTGAAGTCCTCTGTTTCATGATGGAAAAAAAAGAAGGCCTATTAATTTATGATTTGTAATCCATGAATTTTAGCTGACTTTATTGTCTCTGCAAGGAAATATTAATTTTTATGCAGTTATCACCTCTAAAATCAAGCATGGTTTCTTGTTTTTTAAAGTGTTTTTCTAACTTAGATGAAATGCTATGATAAAATTACAGATGTTTCGATTACACATTTTCAGAATCACACAAGCAGGTTTTCTTTTTTGTTTTTGAAGATGAGACAAACAGGAGTTGCTCAGGTACAAACTACTGGAATTCCTAATGGGCCAATATCTGACTCATCACTGCGTACAAACTCTATCTCTAGCCAGCAACCACATGCAGCTCTGACCAGAGCACCTAGCATCTCTCAGCCTGGAGTTCGCCCTGCTTGTCTTGAAAAGCCTTTGTCCAACGGACCTTTTTCTGCAGGCTATGTTCCGTTCGGCACATCAGAAACTCTAGGGAATACAGACACTATTTTGGTAGGCAATAATTATATAAAAGGAAGTGGAAGTAATGGAAATGTGCCTTACCTGCAGCAAAACACATTCACTCTACCTCATAACTGCACAAACCTGACCAGCATCACAGGAGAGCCATGGAGAAAACAACTGTCTAACTCTGCTCAGGTAAAAGAAAGACTAGCTGTTTTTTTGGCTCTTATAGTTTATCTTTATTTGGCTTGTATACATTTTGAGAAGAAGAAGAAGAAATTTAAGTTTAAAGAATGGTTTTATCTTTAAGAACTAATTTTAAATAATTCAATAACCATATAAGATTTTTAACTAGGATCATTACTAAATTTTGACTCAGTCTGTGCACATAAATGTATCAATGTATGATTAGTATACATACACATTATGTTAAATAGTATGGGAAGCCAAGGGAAAGAAGGGAGGGAGCCCTTAATCTAGTTGCTAATTAAACTATCAAAATCACATTTTGTAGGGGCGAATGAACTGTATGCATTCAAAAGAAGCTGTACTTTGAATTTTGATCATTTATGGGCTCGGGATATGTTGTGCTAATGTCTGGTGATACTGGATAGAGGCAACAACTTATTGCCAGCTCCCAGGCAGTCGTGTGATCGTGAGGTTAAACATCTCTTACTGTACTGTGTCCTCTATGGATCAGAATTTTTAAATATATTTTGTTTTTTTGCATCCTAGGGTAACTACAAAACCCATGTGTGCATACTATACTCATGCAGCCATTCTTTTTCACTTTTGGTACAATACTAAATAAGTTGCATAAGTTATTTAACACTTTATTATAATACAGACTTTGTATTAGATAATTTTGCACTTACTGTAGGCTCAAGTAGATTGTAGGTGTTTTGAGCAGGTTTATAAAAGTTAGACTAGGCAAAACTACGATGTTTAGTGGGTAAGATGTATTAACTGTTTTCAGCTTATAATATTTTCATCTTTTGGTGGGTTTAGAAGGATATAACCCCTCCATAAGACAAGAAATATCTCTTTTCTGCAGGTCTATGCTCAGATATTCCCTGAATAAAAATGCTAAGTATTCATTCCCTTTGGACCAAAAAAAAAAAAGTTTTAAATACCATAAATTACAGTGAAGTGTAACTTGAGCTGTAGGTAGCAAGTGCCACAGGTGGGCCAAAATATTAGATACTCAGATAGTTTAAGGAATTTGGAAAGAGAAATGAAAGATAAAATATGGCTGGTTAAATGTGAGGCTTTAAGAAAGGTCCCACTTTGAATAAAGGAAAGAGCCATTAAGCTTTTGATTAACAATGTGAATTTCTTGAACCTCTTTAAAACTTATTAGTGATTAATGGACTATATTTTTTTAGAGCTCTTCTAGGTATACAGATAGAAACCTCCCATTCCCTCCTCCATTTCTTCACAAATCTCTTACACTACTCTGGTTCATTTCTTAGGATTGATGAGACAACATTGGTTATTATTAACTAAAGTCCATAGTTTGCTATTTGTGTTGTATTTTATGAGTTTTGACAAATAGGGGATGGCATGCATTCATCTTAATAGTATCCAAGAAAAAAGTTTCACTCTCCTAAATGTATGTTGTGCTATGTTTGTTTATCCCTCTCCGCCTCTCCTGAACTTATGCCAACCTGACCTTTTTTTTTTTTTTTTTTTTGATTGGGGGTACTAAGGATATAACTCCGGGGCACTAGACCACTGAGCTACATCTCCAACTCTGTTTTGTGTTTTATTTAGAGATAGGATCTCACTGAGTTGCTTCGTGTCTCACTAAATTGCTGAGGCTGGCTTTGAACTTGTGATCCTACTGCCTCAGCCTCCCAAATTACTGAGATTACACACTGGCTCAGACTTTTTTATCGTTTCTGTAGTGTTCCCTTTTCAACAGGTCATATTATTGGAACCATATGTTATAAAGCCTTTCAGATTGATTTGTTCTTAGATACATACATTTATTTTCCTCCTTGTCTTTTTGTGTCATAATAGATCTTTTAAATTTTTGAACCCTGAATAGTAGTCCCATGTGTAAATGTGTAAATTTGTTTTGCCAATCATCTATTGAAGTACTTCTTAGTTGAGTTGGCAATTATATAAAATTTGAAATAAACATCTATGTGTAGATTCCATATAGAAATCCTTAACTCATTTTGGGTAGATATCTAAGAATGTCATTTTTTGATCACATGGCAAGGACATGTTTTATTTTCAAATAAATTGTCAAACTGTCTTCTAAAGTGGCTACACTATTTTGTATTCCAGTCTGCAATGAACCGTGAATGGTTCTTCCTGTTGGTCTACATCCTCACTCATACTAGGTGCTATTGGTTTCTTTGCTCCAGGAATTCTTATTAGTATATAGTATGGCATTTCCTTATTATTTTTATTTACATTATCCTAATGAAATACCATGGGGAGGATCTTTTCATATGTTAATTTGCCTTATGTGTATCATCTGTGATGAGTTAACTGTTCAGATCCTTGGCCAGATTTGTTTGTTTGTTATTTGTTTCTTTTGTTCATTTTCTTAATGTTGAATTTTTAGAGTTTTTGTCAACTTTGAGTAATAATCCTTTATCAGATGTATTTAGCAAGTATTTTCTACCAGTCCATGGCTAGTCTTCTTGTTTCCTAGGCATTGTCTTCTGCAGGGCAGAACTGTTTAATTTTAATTAACTGCAGCCTATCATATCTTTTGTGTATCATGTTTTTGTTATTCTACTGAAAAAGTCGTTAACAAATCCAAGGTATATGGATTTTCTCTTTTTTTATCATCCAGGAATTTTTTTTATAGTTTTATGTTTAGATCCATGATACATTTTTTATTTACTTTTTTGAAAAGACTGGAAAGAAATCTATCTAAAGATTCCTTTTTGTTTTCTTCCTTTTGTTGTTTTAGTGTTGTGTTTTTCTGTCTTTTTTCTTGTTTTTGCACTTAAACATCTAGTTGTTCCAGCATTATTTGCAGAAAAGATTACTTTCTGCTCTTGTATTCTCTTTTGCTCCTTTGCCCAAGATCTTTGATTTTCTAGATGTTCCTGAGCTCTCTGTTATCCTATTTGTCTATCCTTTTCGCCAATATCACTTTGTCTTGATTACAGTTGCCTTATAAAGAATACCAATAAGTCAGTTGGTGTTGATCCTCTGTCCCTGTTCTCTTTTAAAATGGTGTTAGATGTTCTGGCTCTTTTGTCTTTGCATGCTTTGTCCATATTTTTGCATCTAATATTTACGAGAAAGATTTGTTTATGACTTTCCTTTCTTGCCATAACTTTATTTATGACTTTCTTTTCTTGCCATAACTTTATTTGTTCATGACTTTCCTTTCTTGCCATTTTGGTTTTGGGGTAATTTTGTCTTCTTACATTGACCAAATGGCCACTGTTTTCTATTGGGACAGGATATTAATTATTTATTCAATAATTATTTTTTCTTACTAGAAAATAGTTTGAGTCAGATTGTCAATTTTCATTAGGTGAATTCTGTAGTTATTGTGTCATTTCAACTAATTCATCAGTCTTTGGAGTATAAACTTGCTCATAATATTTCTTTATGATCCTTTAAATGTAGATTAGTAGTAATGGAACCACTTCCAATTCTGATTTAGTGGTTTGTTGTTTTTTTCCAATCTGTTTGTTTTTTTTTTTTTTTTTTTGTGGCTAGAGGCTAGCAGATGTTACTGATCTTTTCAAAGGACCCATTTTTTATTTCATTGATTTTTCACTACTATTTTTCTGTATTTATTTAATTGATTTACCTTGTAATTATTATTACTTTAGTTACTTTGGATATAATTGGTTCTTCTTTGGTTAGTATGCTAAGGTGGAAGTTTTGACTACTGATTTTTATTTCTTGTTTGTTTTTATTTTCAAAACTATATTTTTTAAGGGCTGTGATTGTGGCTTAGTGGTAGAGTGCTTGCCTAGCATGTGTGAGGCAGTGGGTTCTATCCTCAGCACCAAATACAAATAAATAAATAAGATAAAGGTCTATCTACAACTAAAAATTTTTTAATAAAATTATTATTTAAAAAATATATTTTTTAAAAATTGGCATATATAAAAATTAATATGCATTTATTATTAAATGTTGTGAATCAAATTTATATCTTACTTAATCAGTTTTTGTGTGTGCGTGTATGTGTGTGTGTAAGAACTAATAACATGAATTTTCTTTACATCTGTTTTTCTTCTTTTTTCATATTGGGTTCACTTATATTTCGTATAAGTGAACCCAAGGTCACTTAACCACTGAGCCACATCCCCAACCTTATTTTGTATTTTATTTAGAGACAAGGTCTCGCTGAATTGCTTAGCTCCTTGTTTTTGCTGAGGTTGGCTTTGAACTTGCAATCCTCCTGCCTCAGTCTCTTGAAATTCTGGAATCATAGGAGTGAGCCACTGCACTTCTTTACATTTGGAAGGATACTGTATATCTTTTCCAGTAATGACCTTGCTATCTTGCTATAAATTAGATCTTCTGAAATTTATTCCTCCTATATAACTGTAACTGTATGTACTCACGAGTGTTTCCCCTACTCTACATTCTTCTAAAACACTATTCAATACTGTTTACTTCTAGCCCTTGATAACTGTCATTCTACTCTCTACTTCAGTGAGATCAACTTTCTAAGATTCCACATGAGTGAAATAATATGGTATTTGTCTTTTGGCTTATTTTACTTACCATTAATGTCTTCCAGGTTCATCCAGATTGTGGAAAATGCAGGTTATAAAACATTTTGTCTCCTGATATTTTTCTTTCCAGTCTGACAAACTGGTCCTAGTGTTTCCACGTTAATCAACTTTCCATCACTATGACAAAAATTCTTAACATATCAACTTAAAGGAAGAAATTTTAGTTCACAGTTTCAGAAGCTAAAGTTATCGTCACTTGGCTCTTGTTTTTTGTTGTGGTGAAGCAGAACATCATGGTGGAAGTGTTTTGCAGGAATAGCTGCTCACTTTCTTATGTCTGAGAAGTAAAGAAAAAGAGAAGTGTACAGAATCCAGGTATGACTACCCTTTGAGGGAATTCCCCAACAATCTCCTTTCTCCAACTAGACCCAACTCCCAGTAGTGCCACAGGCTGATGTCCAAGTCTTTTTAGCACATGGCCTTTGGGAGACATTTTATATCCACACCAGAGTGATTTCTAACTTTAAATGTGGTTCTTGCACTTTCCCATTGAATTAGAAGGCAGAAGGGAGGTGAAAAGTCTTGAATCTATTTTTCTTCTGTGGCATTTTATATGGTAGGGACATAAAGAGCCCACAACAGTAGCCTGCCCATCACGTCACTCTTTCTGACCACAGTGGTCAGAAAGCAACATTGTGAACAATTGCTACAAACTTGGTGACATTTTAAGGTATCCCTGTGTTCTTGCAGTCAGCCACAGGCATCCAGCATATAGTGCACAAGCCCCAGTCTTTAGCCCTCATACTTCAGGTAGTTGTTCAACCCAAAATGTCTCCTCACACTTGACTCCCTGTGTGTGTTTCCTGAGCCTCCTGGCTGACTCACCAATTGATTCATGGAAGTCTTATCATGTGAGACCAACCAAACATAGACACAAATAGTTACAGGATTTAACAAAGTACAATTTGATTGAAACTTTACATATAGAAGTATGTCTTGGGAGGGAGGAAGACAGATGGATCTTTGGATCCCAAGGCAGGACAAAAGCCGCTTATATGCTAACTTACAGCCAACTAGAATGTACTTGATCTTTTGCAAAAGTGTTAACAAGAAAAAGTCTGAACCACAATGGCCAGCATAACATGCTTAGTTGACTACCTTAAATTAAAGACTTTGTCTTTAAGGTTTGGACTGTGTGTCAGGGTCCCTTGGTGGACAAAATGCTTATCATAACCAAAATGGCCCACTTGTCACTCTGTTGTTGTTTTTTTTTTCCCTTGCTGTATATAAGTTTTTAATATCTTGTAAGCGTATTTGTCTATTTTTGCTTTCATCATCTGTATTTTGACTTCTCATTCAAAATATCCCTGCCTAGACCAATGGCAAGAAATATTTCTCCTAGCAGTTTCATAGTTTTAAAATCTTCCATTTAAGTTTAAGTTGAAATTTATATATGGTCAATGATAGGTCCAGTTTCATTCTGCGAATGGACATGTGGTTTACCTGGTTCTATTTATTTAAGAGATTGTCCTTTCTCTGATGTGTGTTCTTGGTATCCTTGTTGAAAAGTGGTTAGTTGTATGCATGTGGATTTCTTTCTGGGCTCTCTCTATTGCATTTCATTGGTGCATGTGTCTGTTTTATTCCAGTACCATGTTATTTTGTTTATGTTAGCTTTATAGTATATTTTAAAGACAGCCAATGGGTAGCCTTCAACTCAGTGTTACTATGTTTATTTCATTTTCCTAAAGATTAACTTTACTATTCTTGTTATTTTGTGATTCTATACAAATTCTATACATTTTAATTTCTGTTAAGAACGCTATTGGTTTTCCGGTAAGGACCCTACTGACTGTAAATTGCTTTAGGTGCTTTGGCTACTTTAACAATATTAATGCTTCCAGTCCACAAACAAGGAATATCTTCCTGCTTATTCATGTCTTCTTTAATTTCTTTCCACAGTGCATTACAATTTTTTGTTCTTCTTTTTTTTCCCCCTTTTACTAACTTATGTATTTTTTGGGTGTAATAGTTTTATTGTTTGCATAATTATATTTGGCATTGTACATAGAAAGAATATGGCTAACTTAATAAATCTGCCCTTTCAAAAAATCAAAATAAGGAAAATGGAATACATATTAATCACTATCCTATAGGCTATAATTTTTTTTAAAAATTTTATTCTTCTTTGTTATGTGACAGAATGTATTTCAATTCATAACACACATAAAGCACAATTTTTCATATCTCTGGTTGTATACAACAAAGAGTCATACCATTTGTGTCTTTAAATATGCACTTAGAATACTAATATTCACTCATTTTACCACCTTTTCTACCCCCATGCCTCCCCTTCCACTCTGTCCTTTTGCCCTATCTAGAGTTTTGTCTACTATTCCCATGCTCCACCCCTGCCCACTGCCCTCTGCCTGAATTACAATTTTTGATGTGCCGTGTTTGCTTTTGGTTGAATTTATTCTAAGCATTTTGTTGTTTGGTATCGAAACTAACTGGGGTTTTACAGTTTTCTTTCAGGTAGTCAAGATTAATGTATAGAAATGTTACTGATTGTTATCTGTTGATTATGTATCCTACAAATTTACCATATTAATTTTTTGGTTCAACTTTTGTGTTTTTAGTGTAAAAGAACATGCCATATGAAATAGGGATGACTTGACCTGTTCCTTTTTAATTTAGATGCATTTTACTTGTTTGTCTTGCCTAATTTCTCTGGCTTAGAGTTTCCGTTTTATATTGACTCAAAGACGCTAAAGTAGGCATCCTTGTCTTTTGTGCAGATCTGAATGGAAAGGCTTTTTGAATCCACCTCACCCACCCTTCAGTAAGATTCCTGAACTGTGGGTTACATGTGGCTTTTGATATGTTAAAGTAGTTTGTTACTTCTCTACCTAGTTGCTATTAGAAAAACATGTTCAATTTTGTCACACGATTTTCTGCATCTATTGAAATTGTCCTATGAGTTTTGCCCATCATTTGGTTAATGTGATCTATCACTTTTTTTTGGCAGAGAGAGGGGTCTGTGGACTGTCTTTCACTCATTCAGCCCCAGGCCTTTTTGTTTTTTATTTTGAGACACAATCTCACCAGATTTTTGAGACTGGACTTCAGCATGTGACCCTCCTAACTGAAGACTGGCTGTTTCACATTTTTGATTTGCATAGTTGACCACGCATGCATCTCTGGGGTAAATCCCTTTTAATCTGGTGAATGATCTTTTGAATGTGCTGTTAGATTTGGTTTACTTTTGAGAATTTTTGCCTCTAATTTCATCAAGAATATTTGTGTATAGTTTTCTTTTTCTGCTTTTGTTGTTGCCTGGGTGTGGTGTCAAGGTCATAGTAGCCTCATATATTGAATTTGAGAGAATTCTCTCTCCTTTATTTTTTAGAATTGTTTGAATTTTTAGAAATGCTATGTTTTTCTTGAAAGCAGGGAAGACTTTTCTTTGTAGGTGATATTTAGATTGCTTATTCAACTTCCATACTCAATTCTGGTCAGTTCAGATTTTCTATTCTTAAATCTTGGTACTTTCTATGTGTCAAGAACCTATTAATATCTGCTGAATTTTGCTCTATTGGTATAGTTTTTCATAATATTGTCTTATGAGCCTTTGTGTTTCTGTGGTATGAGTTATAATGTCTTCTTTTTCATCTCTGATTTTATGTATTTGAGTGTTCTCTGTGTTTCTTAGACTTTATTGATTTTATTCTTCTTCATATTGAACATTTCCCTTTTTTTTGAGTTATATAATTGTAGTCTCTATTTTGTTTCTTTAGCTGGATCTTTTTTGTTTCCTCCTACCAATTATTTTTATGCTTTCATTCAATGATAATTTAGATTATTTATTTGATATCTTTCTTCTTTTTTATCATTAAAAAGTTTATGTAATAAGTCAAGAGCTGACAATAATATATTGAATGCACAAAAGCTGAAATATTTTTAAATTGTAGAATAACAGCATAGTTCTGGAAGTCTCAGACAGAGCAATCAGCAAGATAAAGAAGTAAAAAGCATTCAAATTGGAAAAGAAGTCAAATTGTCACTGTTTTCAGATGACATTAATCCCCCCTTCCCACACGACACCAAAACTACTGCTTTGACTAGTCTATTTTATTTGATATGAGGATAGAAATTCCTGCTTTGTTTGCGTAGCCATGTGAATGGTGTATTTTATCCCAACTTTTCACCTTCAGCCTGTGGGTATCTTTTCCTATGAGATGAGTCTTTTGAAGGCAGCATATTATGTTCGATCTTTTTATTTTTAATCCAATGTACCATTGATTCTTTTGACTGGTGAGTTTAGGCCATTAGCACTCAGAGTTATTATTGAGACATGAATCATGTATTACTGGTCTTTTTTCTTTTCTTTCTTTCTTTCTTTCTTTCGTGTGTGTGGGGTAGGGTAGGGGTGCTGGGGATTGAACCCAGGACCTTGTACATGCAAGGCAAGCATTCTACCAACTGAGCTATATCCCCAGTCCCTATTATTTTTGGTATTTAGCTTGACTTAGTTTCTCCTCTGGTTGGCTTTTCCTTTATTATAGTTCTTCCCTTTGCAGATTTTCATTGTTGTTTTTCATTTCCTCCTCATGGAATATTTTGCCAAGAAGGTTCTGTAAGTGCAAGAATTAGTATCAAGAATCAATAAATGGGATGGATTCAAACTAAAAGGCTTCTTCTCAGCAAAAGAAACATTCAGTGAGGTGAACAGGAAAGCCTACTAATTGGGATCAAAATCTTATCACAGATAGAGCACTAATTTCTTAATATATAAAGAACTCAAAAATCTTAACACCAAAAAAAATAACCTAATCAATAAATGGGCCAAGGACATGAACAGACACTATCAGAAGAGGATATATAATCAGTCAACAAATATATAAAAAAATGTTCAACATCTCTAGCAATTAGAGAAATGCAAATCAAAACTAAGGTTTCATCTCACGCCAAGTCAGAAGAGCAGGTATTAAGAATACAGACAACAATAAGTGTTGGTGAGGATATGGGGAAAAAGGCACACTCATACATAGTTGGTGGAGCTGCAAATTGGTGCAGCCAATGTGGAAAGCAGTATGGAGAATCCTTGGAAAACTGAGACTGGAACCACCATTTTTTTTTTTAATATTTATTTTTTAGTTGTAGTTGGATTCAATACCTTCATTTTATTTATTTATTTTTATGTGGTGTTGAGGATCAAACCCAGGGCCACACATGTGCAAGGTAAGCACTTTACCGCTGAGCCACAAACCCAGCCCCCTGGAACCACCATTTGACTCACTCCTTGGTCTATACCCAAAGAACTTAAAACAGTATACTACAGGGACACAGCTACATCAATGTTTATAGCAGCACAATAGCTAAACTGTGGACCAACCTAGATGCCCTTTGGAAGATGAATGGATAAATAAAACGTGGTATATATACACAATGGAATATTTTTCAGCATTAAAAGAAAATAAAATCATGGCATCTGCAGGTACCTGGATGAAGCTGGAGAATATAATGCTAAGTGAGGTTAGCCAATCCCACAAAAATAAATTCTGAATGATTGCTCTGACTTAAGGATGCTGGCATAATATGCTGTGGTGGGGGGAGAATTAAATGAACTGTAGATAGGCAAAGGAGAAAAGGGAAAGGAGGGGGCACAGGGGTAGGAAAGATGGTGGAATGTGATTGCCATCATTACCCTAAGTACATGTAAGAAGACATGAAGGATGTGACTCTACTTTGTGTACAACCAAAGATATGAAAAATTGTGCTGTATATGTATTATACAAATTGTAATGTATTCTCTTGTCATATATAGCAAATCAAAATTTAAAATAATAAAAAAAAAAGAATGATCTGTAGTACAGGCTTTTTTGCTGTAAATTCTTTTAGCTTTTGTTTATCATGGAAAGTCTTTATTTCATTATCAAGTCTGAAGCTTAATTTTGCTGGATATAAGACTCTTGGTTGACATCCATTATCTTTTAGAGCTTGGTATATGCTGTTCTAGCAGGTCTGGGTTGAAGAATCTGCTGAGATCTGAATTGTTCTTCTTTTAAAAGGTAATCTGATTTTTCTCTCTTGCATCCTTTAAAATTCTATTCTTATTCTGTATGCTGGGCATTTTCTTTATCTTGTGTCTTGGTGTAGATCTGTAATTTTGTATATTTGGTGTCCTATAAACCTCTTGTATTTGATTTCCAATTTATTTTTCATGCTTGGGAAATTTTCTGATGCTATCTCATTGAAGAGATTGTGCATTCCTTTGATTTGAATTTCTGAACCTTCCTCTGTCCCAATAAATCTTAAATTTGGTCTTTTGATGGTATCCCTTAATTCTTGGATATTCTGTTTATGGTTTCTTACCATCTTCATTGTGAGGTCAACTCTATTTTTCAAGAATGTAAATTTTGTCTTTATTGTCTGAGGTTCTGTCTTCCAGGTGATCTTGTCTGTTGCTGATGCTATTTTTTTTTTTTTATTTCAAGTATTTCTGTTTTGTTCCCCTTCAGAATCTCTATCACTTTCCTAAAGTAATCTCTGACTATCTGTATTTGCTCTCTTATCTCTTTGTTAGAGTGATTGATTTTTGCCTGTATCTACTCACTTCAGACATTCTTTAATTCCCAAATCATTTTAGTTATGTATATTCTGATCGCCGTCTCTGACATTTTGCCTACTGCGGTATGTATGGATTCTGTTGTTACAGTATGTTGGTTTGGGGCACTATCCTCCCTTGTTTTTTCATGAGATTTATGTGTCTTTCTCTCTTGCAGTGTAGATACGAGATATTACACCTTCTGCCCTATTGTCTTATAGTATCCCTACAGGTTACCAGTACCTCAGTTTTAAGGAAGAGATCAGTATTGCAGTATTCAATATAACCAAATATGCAGCCATATGTCAGTTGGCTTCTATTTTTACATTTATAGTTCTGTCACTACAATAAAAAATGAAGAGTTCAGTTATCTTCTAACAAATAGTCAATATGTTTGCATAATGTTTTACAATTGCTAATGGTAGAAGGTGGGTCTGGGGGCTAAGATGTTTATGACATAGGATGTGAGAATATGGCGGTATTAGATTATATGACTAGTAAGAGGGTAATTATAAGATGTTAGTAGGAGAAACAAGAGAGAGAGAACCCTGTCCAAGACTCTGTTACGTCGGCAACAGGATAACTGTTAGCACCCTTCGCAGAGAAACTTCTGGTGCAGCCAGGCTACAAGGACCTTGCTGACATCTTACCAGGTCCTTAATGTTGTCTCTTGATAGAAGCTGCAATATTCCAGTTTTGAAGCGGTGGCAGCCTCAAGCCTATAAGTACTCTGATGTTGGGCTGTGGAGCCCAACATATACATTGATGAATAAGGAACCCCAGTGTGTGGAGTGGTGTGCCCTATGCCTGTCCTGCACCTCCAGGTTACGGTGTAGCTATCTTTCTTCTTTATTAATATTTTTTGCTAGCATAATCCCGCTTTTATATTTGCACCGTTCCATAGGTTTCAGTATGTCGTAATCCACTTCCATTGAAAATGAAATTAAGAATCACGAAAGATTCTTATTTTTTCTTTTATAATTTCTTCATTGACCCACTGATTATCAAGGACCTTGTTATTTAATTTCCATGTTTTTGTAAAGTTTCAGAAAATCCTCCTGTTACTAATTTTTTTATAAGACTGTGATACAAAAGGTTATTGATATGGTTTTCATTCTTTCAAATTTGTTAAGACTTATTTTGTGATTTACCATGTAATCTACTCTGAGAGTGTTCAATGTACAGTTGAGAAGACTGCACATTTTATACCTGTTGGATAGAATTTTCAGTGAATGCCTCTTAACCATTTGGTGTAGAATGTGGTTTAAATATGATGCTTCTTTGTTGATTTTCTTTCTGGAAGATCTTCCCATTGATGAAAATGCACTGTTGAAGTCCTCTAAAATTATTTTATTGCAGTCTACCTACCCCTCAGATCTGTCAACATTTAATATTTAGGTGCTCTGATGCTGGGGCATGTTTACAGTTGCTTTATTTTGTTGCAGATTTTTTTCCATTTATCACTCTATAATGCTTCTCTTTGTCTCTCTTTACTGTTTATTTAATTTAAATGTTGTTCTTCCTGTCTCTGGGTTTTCTATTTTCATGGAATGTCACTCTCCATTCCTTTACTTTCATTGAATGTACATTCTTATAGTTGAACAGAGTCTTTTATAGGCAGCATGTAGAGATGGGTATTATTTTTTGATCTATATTCAACCACAATGTAATTTGATTAGAGAATTTAAGTTTTTTATATTGAAGGTAAACATTGATAGTAAAGGATGCCATTTTGTTAATTGTGTACTGTTTTGTAGATCTTTCTCTACAGTCTTTCTTTGTGGTTAAATAATTTTCTCTATTAATGTGTAAGTATCTGCACTTTTTATCTTTTAATGTATCAGTTACAGATATTGGTTTGTGGTAAGCTGAGGCTTAAAGAAACCAATCTATTGGTAAAAAAAGTTATAGGAAGCTGATAGCAACTTGTCACTGATTGCAAAAGCTGAAATTCTACATTTTAATACAACTTCCCCATTTTAAAATTTTAATCATACACTTTAAATATTGTATATCCACATCTATTCATATTGTATATTCTTAACAAATTGTTGTTATCTCCTATATTAAACTAGTTTTGTCTTTTTAGTCTTCATTTTAAGGATATAAATGGCGAATGCATCATCATTACAGTATTTAAGTATGCTAAATTTTACTGTACAGTTTTTTTTTAAACCAGTGAGTTTTATACCTTCATATATCTTTGTGTTACTGTATATCCTTTTCATTCAGTTCAAAGAGCTCCCTTTAGCATTTTTTGTAAGACAGATCTTTCTTACAAAACTTTGAATTACTTCCTTAGCTTTTGATTATCTCGAAAAGCTTTTTATCCTTCATTTCTGAAGGAGTTTGGAAGAGATCAGTATTCTTGAATAACATGAGTTTTTGTTTATTACAATTTTTAAAAAAAATTTTTCTAGTAATAATACTAATTATATATATTAATAAGATTGGGAGATTTCAGAACATGAATACTATGTGTAATGATTGAAATCAGAATTACTGTTTTTGTCTATTCAGTATTAATTGTTTCTGTTGGGAACATTCAAAATCTTTTCTTGTTATTAGGCTGAAGAATACTGTTTAAAAAAAAAAACCTTTGTAAAGCAATAATCATCATCCTGTATTAACAGAATACTAGAACTAATTCTTTCTAATTGAGTTGACAGTTGTAATCCATTCTCTCTCTTCTACCCTTTCATCCTGTTATGACCTCTCTTCTGCTCCCTACTTCTGTGAGATCAACTTTTTTAGATTCCAATATGAGTGAGAACATGTAGTATTTGTTTTTCAGTGCCAGGCTTCTTTCACTGAATATAGTGTTCTCCTTGCTTATCCAAATGTTGTCAGAAATGAAAGGATTCATTTGTTTTTATGGACAAATAGTATCCGGTTGATTTTGTGTTTCGTATTTTAAAAATCCATCTATCTGCCTATGGTTTCCTAGATTGATTCCATGTCTTGACTGCTATGACATGGAACTGTCTCATTAGCGTATTTGTATTCTTTTTTTTTTTTTTTTTTTTTTTTGGGCTTATTGCCTTCAGTGGTATTTATGAATCACTTGTTAGTTGTATTTTTATTTTTGTTGGCTATTCTTTTCCATCATGGCTATACTAATTTACATTTGACCCATAGCATGCAGCTTCTTTTTCTCTCCATTCTCATCAGCATTTATTTTTTTAAATTATTCTTGCTAATAGCTATTCTATATTGGGTAACATTATTTATTTAATTTATATTTTCATCATGATTAGATATGTTGAACATTTTTTCATGTGCTTTTTAGCCATACTCTTTTGGTAATAAATGTGTATTCATGTCATATAGCCAAAGGTGGATTATTTGATATTTTACAGCTCAGAAATTTGAATTCTGTATACATGCTGGATATTAACTTTTTTGTAGGTTTTAGTAACTTACAAATATTTTCTCTCACTTTCCTGATTGACTCATCAGTCTGCCAAAGTTTTGTTGTTGCTGTTTGTTTGTTTCTTGTTTTCTTTTGTTGTTGTTGCTTCTAAAACCTTTAAAAATTTTTTTTTAGTTGTAGATGGACACAATACATTTATTTTGTTTATTTATTTATTTTTGCATGGTGCTGAGGATTGAACTCACTGCCTCTGCCTCGCACATATCAGGCAAGTGCTCTACCACTGTGCAACAATCCCAACCCTTATAAAGGCCTTTTATGTGAAATGTTCCCTTTTGTTTAGTTTTCCTCTTGTTTTTGGGGGGCTTTCAGAGGGTTGTCAAAATATTTTTTGTTCATACCAATGTCATACACATGGTTCTTCAACATTTTTAAATTTTTTTTGTTTTTTTCAGTTATACATGACAGTAGAAAGTATTTTGTTATATTAAACATACATGGAGTATAATTTCCCATTCTTATGATTGTACATGATGATGTGGAATTACATTGGTTATGTATTCATAAACAAACATACAAAAGTTATGACCAATTCATTCTACTCTTTCCAATTCCTATTCGCCTACTCTTCCCCAACTCTTCCCTGTACAGTCCAGTGAATCTCCATTCCATATCCCTCCCCCGATTGTGAATCAGCATTCACAATCAGAGAGAACCTTCAGCTTGTGGTTTTTAGGATTAGCTTATTTCACTTAGCATGACAGGTTCTAGTTCCATCCATTTACCAGCAAATGCTCTAATTTCTTTCTTCTATAAGGCTGATTAATATTCCATTGCGTTATCTATTTCATATTTCTTTATCCATCTGTTGAAGGACACCTAGGTTGGTTCCATAGTTTAGCTATTGTGAATTGAGCTGCTGTAAACACTGATGTGGCTATATCATTGTAGTATGCTGATTTTAAGGGCTTTGGGTAAAAACCATGGAGTGGGAGAGCTGAGTTAAATGGTGTTTCCATTCCAGGTTTTCAGAGGAATCTCCATACACCTTTTCACCGTGGTTGTACTGTTATGTGGAAATTAAAGAACTGCTCCAGAGAGACATTTGTTTCAAGGAAAAAAATTAGGAGATAGGTATCTATCTTTTTATCCATAAGAAGCAGTATACTAAAAAGGAATTTTTTACCCGGAGTACACCTACTTAAAAAATGACAAAAGATTGCATATAACCTGAAGGTGTACCTCAAATCCGAATTCAAATCAAAGAGAGCCTTATTTACCTGACAGGAACTGTCTCCCACCTATAGACTGAAGCTCTCTAGGAGAACAGCAATTTCCTGGCCTGTGTCTTGGGAATTTAAGGACAAAAAACATAGCTCAGGGACTTTCCTTAGTGTCATGCAAGCAAGCCAATCATAGAAACTAAGACAGCAGTTAGCACAGCAACTAGAGACAGTCACATCTGGGGTTTGAGCAGGTGTTAGATAACCATATCCTGAATTTGAGCAGGTGGTTTGCCGCAGTCTGGCTGGGCACAATTCATGAGCCACTTATCAAGCAGAAACGAACTTTATTTTTAGAACACACGCCCTACCACAGGAGCTCTTCAGGAAAAACTCAGAGCCCAACTGCCACCACTGGCTTTCCACAAGCCTCTCAACCCACCCCCCCCCCGCACTTGAAGCTGATTGGCTGGGTCATGTGGGCGGAGCCAAAAAGTCCCCCAATGAGCAACTCTGTCGTCTGAAGGGGCGGGGAAACAGCCCAATGAGCATCACTGCAGAGGAGCCAATCATTTGGCAGCTAGAAGTTTGCTGGGGCCATTGTCCTCCAATCATCAGCTGGCAGCTGGAAGTTTGCTGGGGCCCCTTTGGTTGTGGCTGTCAACATCAGTTGATTTGTATACTTTTTGCCAATTAAATATTTGGAGTTTTTCTTAGTTGGGTTGCTATAAATATTATTGGTAGTGATGCTATGTTTAAAAATGTTTCTGTGAATATTTTGTTTCATTTCTCTATCAAGAAATGGAGTTACTGGGGCTGGGGTTGTGGCTCAGAGTGCTCGCCTAGTATGCAGGAGGCACTGGGTTTGATCCTCAGCACCAAATAAGTGTAAAGTAAAGATATTGTGTTAACCTAAAACTTAAGAATAAATATGTTTTTTTAAAAAAGAAATAGAATTACTATCATAAAGTAAAGATTTGTTTAATTTAAAAAAAATTTTTTTATCTTGTTCTAAGGTGCTAAACCATTTTTTACATTCCTGTCAGCAGTATATGAAGTTGTATTTCCTTTTACTTTCTCCTTCTCTTCCTCCTTGCTCTCTACCTCTCTCTCCCTATTTTTTTTTTTTTTTTTTTTTTATACTGATATTGGTCTTGAACTCACNGTGCTCTCTCTCTCTCTCTCTCTCTCTCTCTCTCTCTCTCTCTCTCTAACTTTGCTTTCTGCCTTTGGTTTTCTGTTGTCTATTTCACCGAGTTTACTTCTGATCAATGTTATTGCTTTTTTGGTAATTATTTTGGTTTGAAATCTCCCTTATCTTCTTAATATAATAGCTTACTTTTGTAGTCTTAGACCTTTCTTTGACAATATATTAAAAGCTATAAATAACCTTCAAGAATTAATTTCAGCATAAATTTTGATGGGACAATAACTTGTCAAGTTATTTCTAAATTTTAAGAAATTTCTTAATTTGACTTATTGAAGAATTAAGGCTCTATAATTTATTTTGCAAAAACTTGGTTAATTATTAGTTTTTGTTGTTTGTGGTATTTAATGTAAATCGATTTTGTTTAGAAATATCCTTTGAATAATCTGATTTTGAGACTTGTTTTGTTTTTCCATTTATACTGACTGATCATGAATGATACTCCATGAGAATTTGTAAACAATTTGTATTCTGTCGATGTCAAATGAAACATTTTTTACATGACAGGTTAAAAGAGTTGATACTATTGCTAAAGTCTTGGATTCATATTTCTTGACTATCTGCTTTATCAACT
This sequence comes from Marmota marmota marmota, assembly GCF_001458135.2. Taxonomy (NCBI): domain Eukaryota; kingdom Metazoa; phylum Chordata; class Mammalia; order Rodentia; family Sciuridae; genus Marmota; species Marmota marmota. Next base: position 569,704 of record NW_026000327.1, read on the forward strand.
AATGATAATAAGCTAATGAAATCTCCAGCTCTTAATGTTGAATTATATAGTGTTTTTCACGTTTGTTATGGTTTTCTTCATATACTTTTAGATCTATATTTAGTAAGTTTATTTTAAATTACATGATATTGACTTACCATTGTGAAATTTTATTCTTTTTTATTAGTTAATTCTTTCTTTAAAGTGTTCTTTGTACTAATATCTCCTTTCCAACTCCTGCAGTTACTGTTTGCGTTATGTTCATTCATCATTCCTTTCCTTTGAATATTTCTCTGTATTTGAAGAAAAAGAATATTTTATATACAGCATGTTGTGTCTTATACTGCATAATGATGTTTCAATCAACTATGAACTGCATATAAGATGGTAATCATGAAATTATATTATCTAGTGATACAAATGTAGCAGCTTGTAAAAAATGCACTTTGTTGATATTTACCAACAAAATTGTCTGTAAACATATCCCCATTGTTATGCAAAATGATTGTGTTTGGCTTTGGTGTTTTTAATCAGCCTGAGAATCTCTGCCCTTTTTCTTTTATTTTTTGTTTTTTCCTTCCCCACTTACAGTGTGTGCATGTGTATTTTGCATAAAATTTGAATTTGTCTGATGAGTATTATAATTCCTTTAAATATTTTTATGTCATAAAAACAAGACACATAGTATGCATATATTGATAAATAATTTTTTCTATTTGTAGAATTTTGAATATTTCAATGGCTATTCAATCTTACAGACCTAATTATTACTGATCTACATAATTTTTGTTAGTAGTGTACACCTGTGCTACTAAGTATTTTGGGGGGAATGTCTTTGTTTCAGGTTTGCTTGTTTGTTTTTAATATCTTTTTTAGTTGTAGATAAACATATTGGACATCTTTATCTTATTTATTTTTTTATGTGGTGCTGAGATCAAACCTAGTGCCTCACACATCCTAGGCAAGTGCTCTACCATTGAGCCACAACTTCAGCCTTCAGGGTTGTTTTTTGTTGTTGTTGTATTTTAAAACACAATTCTTTTTATGTATTTTATTTATTTATTTTTATGTGGTACTGAAGATGCAACCCAGCGCTGCAGCCCTCAGGTTTGTTTTTGAGGAACTATTTTACTTGACACAGAATTACTTTTTTTTAATTATATTTATTATACCTTTATTTTATTTATTTATTTTTATGTGGTGCTGAGGATCAAACCCATGGCCTCATACACTCTAGGGAGCAACCCACCACTGACTCACAACCCCAGCCTCTTGACACAGAATTCTTACCACTGTGTTTTGTTTTACTATGTCATTCTTCCTATAATTTAAGTCTGTTTAGTGAATCATTTCACTTTTCTCTTTAAAATGATAAGTGATTTTCCTGTTTTGGATTGTCTGTACTATAGCTTTAATAATTTGATTACGATGACTGTGGTGAAGTTCCTTTTACATTTATTCCATTCAAAGTTTAATGAACTTCTTTATGTAATGAGGTTTTTTAAATTGAAAATTGTTTTTCCTGGATTTCTTTAAATATATATTTTTAATGATCTCTTTGAACATTTGGCAAATTTTTATTAGAAGTAGGGCATTTTTAATATTTTATACTTTTGGTACTGTTTTCATTCTCCTTATAAATGACTTATATCAATTATTTTCTGGAGTTATGTAGTCTCCATCTTCTGCTTTTAATCTTAATTTTTAGCTTGGTAACTTAGGATTCTTCTTATTTTCACATAATTCAGAGGTCAGCTATTTATTAGTGCCAAACTTGTGTCCATAGATAATAGGTTTCTATTATATGACTACTGATTTTTGTGTGAGTTAAGGAACACTTTTAAACTTACTATCAGGTTCTCCAGTTTCCCTTTGCTTTCACCACACAGTGAACTTCAAATATAAGAATTGGTAATTCAGAATGCTTTGCTCTGTAGCAGAAGAAACAATAAAATTGTTTACACCTTCTGATAGAGTAAATTTTGATGATAATTAGTAAATTTTGAAAATATTATACGTATTTAATAAGAATTCTTTATTGCCAAGGTTATTCTTTATTTCCTTAAACATTGACATTCTGTGCCATTTCGCATGAATCCAGTTTTTAAAAATTATGTATATATGTACTACATATATATGTATATATATTTCTGATTAGAAACATTTTGGTATTTCATGATCTTTTCAGTTTTGCATACCACCAAATTTTAGAGTATATATAACTTGTGACTATAATTTTTTTAAATCAAAGCTTGTTTCTGACAATTGCCCCTTTATATCAAAGCAAAAAGACATTTATCTTGCTTCTAAATAAATTCTCAATTCACAAAGCAATCATTCTAATGTGTTCTCTCGCCTTTCTGAAGTTCCACTAAATATTGGTATTGAAAGTTAAGAATATGTTAATATGTGGGCGGGGGTTGTGGCTCAGTAGTAGAACAGTTGGTCTGACATATGTGAGGCTCTGGGCTTGATCCTCAGAACCACAGATAAATAAAAAAGTAAGTAAATAAATAAATAATGTTCATTGACAACTAAAAAATATTTTTTTAAAAAAGAATATGTTAATATGTAATTACAATTTTACCCCAATAGTTTTTGTATATCAGTAGTTGTTTATTTGGGGAAATTATTAGATTATTGTTGCAGTATTCCCTTATTTAGGAAGTATTCCTGAGAAATTAATTTATTAGTTATTTTGGAATTAAATATGAATTATCATAATGCAGTTTACAACATCAGGCAAATTTTGGATAAAAATTGCTTAATTGATTTATATTTTCAGTCTATGAAATAACTTTTTTCTTCATCTAAAACACAATATTATTATCTATAGTAGACTGCTTTTTAAAAATTACTGAACAGTTTTAGTATATTCTCCTAACTTTTGAATTTAAGAAAAGAACAATTATCCGATCATTAGTTGGGGACATTGCATTTAGAATGTCTTTACCCATTTGGTTGATTTGAGAGTAGAAGTTCTTAAATAAGTTATTACTAAATATATTCTAAGAGTTAGCATTTTTGCTTTTGAGGATTATTGCCATATCTATATTACAACTTTCCTGATAATTTTAAAAGTTTAATAAATATAATTTGTATGTTAAACTTACTGTAAATCACATTGACTTATCTTTTGTGTTCATGACTAGGTTAATGGCCATGAATAACTTTCTCCACTTAAATCTAAATATAGAGACATATTTTTCTTGAGATGAAAATACAAATGTCAGAATGGAACCATTTATTTTTGGTGACTTTATTTTTACTTAAATTTTTAATCCTTATTGTTGTTCTGTATATGTATTTGGAGCTTTGCATAATTTAATATTTAAACCAATTTTACTTCTTTCCTTTTTTTTTTTT
>NW_026000327.1:573059-583508 GCF_001458135.2 Marmota marmota marmota
CTTTTTTTTTTTTTTTTTTTTTTTTTTTTAGGGGCTTCATAAAGGTCAGAGTTCACATTTGGCAGGATCTAATGATGAACAACCTCTCTTTCCTACTGGGTCTACTCAGTATCTCCAGGCAGCTTGCACTAGTAGTCAAAATCAAAATGGACCTCACACTCTGCCTAGAAATTCAGTACCACAGGGGGATGCTCTCAATCACTTCTCCTCTCATATTGCTACCTCAGGTGGACAAAAAGGTATTACCTTTACCAAAGAGAGCAAACCTTCAAGAAATAGATCCTTGGGGTCTGAAACAAGGAGGCAAGATGGAGATACATCTAATAGCTATGCTGGTGTCAAGGAACTTTCTAATCATGTACATCAGGCGACAACAATTTCTATTTCCAGTCTTAACCATGGAGATTCTATATCACCAAATTTAATAATTACGGACAATCCTCAGCTTTCTGCCTTGTTAATTGGAAAAGCCAATGACAGTGTGGGCCCTGGAACTTGTGAAAAAGTCAATAATACTCATCCAGCTATTCATACAAAGACTGATAATTCTGTTGCCTCTTCACCTTCTTCAGCCATTTCCACAGCTACACCATCTCCAAAGTCGACTGAGCCGACTAGCACACACAGTGTTACCAGCCTTAATAGTCCTCACAGTGGTTTACACACGATTAATGGAGAAGGGCTAGAGAATTCACAGAGCTCTACAAAAATAGATCTGCCTATAATTAACCTCAAATCTGATCCTCAGATTATACCATCAATGTCTGTATCCATATACTCCAGTTCAACAGAAGTTCTAAAGGCATGCAGGTTAGTGTGGGAAAGTTCATCAAAAAGTGAAAATGGGAGTTGGGGTTTAGCTCAGAGGTAGAGCGCTTACCTAGCATGCATGAGGCAGTGGGTTCAATCCTCTGCACCATATAAAATAAAATACATTTTTATTTATAACTAAAAAAGTATATATTTAACAAAAAAACATGAAAATGGCTGACTGTTGGCCAGCTCAAAAGTCTTGATTTTTATCTTAAAAAAAAATGAAAATAGAATTTTGTTTTTTTGAAGTGTAGCAAAAGACCATATTACATCTAAAATAATAATTTCATAAGGAACATTGTTATTTTATACTTTACCAGATGTCAGAAGCATATATTTATAAAACATTACCTGAGAGATTATGTGTTTGGTTAGTGTTACTGACTTTTATTGATTATCAAAGTCATCAGCTTCAATGTGATTACCTTTTTCTGAGGATTAAAGGATTAATTTTTAAAAAGGAAAAGGCAGAAGTGGAGGGGCAAAGAGGAGTGGGGAGCTGAAATCTGAAAACTGGGGATAAAATTATTCATAGCCCAAGAAGTAACTAAGTGGTAAATGACAATCTTCCATCTAGTTGTTCTATGAGAACCAATTAGAAGAGTTGATAGTGGTACCTGTTCTCAGCAGAAGTTTGTGGACCCAGAAAATGGAAAGGAACATCTTTTTAAGAATGTTAATTTTCCTGATAAAGAAATTTTGATAAGAAAGATGACTAAATCATTGATGAATTTACCTAGAGAGTATCTTTTATTTCTGTAGTAAACAACAAGAAAATGTAAATGAAAATTGAAGTTAGATATTTTTAAATTAACTATTTTAAAAAGCAGTTTTACATATTTATAGATTTCTGCAATAAGCAACTTCCTGAGTCAAGAAGCTATTAGAATGGAGTAAACTTAATTTTTCCCATACCTACCTTTTCTGCTGCTTCATTATTTGACTATTGGACCCTTGTAGTAAGATTTAATTATATCTCTTGAACAATTTAGTGCATATATAATGGGAAGATAATTCTTTTTGTTGTCTGCAGGCCTATCCATTTGCATTAGGATTGGGGAGTATATATTTTAACAGGAAAAGACTTGTATAATTAGTGACATAAATATCTTCTTTAGATCTGTCCTAATAAATAAGAATTATTAGATGTGATTGTTTGAACCATTTATGCAGATAATACTTTAATTTTGTATTCCTAGTCAGTTTTTCTTTTCTTTTGCAATGGGGTCTGTTTTTTGGTTCCAAAGCTGGTCTCAAACTCCTGACTCTTTACGTCAGCTTCCTTAGGTATACAGAACTTTTGTTTCTAATTTATTTTAAATCTGTCTTGTTTATTCATCTTGGTAGCAACATAGAAGTCTGTTTCTTTTAAGATTTATTATTGTAATTTGTAAAAATTCAAGTAATTGATTCGGTCGTGGGTCATTTTTTCCAGTACAATCTTTCTTTTTTGAAATAAGTATCTACATTTTCCCATTACTTTACTTTCCTATAAAAGTAAATTCATTTTTAAAATTCTGTTATATAACTGTAGAAATACAGTTCTAAAGTCATTATTTCCTAAGCTCTGTATTCATATTGAGGTATTAAATAAGCTTAACTTGGTCTCAAAATAAATTAGGTTAAGAAACTTTTCTAGTACAATTAAATACTTGACTCATATCTTGAGACATCTCAAAATACTATTAATCATATGTCAAACAATTATTAGGTGATTGTTGTGAGAACATTAGAGTTGAATGTACAGAAACTAAGATGACAATGACTTCACTAGGAAGTATAATGAAGTATACAGTTTATTATTGACTGAAATGCATGATTTTATATATTATTTTTCCTTCTAGCAACTGCAATTATATAAAAATTAGAGGGTGGGGTTGTGGCTCAGCAGTAGAGTGCTCCCGTAGCACATGCAAGGCACTGGGTTCAATCCTCAGCACCATATAAAAATAAATAAATAAAACAAAGGTATTGTGTCCAATTACAACTAATATTAAAATAATAATATAAATTTAAAATATTTTTTTAAAAAAAGTGTAGCTGACGTATAGTTCAGCATTGAAGGCCATATTTTATTGTATAGAGACTATTATTGTTATGAAACTGTCCTAGTGAGGATATTTGAATTGTCCTGTAAATAAAGTATTTTCTCTTTTTTAAAAGTTATTTGGGAGATGGGGTTGTAGTTAGGTTGTGTTAAGAAATGTTGTACCTTTTATGGACTATTTAATATTATACCATAAAAGTACATTTCAAGCCTTACTTTTTATTAGCCCAATATCTAAGATCTTATAGGAATTTTTCTGTGCAGAAAATACAACAAAGCAGTGATAAATTTTCTTCAGAATTTGATTGTTCTATAAATTGAAATGAAAGACATAATTTCTTCAGAAGCAAATGCAATTAGTGATTTTTTTTTTTACTTTTCAAAATAAAGATTCTTTTCTTGTCTGAAATCTTAGTATTTTAAAGCTCTTTTCCTTTGATGTTTTAACATGTTGATTCTTCTAAAATTCTAATAATTAGGTAAGGCATTTTGAATCATTTGAAAGACTTGTTTTCTGAATTTGTTAAAATGTTAAGGCTTTAGGAGTTGTGCTTGTAATAATGAGTGCTTGCCTAGCATGTGTACAGCACTGGGTTTGATCCCCAGCGCCACATTAAAAACAAATAAATAAAATAAATAAATATATTGTGTCCATCTACAACTAAAAAGTAAATTTTAAGAAATATTAAGTATTTAGAAATATTCTTCTTACATTGCTTATACCTTAAGAAGAAGTTGAGTTTGATAGTGATTCTTATCACATTTTATGAATTTGTTATTTAGTAAATGTGATACTTTTCAGTAAAGGAAGAAATTATTCAGATACCATTAAGTAATAACCAGATATAATATATGAGGATGAGTAGCATATTTTTATATCTTCTTAAAAATTATTGTAATTTATAAATTTTGGAACCATGCTGAACATATTAGCCAGCTAATAAATAGAAAATAAGTTTTGAAAAGGAAGAACTAGTGAATTGCTGGGTTTAGAAGTTGTCACAAAGATATTTTGGAAATAATTAGTGAAATGTGTTGTTAAAAAATTATCTGTTGTCATTATTACTGATATCTAAACCTTTTGGACAAGTAATGTTTAATGGAGAGAATTTGACCATAGAATGAGTTAGAAAAATTAAGATAATAAATTTAAAAATTAATTATAATAGATAAAATAATAAATTAAAAAATTATATTGAAAAATATTTGTGAAGTTTATAGTATATTTTAAATAAAAGATAAAAGGAATCAAAGTGAAAATTTTGTGTAGTTAAAGAATCAAACTGAACATCTACTGAAATTAACAGCCATTCTTGAGTTTTTTATTGACTCAACCTGCCTCAGGATGATTGTATTTTTTATAAATGCTTTATATCTAACTTAATGCAGGTTTTTTCTATTTTCAAAGTAGGTATATTGCTGATTTCTTTTGCTTTTTTTAAAGGAATCTAGGGAAAAATGGCCTGTCTAACAGTCACATTTTGTTGGATAAATGTCCACCTCCACGACCACCAGCTTCACCGTACCCTCCCTTACCAAAGGAGAAGTTGAATCCACCCACACCTAGTATTTATGTGAGTCTCAACTGATTAACTATAAATAAATCAAGTGTCTGAACTTGTCTGCCTTTAGAGGATAGATAAATTTTTAAATCAATTCAGATGCCTTTTAGGAAACATTAAATTTATTTTCACAGTCTGAATATTTAAAAAATATATTTATTTTCCAAAGGATGATAAAAAAGTGTTCTTCATCTGCATATGGTACACTCCTTTTTTTTTCTTGATAAATATAAAGTTTAAACTGTGAGTTGGTTGAAAAATGACACAGTCTCATCAATTTCTTTACATTCTGCCTTCAATGTTAATTGCTGAAGGAAAAAGGTAGTTCAAAAAGTAAAAAAATTAAAAAAAAATACTTTCTTGTATCTGGCAAAGAAGTTTGTTGATCATTGGTATATTAAAAAATATTTTGTGAAGAAAAATTTTTGAATCTATTTTCAGATATTAACTGGGATTTTGAGAACCTCCAAAGATAGTTGTTTCAGTTTAAGCATTTAGTAAATATGTTTTTAAATCTGCATTGCATGACTTAATAATTGTGTGAACCTTAAAAATTTATTAAGTTTAGGCCTTTTTAATCAAAGAATTTTTCTACTTCCAAAAAAGGTAGTTGAGAATGAAAATGATATGGAATGTTATTAAAAAGTTTACCAAAATATAATAGGTATTTCAAATTTTGAATTTGAAACTACCTACCATTTTTGAATGTCATCAATGTAAGTATTTGATACAGAAAGTTGAATTGAAATTCAGATAATAAAAATTCAGACAATATTTGTGTTTTTCTCCTGATGAGTTTGTGCCTTTCATTGTTTCATTAACCTTCCTAGTCAAAAAAGAAAAAAATCCTAGGCTAAGAAGTGAAGATACAGACCTTAGAATGAACTTAAATTTATAAGTGGATTTGTGAGATTTAGCTTTTTCTCTATCAGACATTATCTTAATTCCTTACCCAATTAAAATTAGATAACTTTTAGAGAAGGATAGAAATAGATGCGAGAGGATGTTTTCATCAAATTTTGAAGAAATGAATACAAAAAGATTTGTATTCTTTTTATTTCTCTAAGTAATGGAAGTACACTTGGAAAGTATACTTGGGAAATACTTGAAAAGTTAAAATATTTAAATGTCATTTTATGAATCTTTGATGAAAGAGGTGAAGGACATTAAAACATTTAAATATATTTCTTTAAAATAGAAATTTACAGAGTTGTTTCCACAGTTTTTTGAAAAGACTAGTATGTAGTCTAGACTTTATAAACTGTTGAGTTGGTTGAAAAATGACATGAATTTGCAGAATAATAGTCATTTTCTTGAGACCTAACAATACATTTTAATTTTATAGTTGGAAAATAAGCGCGATGCTTTCTTTCCTCCATTACATCAATTTTGTACAAACCCAAAAAACCCTGTAACAGTAATACGAGGCCTCGCTGGAGCTCTTAAGTTAGGTAAGCATTTAAAAAAAAGAAAAAAAGTTGAACAAGAAATGTTTCAATTAAGAACACAAATAGAAGAGCACCAGTAGAAACTTGCTGATTTGTTTTTACCATTTTGAATTTTTATTTTAATTCTGTCACTGTTTTTATTTATCTCTGTTTCTCTCTCTTCCAATCTCGTCTCTGTCTTTATCTTTCCTGCTGTCTGTCTCATTAAAATTTTGATAGTTTTTAAAACAATCGTATTTGTTTTAAGAAAGTCTGTCTGCGGAATTTGGGCATACATATTTTTAATGTATAATGTTAATGATATTGGTTATTGGCAATTTCTGCAGTGAAGTTTAAATTGAGTACCAGTTATGAAACACAAAAACTTAATTTTATTATATAAATTTTTATATGAAATATACAGAGCATTTAATTCTGCTTATAAACACCATAACTCATTTGTTAAACTGATAGTTATATCCTGGTTCTACTGTGAAAATCTGGTACCAAATGACTTTTCTTAAGGAAAACTAATGGAACTACACAAAGATAAATTTTTAAAGGACTTTGAATTTTTTATTGTACTGAAAATAATTTTATTCACTAACAAAACTTATTTTTTATGAAGATCTTGGACTTTTCTCTACCAAAACTTTGGTAGAAGCTAATAATGAACACATGGTAGAAGTGAGGACACAGTTGTTGCAACCAGCAGATGAAAACTGGGATCCCACTGGTACAAAGAAAATTTGGCGTTATGAAAGTAATAGATCACATACCACAATTGCTAAGTATGCACAGTACCAGGCCTCTTCCTTCCAGGAGTCATTGAGAGTAAGTTTGTTTGGTTTTACTCCCTCCATTTTATAGAGCACATTACTTTTGTAACTACTTGGTGTTTACTATTGTGTTTTATAAATACCTGGAACTGGTGACATAAGTGAAAATGATAATAAGAGAGATAACTTAAACCTTATTAAACTAAAATTTAAGCAAGGTTATAGTTAATAATACATGTATACATAGAAGAAATTATTATCTAGTATCTATTTTGATTTTTGAATATTTTCATTTAAAATTATAAACTAAGCCTACATTATAGTTGGGAGAATGATAATAATAATGTGAAGAAAATTTGGAGGCAGCTCAAATGTTCACTCAACCAATGAAGAAATGTTTCATTTTGTGTATACACACACACACACACACACATATACACGTGCGCGAACACTCGCGCCATCATCTCATGGCTTTAAAGTAAATTTCCTTCATTATTTGTAGTATTGAGGTCTTTTATTGCATTGGCAACTGGATATCTTCTTTGGAGAAATTTGCATATTAATTTTTAGCCTGATTATCTGTTATTTTATTGTTGAGTTTACAAGTTTTTTGGGTTTTATTTTTAATTATTATTTAATTGTAGTTGGACACAATACCTTTATTTTATTTATTTTTATGTGGTGCTGATGATTGAACCCAGGGCTTCGCATGTGCTAGGCGAACTCTCTACCCCTAGCCACAACCCCAGCCCAGTTTAGAAGTTTTTATAGATTATGAATATTATTCTGTGTAAGATATGATTTTGAAAGTATTTTCTCCCATTTTGTTGGCTATTTCACTTTTTGGTAGTGCTTTTTGATGCACATATTTTAAATTTTTGGTGGTTTTTAATTTATTTATCTTTTCTTTTGTTTTCTGTGCTTTGAAGTCTAAGCATCATTGCCAAATTCATATCACAGAGCTTTTCCACTATTTTCTTCTTACAGTTTTGTAACACTGAAAATAGGTATGGGGTTTTATTTGAACCTAACAGAATGTTCTAACAATATATCAGGCAACTGATATATTTTGAGTTAATTTTCCTATGTGGTCTAAAATAAGAGCTGTGCTTCATTCTTCTGCATGTTGAAAGCCAGTTTTCTTAGTATCATTTATTGAAAAGACTAACCTTTGCCCTATTCAATGAACTTAGAAGAGAGTCTTTGAACTTTTTGTGAGTATGCTATTATCTCTGGTGCTTTCCCAAAATTGTCTTTATTGGTTGAAAATATTTCCTTTTAAATAATATTATTGATTAATTTTCATATTGTATCATCCTTGATTTTCAGGAAAAAAAGAATTTGGAGCATGGCATATAATCTTTTTTGATGTGTTGCTAAATTCAATTTACTAATATTTGTATTAATAAATTTAATAAACATTGCAGTATAGTTTTCTAGTGTCTTTATCTCTCTAGTGTAAAACTGCCTCATAGGATTAATTGGAAATTGTTTCCTCCTCTTTAATTTTTAAAAAATTTTTAATAGCAGGCAAAAACTATCCCAGTCTTTCGAACTATCCCTAGATGGGTTAGAATTGTGCACATGGACTCTTCTATTTCTGGTTTGTGGGGCAGATAATTAACTATGTTGTCAAAACCTCCAGAGCAGCACTGTTATTCATATGCCTGACCAGGAGTAGAATAAGAACAAGTAAAGACACCATAGGATTTCCTTATGATTTTAGCATGGCTTTGTCTTGATTGTTTGCTTTTTTTGATGTAGATGTGTGACTGTTTTCTACAGATACTAAACTTCTTTCAGGCTATTTTTAAGACTTTTTTCCATGAGAAAATAACATGGCCTTAAAATCTCTCTTATTACCATTTTCGCTTATGTCACCAGTTCCAGGTTTCTGTTTTATTGCTTTATTGAGATAATTTATACAGCATAAAATTCACCAATTTAGTTTTGTTTTATTCCATAGTACTGGAACTTAGGATCTCTTGTTGTTGTTGTTTTGTTTGTTTGTTTGTTTTTTGGAACTGAGGGTCGAACCAAGAGATTTGCAAATGTAAGGCAGATACTTTGCCACTGAGCTATATCCCAGCCCTAATATCTCTTAAATGCTAGGCAAATGCTATACATACATCCTGACCCTAATGGATCAATTTAAAATATACAGATCAAATATATTCATAGTTGTACAGCCATCATCATAATTATTGTTAGACATTCTGTTAGGTTCAAATAAAACCCTATACCTATTTTCAGTGTTACATTGTCCTAAACTTCTATAGTCTTAAGAAAGTATCTTGTTCTTTCTGTATTTATAGATTTGCCTAATTTGAGTATTAATGTAAATGTATGCTATAATGTGTGTCATGAACAGTCTTTTTTATTATTATTATTAACCTAAGATTTTCAATGTTTATTTATATCATGTATCAAGAATTTATTTCTTTTTTATTACTAAATAATATTCCATTACTAAATATATATTCCATATATATCACTTTTTTGGAGAGTTGTCTTCAGTCAGTTGACAGGATTCAGTTGCATTTGCTTTGTAACTATTCTTAATAATATTGTTCTTATTATTCATGTTTTTGATGCTCTTAGGTAATTATGTGGTAGAATTGCTAGGTGATGTGGAAACCCGGTGTTGATCACTTTAAGGAACTGCTAGTTTGCTTTTAAAAATGGCTGCATCATTTTTTATTTCTAGTCTTAGTTTATAAGTGTCCATTTTTTCATCCTTTCTATCACCTGTGTATTATCTTTTGATTTTAGCCACTGAAGTATTTGTGAAGTAACAGCTCTTACAATTGTGATTTGTGTTTGCAAATAGGAAATAAATGCTGTTTATTAAGATTTTTTTTTCATGGCTATATTGTCCGTGTTAACATCTTTGTTGAAGTATATGTTCTATTTCTTTATCCATTGTTTAATTGGCTGTTTGTCTTTTGCTATTAATGGTCTTTCGGTATACTGTTATTACAATTCATTGACAAGTATTTAAAGTACATTTTTTTTTTCTGTTACAAATTACTTTTCCATTTTTTTTATGATGTTCATTGAAGTATAAGTTTTAATTTTATTAGTGTCTAATTTATTTGGCTTTCTGGGATTGCTTTTCTTTTTTCACCATCACTAAAAGTATATGCATAATACATGCTCTTGCAGATTTAGCAATGTTTTTCTTTTAAGAGTTTTCTTGTTATATCTTTTTATATCTAGGTTATTGATATATTTTGAGTTGAATTTACCACATGATATTAGGTTTAAGTTCAATTTCATTCATTTTCATGTGAATTTTATCCATCATTTATTTATAATTTCATTCATAATTTTGTCATCCTTGTAAAAACAATTTTTTATTGAGCATTTTTTTACTAGTGCTATGAAAATAATTATTCATAATTCATGTGTCAAAATATTCAGAAGTTCTAGGAAGAACATCTTCCCTATGTTCTTACCTTTGTTGTGTGATTTATAAAGGAAAGACAGAGTGACTAAATAAAAATATAATCAGAAATAGAGCATCTTAACTTTTTTCATGCTCTATATATACAGTAGGTATGTATATTGGTATGTGTATGCAAAGATACACTTCCTACTTTGAAATGTGTACCATTACTTTGCCAGTTGGTCTTCCTAATTGATGTAGATAGTTCTGTTTCTTCCTGGTCTTATTTTAATTTGTTCATTTTCTTCTCGTATTTGGGACAGGTAGAAGAATATACAGATTTCCATTTTATAGAGTAAGGCCAATATGAAAAGACAAAACAAGGCTTTTCAAAATAGACATATTTACATACATACATACATATATATATATA
>NW_026000327.1:585684-641459 GCF_001458135.2 Marmota marmota marmota
ATTTTTTTTTTTTTTTATTTCTTCCACTTAAGAAATTTCATTAAGGAGGTTGATGCCTGTGCATATGTTGGAGTTTGGGTCTACATTTTCTTTTAACAGTTGCAGAGTTTTTTGTCTAATTCCTAGGTCTTTGATTCACTTTGAGTAGGTTTTTGTGAGAAAGATAGTGGTCAAGTGTTATTCTTTGACATATGGATTTCCCGTTTTCTCAGCACCATATTTTGATGACTTCAGCATCATTCATCTTACTCTGGATAGCTTTGGCTATTCTGAGTCTCTTACTTTTTTTTTTTTTTTTTAATTGTAGGTGGACTCAATAATCTTTATTTTATCTTTATGTGGTGCCGAGGATCCAACCCAGTGCCTCATGCATGCTAGGTGAGCGCTGTATCACTGAGCCACAATCTCAGCCCTGAGTTTCTTACTTTTTCCAAATGAATTCTGAAGTATTTTTTCTAGTTCTGTGAAGAATGTTACTGGGTTTTGATAGAGATTGTATCAAATCTGGATAATGCTTTTAGTAGAACGGCCATTTTGACACTAAGTATTGTAAGAGAATTCTAAGAGACTCAGAATAGCCAAAGCTATCCAGAATAAGATGAGTGATGCTGTCTGTGAACATGGAAGGTCTTCATTTCTTCTAAGGTCTTCTTCAATTTCTTTTTTCAGTATTGTGTAATTTTCATTAAGATTAATATCCAAGTATTTTTGTTGTTGTTTAGAAGTTATTTTATATTGCATAGTTTTCCTAATTTATTTTCAGCAGATTCATTAGTGAAGTACAGGAAAATGATTGCTTTAGTAGGCTGATATTGTGTATTGATACTTACTAAATTTGTTTATCAGTTTTAGAAGTCTTTTGGTGGAGTTTTTTGGATCTTCTAAATATAGGATCCATGAGCAAACACATCATTTGACTTTGTCTTTTAGTTTTGTATCTGTTTGATTTCCTTCTATTGTCTTGATTGCTCTGGCTAGAATTTTTAAGAACTATGTTGAAAGGAGTGACGAGAGTGGACATCATTGATTTCTTCCTGTTGTTGGAGGAAATGCATTCAGTTTTTCTCCATTTAATATGATATTGTATCATATAGTCTTTACAGTGTTAAATAAGGTAAGTTCCTTCATGCCTAGTTTCTTTAGTGATTTAATATGAATGAGTGGTGTACTTTGTCAAATGGTTTTTCTTCATGTACTGAGATAAACACGTGATTCTTGTCCTTAACTCTATTTCTGTGGTGAATTATATTTATTGATTTGACATGTTGAGCCATACTTTCATCCTGAGGATGAAACCCAGTTAGGCATAGTACACCATATTCTTAATGTGTTTATGAAAGAATTTTTCATATATTGACAGTGGTCTGAAATTTTCTTTTCTTTTTTGTGCCTTTTCTGGTTTTGATATCAGGGTTACACTGGCTTCATAGGATAAATTTGTCAGTGTTAAATTCTTTGCTATTTCATGGGATAGTTTGAGAAGAATTGGTGGCATTTATTTCTTTAAAAGGTTTAGTAGAACTTGTTCAGCCCTGGGCTTTTCTTTGTAAAGCTTTTTGTAGCTGCTTCAGTTTCATTACTTGAGATTTTTTACCTTATTGGATTTAAAAGTTTTCAAATGAATTTCTAATGAATCTCTTGATTTCAGTAGTGTCTGTGGTGATATTTGCCTTTTCTTCTCTAATTTTATTAACTTGGGTCTTCTCTCGTTCCTTTGATTAGTTTCTTTCAAAGAATCAACTCCGTTTCATTGGTCCTTTGTGCTTTTTGTTTTATTTTGCTTCATTGTCAATTTCATTGTCTTTGGCTCTGATTTTGTTTGTCCCCCTGTACTGGGGATTGAACTCAGCACCACTTATCACTGAACCACATCTCCAACCCCATTTTTAAATTTTTTTCTTTTTAATTTCTGAGATAGGGCCTTGCTAAATTTCTGAGGCTGGCTTTGGACTTGTGATCCTTCTGCCTCAGCCTTCTGAGTATCTTTGTGTACCACCATACCCAGCCCTTGTTCTGATTTTAATTATTTTCTATCTTCTACTGATTTTAGTGTTAATATGCTCTCCTTTTTCTAGGGCTGTAAAGTGTGACATTTGATTATTTATTTTTTACATTTCTTGTTTTGTTTTTATAGGAACTCAGTGCTATAAACTTTCCCGTTATAACTACCTTCACACTCTTCCAGAGATTTTGACATGTTTTCTCATTGTTCTCATTTGTGTCTAAGAATTTTTTTTATGTCTCCTGATTTTTTTCTGCTATCCAACATTCAAAGGTTATTATTTCATTGCTAGGATAGAATTGTTGCTGTTTTGTTTTTATTCTATTGTTGATTTCTAGTTTCATTGTTTTATGATCTGATAGAATGCAAGGAATTATGGTTTTTGTTGTTGTTGTGTGTGTGAATATTTGCTTTGTGACCTAAAATATGATCTTTTACAAAAAATGTTCTGTGTGCCACTGAGAAGAAAGTGAGTCATGTTGTAAATGGATGAAATATTGTTTAGATGTCAACTAGGTATACTAATTCATAACATTTTTTAGTTCTGAAGAATCTTTACTTATCTGGATAATCTAGCTAATAGAGAAGTGTATTGAAATCACCTAGTATTTTTGTATTGGTTTTTTTTTTATTGTTAATTTTTAGAAGAGTTTGTTTTATGTAAGTAGAAACACTGTTGTTTGGGACATAAATATTTATAATCATTGTATCTTGTTGTTGGATGATTTTCTTAACCATCTCTTTAATTCTGCATGTCTTTGACTTTTCTGATTAATTGTGACTTGTAGTCTACTTTGTCTGATTTGAGAATAGCCAACTTTCCTGGCGTTTGGATCTACCAATCTGTGTATTTTGTTTGAAGAATTTAAACTATTTATATTCAGTTATTCAAGAGAGATGATTTTTATTTTCTGCCATTTTGATTTTTTTCTAATGGTTAATTTAGATTTGATTCTCCTTTAATTTTTTTTCGTAGTGCATATCATTGAAATGTAGGTTTTTTTCTCCTGCATGAAATATTATGTTTTATAGTACAGACATAGTAATTATGAATTATTTTAGTTTCTACGTATCATGAAAGTTTTATTTCATCTTAAGTTGTGAAGAATAATTTAACCAGATATAGTAATCTTGGTGGTATGTATCATTCTTGGATTTTATTTTAGGACCTGGATTCAGAAATAAGTTGAAATTTGAATTAGTTTACCTCTAAATATGATCTGCCATTTTTATTTTACAGCTTTTAAAATTGTCTCCTAATTCTGTATATTTGGCATTTTTTCATTTTAATGTGTTTTGGAGAGGACTTCTTTTGGTCTTGCTTATCAGAGTTCTTTACAATTTTGTATTTGGATTTTCATTTGATTTCTAAGATTTGAAAGATTTTCTAATATTATGTCATTGAAATATCATATGCTTTTCTTGAGTTTGTTTTTTGAAACCTTAATCTACCCCAGCAATTCTTAAATCTGGTTTCTTGAATATGCTGGAATGGTCTCCTAACATCTTTTCTTTATGTTTTTAACATTATTTTTAAGATTATATACTTTGTTTTTATGACAAGCTATATTCAGAGTCACGTAATCTATTACTGTTACTTTCCGTTGAATTTTAAATTTGATTTCTTGACTTTCATTTCCAGGATTTCTGTTTGGTTCCTTTTCAGAGTCTCTTTTTTCTAAAATGATCTTTCTTTCACTTTCTGTATTTTCTAAATTCACTCTCTACACCTTTTAGCACAATGAACATTAACTGTGAACTTTGTAAATTCTTCCTCTGACATTTACTCTTCTTTCATGTTGACAGAGTTAATTGTTGAGGCATTTTTTTGGTCACCCACATTCCATATCAGCTGTGCCTTCATTCCCTCTTTTCCATGCTTCAGAGAAATTAGAGATCCCTCCCTGGTTCCTCTCCATCATCTTACCTATTCCTCAAAACAAGCCTCTTTTTTTTTTCTTTTCCCTAGTTTGTATGGACAGCATGCCTTTATTTTATTTGTTTATTTTTATGTGGTGTTAAGGATCGAACCCACTACTTTACACATGCTAAGTAATCACTCTGCCACTGAGCAACAACCACAACCCAAAACTTGCCTTTGTGATGTTATAATAGAATATTAATTCTCCATTTCTGGTATTTTTTAACAACTTTTTCCTAACAATTTGCCTATAAATGTTGTTTATTATTAGTTCTGTCTTTAATTCCCAGGACATCTGTAAAAGTTACATTCCTTTGTCACTTAGAAACTTTGGCCAAAGGAAAATTAGAATAGGTTTTTGCTTTTCTTGTAAATTAGTACAATACCAGAATTTCATAATATTACTTTGTGTCAATACAGAGGTTGAGTACAAAGTCAGTGCAATTTAACATTTCTTGGGTCTTTATTTAATTTGAAAATATTAAGAAATTGGAGGTATTTTCTACAAACTGTACTGTGCATGTATTTCTGTTTTTAAAATATGGACATTTGTAGGATACTAAGTGTGAATCTTCTGCTTACTCTGTAGGAAGAAAATGAAAGAAAAACACAACTTAAAGACTACTCAGATAATGAATCCACATCTTCAGATAAGTAAGTAATTTTTAGCATCCACTCTGTATTTCTGTCTGAAAGGCATGGATCTAATACTTTCTCTTTTTTTAAGTTCTGGAAGGAGAAGAAAAGGACCTTTTAAAACCATAAAATTTGGGACCAACATTGACCTCTCTGATAACAAAAAGTAAGTTTATTAACTAAAACAAAGGGGATTACAGAATTGAGATTTGCCTTCCTTCCTATTCTTTCACTTAGTCATTATATTGTGTTGACATCTAAGTTTTGGATAAAATTTTTAAGACTCATATATTATTGTATAAGATCTTATAATTAGAATTTTTTCTTCTGGAAAAAACATACTAATTTACAAGCTTAAAAATAGAAAGTACAGGGCTGGGGATGTGGCTCAAGCGGTAGCACGCTCGCCTGGCATGCGTGTGGCCCGGGTTCGATCCTCAGCACCACATGCAAACAAAGATGTTATGTCCGCCAAAATCTAAAAAATAAATATTAAGATTTTCTCTCTCTCTCTCTCTCTCTCTCTCTCTCTCTCTCTCTCTCTAAAAAAAAAATAGAAAGTACATTGTTTATTTCACTTATTAGGCTTTTATAAATTATATATGAGACTTTTTTTGGTGATCTCTATTTTAGGAGTTTTCTCTTTGAAAAAAGTTAAAACACTTTACTATTACTATTAAAATATTTCTATGTGTAACATCTTCTGATTGAATCATAAGAATTTGAATGGGGCTGGGTTGTGGCTCAGTGGTAGAGCACTTGATGAGCATGTGGGTTCAAACCTCAGTACCACATAAAATAAATGAATAAAATAAAGCTATAAAAATATTTAAAAAAAAAAGAATTTTGAGGACCTGATTAATTCTCACTAGTATTTGCAAAGAATTTCACTTTCAATCTGTTATTTTATTGCAGGTGGAAGCTGCAGTTACATGAGCTGACTAAACTTCCTGCTTTTGTACGTGTTGTATCAGCAGGAAATCTTCTAAGCCATGTTGGTCATACCATCCCGGGCATGAATACAGTTCAATTATATATGAAAGTTCCAGGGAGTAGAACACCAGGTGATTTTTATGAACGAATATATCTTATATAGTTAAAAAACTAAAGTTTAAATCAAAAAACACACAGAATCAATATCTTTGCATTTATTTATTTACTTTCTTCTTTTAATTTGTTGTAATTAGTTACATAACAGTAGAATGTCTTTTGACATATCATACATAAATGGACTGTAACTTCTCATTCTTCTGGTTGTACATGATCCACAGGTACACAAGTTGTGTAATCATATGTGAACATAGGGTAATAATGTCCAATTTATTCTACTGTCCTTCGTACCCCCTTATCACTTCTTCTCCTTTCACTTCCCTCTGAGTAATTCAAATTACTTCTATTCTTTCCTAGCCCCCATGCTCTTATTGTGAATTAGCATCCGCAGTCAGAGAAAACATTCAGCCTTTGGTTCTCTAGAATTGGCTTATTAGGCTTAGCATAGTATTTTCTAGCTCCATCCATTTACCAGCGTATGCCCTAATTTCATTCTTCCTTATGGCTGAGTAATATTTCATTGTGAATACATTCCACATTTCTTTAACTTCTTTATTCATTAATCATTTGAAGGGCACCTAGGCTGGTTTCATGGGTTAGCTATAATGAATTGAGCTGCTATAAATATTTATGTGACTGTGTCACTGCAGTATGCTGATTTTAAGTGATTTAGGTATAAAACCAGGAGAGAGATAACTGAGTCAAATGGAGGTTCCATTCCAAGTTTTTTGAGAAATCTCCATAATTCTTTTCACAGTGGTTGCACCAATTTGCAGTCCTACCAGCAATGTATAAGTGTACCTTTCCCCCCACATTTTCACCAACATTTATTGTTGCTTGTATTCTGATAATTGTCATTCTGACTGAAGTGCCATGAAATCTCAGTGTCGTTTTTGGTTTGCATTTCTCTAATTAATAGAGATGTTGGACATTTTTTCATTTATTTGTTGATTGATTGTACTGTGAAATGTCTGTTCAGATCCTTACCATTTATTGAATAGGTTATATCTATTTATAATTACTAAAACTGAAATGATTTTTTTGAAGTTGTTTTTCTTTGTAATAAGTGTTTGTAATTATAACTAATATCAGTATTATTTTGTTCCCTTAGGTGTAGAGAATAAAGTAATTTAAAAAATTAAACTGGGAAAGGAGCATTAAGTCCTTTACTGAGTAAAGGCCATAAATTATTATTCTATTGACTTCGAACTGTCAGGTGTTTCTAATTTTTTTTCACTACAGTTATTGTAAGAAAGAATCACATTTTATCATGAACTTCTTTATGGACCATATGTGAAAAAAAATTTTATTGATAATACTTAAAATATAGTGTACTGCTGTTTTACTTATTTGTTCCGTTTTTTTTCCCCCTTCATTTTTAAAAAAATGATTTACAAAAACTACCTAAAGTTTTAGTCAACAGAATTCTTCTTTAAGGGCTAGGATAATCAAAGTTTTACTTGATATTTTCCAAATATATGTGAGACTTGATATGTTACAAATATATGTGAGAATGGGAATCTCACTTGTTATGTGTTGCAAATATACATAGGAATGAAGATCTAGCTTGTTCTATTATTTTATAGAAACTGAAATTTGTAAAGAAATGAAAAATTGAGAATTTGTATTAATTTTGATCTGAGAATTTTTTTTCATCTTCAAAATAAGGTTACTTTAGTATAAATTTCACATGTAAGATCTCTTTAAACTGTTTAATTTGGAAGTTTAATTAATTAGGAAAAATTTCAAAGGCTGCAACAAAATTTCCATGGCCAGCAATATTCAGATAACAGTGACAAATGGTGTTTTTTTTCTTGAGTCAGTTCAGAAAAATTTTCATCTCTGAGCTCTGAAGAATGCAGTGTAACTTCATAATAATAATGTTATCAATCTGTTGTTTGGTAGAAGAAGTGAGAATCAGCTTTCATTTCTTACAAAAGTCATGATATTGCTGTTCAGTAGGTCTCTGAGAACATCACATAAGAATATTTTTGCAAATCTGCCAATGAATAATACAGTTTGAGCACAAAAATTATAACTATTAATTTTGAAAACCTTAAGTGAAATTGCATGTAATGAAAATGTATTCTTTTCATTAAAAATTTAGAGGAGGTAAAAATATGATATCTTTTGTCAGAGTGTCTAAAATGTTTGGGATTTTTAGTTAAGTAAGGGAGTATTAGTATATTTTTCAACTTTCGTTCCTATGGAACCTTAAGGAATTTCTTGGCAGAAATCTGATATGTTTTGTTTTCTAGATATAATTAAAAGAAACATTACTTTGGGTTGCTGTTCTATGTGAATTTTTTTTTTGTTGTTACATAAATAAAAAATGGTATCTGTGTAATAGAGTTCACAATCTGAATGCTCTGTGTGTTAAAAAAAAATTCAGATTATTCATAGACCTTAAGATCAGATCATATATATGGTACTTGTAGCTCTTCCAGTATGGGTAAATGAATGGCCTTGCCTATGGTGTTCCAGCTACTCTCATTTTAATTTTTATTTATTTTTTGGTACTAGGGATTGAACCCAGAGGCATTGGCCCACTGAACTATGTTCTCAGCAACTTTTATTTTTTGCTGACTAAGTTGCCCGGACTGGCTTTAGATTTGTGATCCTCTTGTCTCCTCATCCTCTAGAGTTCCTGGGATTTCAGGTGTGCACCACCATGCCTTTCTCTAATTTTAATTTTTTGGGGGAAGGGGTACTAGGGATTAAACTCAGGGGCGCTAGACCACTGAGCTCCATCCCCAGCCCTATTTTGTATGTTATTTAACACCTTGCTTTTGCTGAGGCTGGTATTGAACTCATGGCCCTCCTGCCTCTGCTTCCTGAGCCACTGGGACTACAGACTTGGTCCATCATGCCCAGCTCTAATTTTAGTTTTTAAAGCCTCAAACCATGAGCAGTATTATCCACTTACCCATGATGAAAGAGTCAACAGGTTTTTACCTTACATCAGGTTGGGATGTGATAGCACCTACAAAATGACTGAAACCCCATTTACATTTTGAAAACTTTCTTTTTTTAATTTATTAATTTTTGATACTATTTGTATCAAAAGGAAAGAGGAAATCATAATTAGAAGGTATATATTGCATTTAATGTATTATTCTCACTTCTAGATGTCTCTTTTTCACTTAGTCTTCAAAATTCTCCAGTAAATTAAAGGCATTTTCTCCACTAAATTTTTACTATGATAATGACTTTAATTTTCTTTTACTTTTTAGGTCACCAAGAAAATAACAATTTCTGTTCTGTTAACATAAACATTGGCCCAGGTGATTGTGAATGGTTTGTTGTACCTGAAGATTATTGGGGTGTTCTGAATGAATTCTGTGAAAAGTAGGTTTCAGAAATTAAATTTTCTTTTAATATATGATTGTGAAAAAATGTTTTTTGTACCAGACAATATACAAAGTTGAGTTTCTTCATAGAACTACAGGATTTTTACTTTTTATTCAGCAGAAATTTTATTTTAAGTGACTTGATTTTAAATCAAAAAAAAATTTTGTTACATGGGATACTTAAAGATATTTAAAAAACAGCCTCTAAATTAGTAATAGATAAAAATTGAGAATAGAAAGTAAACTCTTTTTTTATGTTAGAGTTAAAAAATTGATATAAACATGTTTTTGATAGATGTGCTTTAAGGGAAAAATAGGCTTTTTATAATTGTTTTTTTTAAATGATAAGAACTCTTAAATAAATTGTTCTATAGCTTGTTAATAACTTAGTTTTGTGTATTTTTGTGAGTCAGCCTCATAACATTATTATCAGTGCCTCAAACAAGGGACTCTCATTAGTTTTTCAAAGTTGACAGTGGAATTAGGGGGAAAAATCTGTATTGTATATATACAACACATGATAAAAATGGGACAGAAGCCTCATAGTCATTCTTATGTAAGATCTATTTTAAAATTAATTCAGATGTATATCCGACAATAATTTTTTTTGTTTTGTTTTCTGTGGTAGGGATCAAAATCAGAGTTTCACACATGATAGGCAGCAACTCTAGTGTTGATAGACCCCAAACTCAGTAATTTTTTAAGTTAAAATTTAAGTATTTTTATGTTTAATTGACAAAAAAATACTTACCATGTGATGCTTTAATACATGTTTGTATTGTATAATGTTCACATGGGGTTAAACATCTGTTTCCTTAAACTTTTTTTTTTTTTTTTTTTTGGTGGGAGGGTACTGGGGATTACATTTAGGGGCAGTCAGCCACTCAACGACTGAACTACAATCACAGCTCTTTTTTTTTATTCTGTATAGAAACAGGGTCTCTTTGAATTGCTTGGTGCCTCGCTTTTGCTGAGGCTGTCTTTAAACCCCCAATATCCTGTCTCAATCTCCCAAACTGCTGAGATTACAGGTGTGTGCTACCACATTTTTTTTTAATTTACTTTTTAGTTGTAGGTGGATACAATACCTTTTATTTTATTTATTTATTTTTACATGGTGCTGANTTTTTTTTATTGGTTGTTCAAAACATTATAAAGCTCTTGACATATCATATTTCATACATTAGATTCAAGTTGGTTATGAACTCCCAATTTTACCCCAAATACAGATTGCAGAATCACATCGGTTACACATCCACATTTTTACATAATGCCCTATTAGTAACTGTTGTATTCTGCTACCTTTCCTATCCTCTACCATCCCCCCTCCCTCCCCTCCCATCTTCTCTCTCTACCCCATCCACTGTAATTAATTGTTTTAGTTTTGTTTCTTCTCCTCCTCCCCTCTTCCTTCTTAACTAAAAAATATTTTTTCTCTAGTTTTCTTCAGTTTCAATTTGTAGTGTATGGGTAAATTAGGGGTAAGGTTTATTTGATACTTATAGCTTTTTTTTTTCTTTTTGATTATTTACTTTTTGTAATAAGTCTTTAGAAATATGAAGAAAACATGATTTTTTTTTTTATCCTTCATTTGTTAGGGTCTTGTAGACGCACACTAGTTTTAGAAGGAGAAAAGGAGGAAAATAAGAATCTATGTCAACAAAGCATCTTTTATCATTTTAACAAGTGCTGTTTCTTATATGTTAACATTTCTAATGTATACATTTCTTCTTGAGAAAACTTAGTGTGAAGTAAAGTATATCATCAAATTCTTTGTGAAAACATCAATGTAAATAAAAGAATCACAACAGTTATATTGTAATGAAGGAGAGTGATAAAAAAATTAGACTTCAAAATTAAGCCTTAACTATCTATGCATGGTGACAATGATTGAAATCTCAGTGACCTTTAGGAGAATCATAAGTTGAAGGCCAATCTCATCAACTTAGCAAGACCCTGTCTCAAAAAAAAAAAATATATATATATATATATAATACAGAAGATCAGTAGAATAAAGGGAAGGAAATGGGGAGGAAGAAGGGAAGCAGAGGGAAGGGAAAGGGAAAAAACTTGGGTCTGAATTAAAACAAATTATATTCTATGCTTTTCTGATGATTTAATATGAATCATATACATATATGATTCATTACATATATTAAATATAACTAAAAACAGCCAATATAAATAAATAAACAAATAAATAGCTGGGAGGATATGATTCAGTGTAGAGTTCCCCTGGGTTCAGTCACTGTTACCAAAACACTTAAAAAAGAAAACATCCCTGAATTCAATCCACAGTGTATTTAAAATAAATAAATAAACCTTATATGTACATATATGTGTTTCTTTTGATAGTTTTACTCAACAACTTCATTTTAGTCAACTAATTGCTAAGCCCACATAGAAAGAGATACCCCTTTTTTGCTTATATTTTAGAACAGTTAGAAGATGACTCTCACTTCAATTTTGTCTTAGGAATTAAAGGAAATTCTAGTCTTTTATCTGTAATATTTTGGTTCAGAGTTTAAATGACTTGATATAATCCTCATCTTCTGTATTATAGAAACTAGATATTAAAAGTTTCTTCAGTTGAAATGAAATTAGAAGTTGTTCTATTTTAAATGTAACTTTAACTTTTAGGTGTTTGAATAGTAAAATAAAGATTATAGTCATTAATGTTTGCCCAGGTCAACCAATACTCATGCAGTTAATTTTTCCAAATATGGATTCTATCACATTGAAGTGTTCACTTTTAAAAAATGCAGTTCTCTTTACAGTGCTTGTGCAGCTCAACTCTTTAATGAAATAAATGCAATTTTTTAAAAACTTTTAAAATTATCTTCTGATCTTTGATGAAAAATAATTCTTTGTATTATTTATTCCCCCTCCCCCAGAAATAATTTGAACTTTCTAATGAGTTCTTGGTGGCCAAATCTTGAAGATCTTTATGAAGCAAATGTTCCTGTGTATAGATTTATTCAGCGACCTGGAGATTTGGTCTGGATAAATGCAGGCACTGTGCATTGGGTGCAGGCTGTTGGGTGGTGCAACAACATTGCCTGGAATGTTGGACCACTTACAGGTATTGTATGTTATTCCCTAACAAATTTAATGTTTAAGGGATTGTTTCCATTAGGTAGTTTTTTGTTAAAAAGTAATTCATTAAAAGTAGAAAGTTCAAAGCCAGCCTCAGCAACAGTGAGGTGCTAAAAAACTCAGTGAGATCCTGTGTTTAAGTAAAATTTTTAAAAAGAACTGAGTTGTAGTTTAGTGGTTGAATATTCCTGAGTTAATCCCTAGTACAAAAAAAAAAAATGAAAAGAAAGAAAAAAATAGAAAATCATCAGGTGTGGTGGCGTATACTTTTAATCTCAGCAACTCAGGCTGAGGCAGGAAGTTCAGAAGTTCAGGGTTAGCTTCAGCAACTTGAAATTTAGCAAGACCCTGTCTCAAAGTAAAGGCAGGGGATGTAACTCAGTGGTAAAGTGCTTCTGGGCTTAATCCCCAGTATCTCCCTTCTGCTCTCCCTTCCTGGAAAAGCAGAACAAGTTTTAATTGCTCGTACCGAGATTAAATTCATGTTAAAAACATCAATTCAATGACAGATTTCAGTGAATAATGAATATATTTCTCTGTAGACATAGGAGATATGCTTTTAATATCTTAGAATGTCATGTTTTATATTTATAAAGGATCTTTTTATGGAAGAGTAAAGCAATAGCAATTATTAAGAATTTTTATTTTATGTGGTTTGACACAATGCTATTGTGTCGGGGTTTTGAAAAAATTCAGTTCCTATTGCAGGCTTTTGCAAGCCAACATTTTGAAATAAATACAGATATTATATATATTTTTTAAAGTTTTGGAATTATCCTCAACTTTGAAGAAACACTAAAACACTTAATATAAGCTTTTACTAAGATGAACAGTCTCACTTTTAGAGCCAGAAAGATCTGAATTTTACCTGTACTCTACATCTTTAACTTCCTTACTTCAATAAGTTTTTGTTGTTTTTTTTTTTTTTAAATCCTCAGGACCTTAGTTTCACCATCTACAAATATGGATTGGAAAATCAAGAAAGATAGGCAAAGATGAAATAATATAAGATATAAAAACAACCCAGCATAATGCTTCAAGTATTTGTATTTCTTACATGATAGAATACTTAATCACCATAAAACAAATCTTTCATGTTTTAAGATTTTTAGAATTAGTGAGGAAATTATACCTGAGATGTAATAATAGCTGTCTTCTCATTATTTGTTAATTTGGATTATTTTATGACAGTTGCTTTTTTCCCCCCAGCCTGCCAGTATAAATTGGCAGTGGAACGGTATGAATGGAACAAGTTGCAAAATGTGAAGTCATTTGTGCCCATGGTTCATCTTTCCTGGAATATGGCACGAAACATTAAAGTCTCAGATCCAAAGCTTTTTGAAATGATTAAGTGAGTACTTTCTAAAACTGCTGTAGTTCATTTTGGGAGTAGGGAGCAATAATTAAATTTTTTTTCCCTCTAAAGAATCCTGACCTTAAATGATAAAATGGTCCAGAAAGCTTATTAAAATATAATAAAAGAATATACTTTGAGTGCTGGAGTTGTGGCTCAGTGATAGAGCATTTGCCTGGCATGTGTGAGGCCCTGGGTTCGATCCTTAGTACTGCATATAAATAAATAATCAATCCATTGAGTGCTAAAAATATTTTTTAAAAAACAACATACTTTTTTTTTTTTACATATAATCAGGATTCTTATAGTACAATAATAAAGACAGCTGATTTTCAGTAAATTCACAAATTCAGCTTGTACTCTAACAAAATTTATTTTCCAAAACAACTCAAGTTGTTTCATTATTTTAAAATTATTGTTTTATCTTATCATTTTTTTCTGTTTTTCAACTATTGAGATCTAGTTGGCAATTAAAATTGTACATATTAAAGATATACACTTGATGTTATGTTTTGCATTAAGATGATACACTTATGCATTTAGAAATTTAGTTAATGCCATTATAAAATTGCCTCATATAATTAACAAATTTATGTGTGTATAGTGAGAACACTAACTCCCTTTAGATTTTGACTATTGTTTTCATACTGTACATTACATCCCCTAAAACCTATTTACTTGATAACAAACTTTGCACCCTTGACCAACATTTTCCCAAATCACATTCAACCTCAGCTCTGGTAACCTAACAGTTTACTCTGTTCTTCTGTTAATTTGACAGTTTTAGAGTCCATGTGTATGTGAAATCATGCAGTATGTGTCTTTTAAGACTGTTGTTTCATTGTATATAGATTCAATATGCATTAGCAGACACTTAAACTGATTCCATTTCCTGTTTGTCATGAATATATATATAATTGCTGATCATGTAGTAGTTGAAGGATTTAATATTTTGGAACCTCTGTACCATTATCTGTGTTGGCTATACCAACTCACATTCTTACCAACCGTTTTTTAAGAGGGTTTTTTTTTTTTTTTTCCATCTCAGCCTATCTCTGTATTGTCCTTATGTAATAGCCATCCTAAAAGATGTGAGGTAATATCTTACTATAGCTTTGTTTTACATTTCCCTACTACTAGTAGGGAAATGTAGTGCATTCTTTACATACCTATTGCCTATTTCAATGACTTAGAGAAATGTCTGTTTTAAGTTCTTTGCACATTTTAAAATCAGATTATCTTATTTTTTCCCATTGAGTTATGAAGATTCCCTCTGTATTTGTAGTATTAATTCCTTATCAAGTGTATGGTTTGAAATATTTTCTCCCATTTTTTATTTTTTCTTTTCACTTGGTTGATTGTTTCTTTTGCTATGAAGCTTTTTAGTTTGATAAGAGTTCTACTTATTTAGTTCCACTTTTCTTGTCTGAGTTTTGGTGTTATGTCCCCAAAATCATTGCCCACACCAATGCCAAGAAGCTTTTTTACTGTGTCCTCCTTTGGTACTTTCACAGTTTCAGTTCTTCTTATGTTTGAGCCATTAATTTTGAGGATTGGGGGTATTCAGGTTAGAGGCACTCAATAACTGAGTTACATCCCCAGCTCTACTTTGTATTTTATTTAGAGACAGAGTCTCACTGAGTTGCTTAGTGCCTCTATTGCTAAGGCTGGCTTTGAACTTGTAATTCTCCTGCCTCAGCCTCCTGAGCTGCTGGGATTATAGGCATGTGCCACCATGCCTGACAACTGTTAATTCTTTTTTGAGTTAATTTTTTTTTGTATGATATGAAATAATGGTCCAATTTCATAATTCTCCATGCAACTGTCCTGTTTTCCTAGCCCTTCTACTTTTTCTATTATTCCTTGATAATACTGATGATGAACCTGGGTTAATTTACCACTTAAATGCCTTGCTAAGTTGCGCTGGCTGCTAAACTGGATATTGTCCTCCCCCATTGTTCTAAGTAACCAGGCAAGTGTGCATCCAAACCCCCTGCCTGTGTACCCCCTATGGACCTTCCACCTCCGCTGCCTTTTGACAACTTTCCTTTCACTACTACATGTTTTTGGCATACCACTCTATTTTTTATTACTAATTAAATCTCTTCATTTGTTATTGATATGTCCAGGTTCTCTTTTTCTTATTTGTGGTGCTGGGATTGAAACCAGGATCTTGTGCATGCAAGGCAAGCACTCTACCAACTGAGCTATATCCCTAGCCCTCTTTTTCTTGATACTTATGTGATAGGCAGAATGTTTCTTGGTTTTCTGGATATCCTGTTATCAGCATATTAGTATTCATTCATAAAAGTCACTTTAATTCTTTAATTCTCAGCATCTGTTATAATGTCTTCTCTATCACTTGTGATTTTGTTATTTGAATCTTCTTTTTCCTTAGTAAAGTTGAGACATTTTTTAAAATGTATTTTTTGCTCATTTTTAGGATTTTTATTGTATGTATGAGTTATTTCTGCTGCAGTCTATTTCCTTCAATCTCTTATAGTTCTATGAACTTATTTATTTGAGAAACCCTCCTTTTTTTAAATGTACATGTCTGTTTTCATAAACTTTTTTGTTAGTACTATTTTGATGCATTCTAGAGGTTTAAGTAAGTTGTGTTTTTATTTTTGGTTGTCTCAAATACTTCCTAAATTTTTCTCTAATTTTCATTTGGCCCAGTGGTCGATTTTTTTTTTAAAATGTAATTTCCATATATTTGTAACATTTCAGATTTTTTTTACATTGTTGACTTCTAGTTTGATTTCACTATGGTTAGAAAAGATTCTAGATTAGATTGGGATCATTTTGATCTTAAATTTGTTAAGATTTGTTTAGTTACCTAACATATTATCTATCCTGAGAATGTTATACACGTACTTGAGAAGAATGTATAGTCTGCTATTGGGTATATACTGTTTGGTCTGTAGTGTTATCAATTCTTAAATTGATTTCTATTTGAATGTTCAATAATTATTATAAGTAGGGTATTATAGTTTCAAACTATTATGGTAATACTGTCAGTTTCTCCTTTCAGATCTGTCAGTATTTGCTTTTTACCTTCAGGTGTTCTGATGTTGTGTACGTATTTATTTATAACTCCTGTACTTCCTAGTAGAATAGATCCTTTTTATAAGCACATAATGACCTTCCCTTTCTCTAGAGAAGTTTTGGATTTGGAAGTGGTTTTCCTAAATATAGCTATTCTGTTTTATTTTGGTTATTTGCATGGAATTTGTTGTTGTTGTTGTTTTCATTCCCTTGCTTTATATCTGTGTGTTACCTTTAAACTTAAGACCCAGCACATTCCTGGGTCTTGTTTTCTAACCCATTTAGCTCTCTGTGCCTTTTATGTGATGAATGTAACATAAAAATTTAAGGCAGTCAATGATGAGAACTAATTGTTTTGTGTCTACTTTCATTCTTATGTCATTATTATCAAAGCCTATTCTTCACTATGGGAGAGTGCAACAGAACTTGCACCAATTTGTTACTTAATATCCATTAATCAATATTCCCCATTTCTGCCCCCATTTCCCTTGGCTTTGGACAATCATCAATCCACTTTCAACTTCTATGAGAGCAACCTGTTTTAGAGTCCACTTGTGAGATCATGCTTGTCTTTCTGTGCTTCACTTCACTTAACATAATGATCTCAAATTTCATCTGTGTTGTCGCAGATGACATTCTTTCATGGCTAAAAAGTATTCCATGGCTGAAAAGAATTCCATTGTGATTTCATTTCCTTTGACTATATAGCTAGTAGTGGGATAGCCGGGTCATATGGCAGATCTATTTTTAATTTTAGAAGTAATTTACATAGTGTTTTCCATACTGTCTATTCTAATTTTCACATCTGCAGTGCGTTTGTTTTCTTTCCTTCATATCCTTATCAGTACTTATCTTTAGTCTTTTTTGGTAGTAGCCATTCTTACTGTGGGGACATGCTATCTCATTGTAGTTTTCATGCTCATTTCCTGTGATGTTGAACATTTTTTCACATACATATATGCTATTTGTGTTTTTTTTTGAGAAGTTTCTGCGTAGTTCTCTTGTCTACTTTTTAAATTTTGAGTAGTTTGGTTTTTTGCTGTTGAGTTTCTGCAATTCCTTATTAATTCTGGATGTCAATTCCTTTTGACATATATAATTTACAAATATAACCCCTCCTTCTATAGGTTGTCTATTCATTTTGCTGATCATTTCTTCTGCTCTGTAAAAGCTTTAGTTTCATTTGATTCTTCATCTGTAATTTTTTTCTGCACTTTTGTGATGTTGCCCCCGCAAATCCTTGCTCATTTTGGTGACCTGAACATTTCCCCTTTATATTCTTTTAGTAATTTTATACATTCAGATCTTAACACTTAAGGCTTCCAATCCAGTTTGAGTTGATTTTTGTAATATATGAGAGACATATATTCTTGTATATGTGAATATTCAATTTTCTACATTTAAAAAAAGCCATTGATTAATTAATCAATGGTTCTTTTCCGGTTCTTTTTCAAAAACTGTTTCTTTGTCAAGTTGTGCATTCATATTACACATTGTTTACCAGTTTCATTTAACTGTATTTCTATATCCTCTTGAGTTTCATTGACTGTTGGAAAAAAAAAATCACAGCTTCTAATTATCAGGTGTTTATCCACTTTGATATCTTTAGAATTTTCCACTTAGAGATTTAGGAATTTAAGACTTATCATCTTACTTTTTTTATTGTATTTCTTGTGTCCTATATGGAGATTCAGAAAGCATGTGGTGAAATGAGTTTCTCTACCACATTTATGGGAAGTCCTTCTCAATAAACACATTTCTCCTAAAGATATGTATTTAAGGAATCAGTTGTTATTAAATATCAAATTTATTCACCTGGATATTATAATCTTCCTGTAGCTTCTCTGCTGTGATTAGTAATTATATCAGTAATTATATTAGTAAGTGTAATTTATATCAGAGGTGAATATATAAATTTGTTAAGATTTATCTAGTTACCTAATATATTATTTATGGGTCACATAGGCAGAGGAGATACTCAAGCTTTTTATGCAGATGTGTGTAGGTAGCAGAGTACTTGGGTTGTATTCTATATGGTGGGAGCAGTGAGCCTCTTTTGGGTTTTAGTGGTTTCCTTGGTTTGGTTTGGCTCTGTGAGCCGAAAGAGTCTCTTACTGACTGTTCTACTAGTTTGGGGGGACCTAAAACACTTATTCTTTGATTACATGTGGAGTCAGTAATGACATCTGTGGCATTCAGTTTCAGTTTCGTCAATTATCAGGCAAGATGCAGAGTAAATAAGGCATTGGACCTGCATAGGGACAAAGAAAAAAGAAACCTGGTGTTATTCCAGCTGCTACTATGAGTGTTATCTATTCAGGAGGAGGAAGAGAACTTCTGTCTCCCATCCCCCGTCTGAGTTTTGCATGCTGATACAGAGGGATGGCCTGGGTGACTTTTCTTTCTCAGATTTTTTCTGTTGCACTCCCCTCTCCCCCAACCCTCCAAGGATCAATAACTAGAACTGAAAATATTTCTCTTAGCTGAGAGCAAGTAAACATTAGGTGAAGTTTTTCTCTGAGTCTTCATAGGATTGTGTATGCCTGAGGGTAGGGTGATATACAGAGGCTTTTCTCCCCATACTATATCTTGTTTGCAGTGCTCACCATGGGTTGAGTTGGAATGGATTATGGCCAGGACCATGAATATTTCTCTCAGTTAAATTGCTTTGAACAAGTGTGGAAGAGCAGAACACTGTCTTTGCTAGGTCTGTTCTGATCTTTATTATTTCCTTTCTTATACTAATTTGGGGTTTAGTTTATGAGATCAATTTTTGTCTTGTTTACTTCAGACCTTTGTTCTTTTTTTAATGTAGTAATTGATTGCTATAAGCTTTCCTCATAATACTACTATTAACTATAACTTATCTTTCATTACACTTGCTGCATCTCATAACTTTAGGTATGTTTTGCCTGTAGTTTTATTTGTTTCAAGAAATTTTAAAATCTTTTAAATTTCTTTATTTGTTCAAAAGTAAGTTGCTTACTTTCATGTATTTGTATAGTTTTTAAAGTTTTTCTTTTTAGTGACGTATTTTATTTAATTATAATCAAAAAAGATACTCTATATGATTCCAGTTTTTAAAAATTTCTTGAGATTTATTTTGTGACCTATCTGATTAATGATTCATGTGCTGTTGGAAAAAAATCTATATTCAACAACTGTTGGATAGAATATTCTGGGGTTGTACGTGAAGTCCTTTTTTGGTCCACATGCTTGTTAACTCTGAGGTTCCTTTGTTGATTTTCTATCTGGATGAGCAGTCCATTGCTGAAAGCCAGGCTTAGTGGTGCATATCTATAATCCCAGCAATTTGGAAGGCTGAGGAAAGAAGTTCAAAGGTTCAAGGTTAGTCTCAGCAACTTAACCACAAAACAACTTAGTGAAACTCTGTCTGAAAATAAAAAAGGAGTGGGGATATAATTCAGTAGTACAGCAGTCTTGGTGCAATCCCCAGTATCAAAAAAAAAAAAAAAATGGAATGTTAAAATCCTTAGTTATAACTTGAATCCTCTCTTCATTTAAATCTATTAACATTTGTTTTATATATGTGAATATTTCAATATTGGGTGTACATATCTTTATAATTAAGTTATTTCTTCTTGTTGTATTGACCCCTTTATCATTATACATTGACTTTGCTTATCTCATTTTTTACTGCTTTTACTTAAAGTTATCTGATAGTGGTATGGATTATTCCTGCTTTCTATTGGATTCCATTTGCATGTAGTATCTTACCCTGTTCCTTTAGTTTCAGTTTATGCAGATCCTCAGATGAAATGACTTTCTTACAAGCAATGTATAGTTAACTTTGTTGGGTACCATATTCTTGGTAGGTAGATTTTTCCTTCAGTACTGTGAAAATTTGATGCTACTCTTTTCTGGCCAAAGGTTTCTGCTGAGGCATCTACACTCAAATCAATAGGGATAGTTTGTTTCTTCTCTTGCCACATTGGGAATCTTTTCTTATGTCTTGGGGTAGACTTGAATGAGTTAAATCCTGACCTTTAACCTTCCTATTGCTGACTATTTGTATCTTTTTCTAAGTTTGGTATAAATTTGCTTTTATCTCTTAGGCATTCTCATGTCCTTCTTGAAGCCCACCAAACCTAAACATTTGACCTTTTTAACATTGTCCCAAATTTCCCAGTTTTCATTTCCCTTCTTTATTTTCTCCAACAGTATATTTTCAAGTAGTTTGAATTCAAGCTCTCTAATTCATCTGTGTGATGTGTCATGCTTTTGATATCCTAGTACATTGTGAGGCACTGTCTTTAATCCTTGTACCACATAAAAATAAATTTTAAAAATTAAGTAATCAGAAGAAAAACAATATATACACACACATATGTGTGTGTGTGTATAAAACCAACCTTTGCTTTGATGGAAGGATTGATAAGGAATAACTAGAAAGCCACATGGAAGATTGAACAATCTTCTGAGAACGAAACTGAATCAGGGCCATTTGCCAGCTGCATAGTATGCCAATCACTGAAGCAACAAGCTTTGGAAAAGAGAAATATTTCATTAGTAAGTCATACAAGCATGGAGGTGGAAGATCCACATCTCAAATCAAACTCTATGATAATCTGGTTTGGGGATACTTACGGGATGAAGAAGCAGGGTATGAGGCAATCGGAAATAAAGTAACCAGTGATCTGCATGTATTTTGTTAGTATTCATGTCCAGAAAATGACAATATTAACAATGGCCTGAGAGCAGTTTTGGGCCTTCCAACATCAAAAGACAGGCTTCAAGTTCCAATAAAGTAACTTAAGTAATCATTATCATCTTGACATATGTGTCAGAGAAGTATTATTTACAGCAAAGATAGTAGGTGACTAATAATATATTGCTCAGCTGCATGACCTCCAAAATTAGTGATTTTTTTTGTAAGTCAGCTAAAACCAAGTCAAGCTGGAGAGTTTATTTTTGTTTTCCATCAGGTTACAAAATATTTAGAAAAGAGTTCACACAAGTGCTGTTAGTCATAATCCCCTTTCCAAAATTCTTTGGACAAATGTGTCTTTTGGGGGGAGCAGGAATGTGTGTGTGTGTGTGTGTGTGTGTGTGTGTGTGTGTATACACATGCATGCATATATTTGTCTTTATAAAAATAATATATTTTACTCTATAAATCAAATCTAAGGCAACACTTTGAATCAAACTATTTCCTTTTCAGAGTCTAGACACTCTAAATATGTCAAATAATAATTGTTTAATACCAAATTAGTGTGTTAGAAGAAAATAGTAAAACTATGATTTTGAATTTCTGTTTGCACAAGGCACAAATTTAATAGTGGAAAATGATGTTTACATTATAACTCACTTTATTACTTTTTTTAAAATTGAAACTACTTTTCTATATGAATTTATATCATTTTGTACTTTTCACAAATTTTCTTGGGTTGGGTGTTGAGACTTCTAAATTACATTTTATTTTATTAAATTGTCAAAAAATTATTTATATTTGTGAACATGAGCTTTTATTTCTCTGTATTTTTATTGGTGCATTATAATCTTATATAATGGTTGGATCCATTGTTGCATATTTTTATATGCACACTGTATATTTTGGCCAATATCATTCTCCAGTATTTCCCTTTTTCCCCATCTCTCCTCTCCCACTGGTCCCTTTTCTTTGCACTGCTGATCTCCCTGGATACTCATGAGACTCCCTTCTTTATCACCTTTTCCTTTTTTCTCTCTGGATTCCATACATGAGAAAAAACACAGAACCCTTGACCTTCTGAGTTTGGCTTATTTCATTTAACACAGTAGTCTCAAAGTCCATCCATTTTCCTGAAAGTTTCTTTTATCTTTATGGCCAAATAAAACTTCATTGCATATGTACACTGCATTTTCTTTATCCATTAATTTATTGATGGATACCTAGCCTATAATGAATTGTGCTGTTATAAACACAGATATGCAAGTATCACTGCAGTAAGATGACTTTAATTCTTCAGGATAAATATCCAGGAGTGGAATAGCTGGGTCACATAGTGGTTTCATGCCTAGTCCCTGGAACTGATGTCCATCATAATTGTACTGATTTACAATTTCATTAATAGAGTAAAAGTGTTCCTTTTTTTGATTGTCTTGTCTAGCACTTATTACTTGTATTCTTGATGAC
Organism: Marmota marmota marmota; assembly: GCF_001458135.2. Taxonomy (NCBI): domain Eukaryota; kingdom Metazoa; phylum Chordata; class Mammalia; order Rodentia; family Sciuridae; genus Marmota; species Marmota marmota. Next base: position 608,278 of record NW_026000327.1, read on the forward strand.
TGCCTTTCTGACTGGAATGAAATTAAATCTCACTGTAATTTTGATTTGCATTTCCCTAATTGCTAATGATGTTGTATTTTTTTTCCTTGTGTACCTATTGACCATTTGTATTTTTACTTTTGAGAAGTGTTTAGATCATTTGTCCATTTATTAATTGGGTCATTTGCTTTTTTTGTTAATTTTTTTTGAGTTCTTAATATAAGGTGGGTATTAATCCTCTGTCAGAACAGTAGATAAAAAAGATGTTATCCCATTCCGTAAGTTCTCTATACATTCTTAGTTGTTTCCTTTGCTCTGCAGAAGCATTTGACATCATTCCTTTAAATTCCTAAGTTTTGAGAGTCATTGCCTGCACCTATATGTTGGAGTGGTGGCCTTACACTTTCTTAAAGGAATTCCTTTGTTCTTGTCTAATTCCTAGGTCTTTGATTCATTTTGAGTTGATTTTTGTTCAGGGTGGGATAAAAGTATCTGGTCTTGTCCTTCTACATATAGATAACTAGTTGTCCTAGTACCATTTGCTAAAAAAGACAGTCTTTTCTCCAGGGCATGTTTTTTGGCACTTTGGTGGAGATCAAAGGAAAGATCATATAATTGTATCCAAGTGGGTTTGTCTCTGTGTCTTCTGTGTGTCTGTTTTTATGTCAGTACCTTGCAGTTTTTGTAATTATAACTCTGTAGTATAATTTAAAGTCAGGTAACATGAAGCCTAACTAATTTTTTTGTTGTTATTTATTTTTTTTCTTAGTTTGGTTAGAATTGCTTTGATTATTCTGGGATTTCATTCTTTTGAATGAAATTTAGGATTATTTTTTCTAGTCTATAAAGAATATCATTTATTTTGATGGGGATTATTGGCTATATATTGCTTTTGGTGGTATAGCCATTTTGACAATATTAATTCTGCCTATTTGAACTTTGGAGGTGTTTCCATCTTATGAGGGCTTCTTCAATTTCTTTCTTCAGTGTCCTATAGTTTTTATTTAGAAGTCTTTTTCCTCCATTTTAGATTTATTCCTACTTTTTTTTAAAGCTATTGTGAATGAGATTTTTTAAGCTATTGTGAATGAGATTGTTTTCCTGATTTCCTTCTCAGCAGATCATTGTTGGTATATAAGAAAGCTGTTGATTTTGTAACTTGCACTTTGCTGAATTTAATAGCTCTGGCAGACATTAGCTTCCCACCTTATATACAACTTTAATTCCTTGGGGTATATATAGTTAAGGAATGGTTTAAGTAGATCATAGGTAGTTCTATAGTTTTTGAGAAACCTCTGTAGTGTTTTCCATATTGGCTATACTAATTACATTCCCTATAATACTTTTTTCCCCTGTATGCTTGCCAGTATTATTTATTTATTTATTTATTTTATTTCTTTCTTTCTTTGNAAATATTTCCTGAGATGCCAGTAAACTCAGATTTCTGTGAAAGCTGTACAAATGCTTTAAAATAAAAGTGTATTTTACTTGCCTCTGCTTAGGGCTATTGCAGCAGGGAACAAAGCATGGAGAGTGCACTGGGAATTAATTGATTAAGTCAAGTTTAAGTAGGTTAGCAAAAACCATGTTTGACTTAGAGATCCAAATGCATGAATCCCCATATTGTAAAACAAAGTGAAACCTACAAATTCAAAGTAGTCCTTTTAACATAGGCTTCAAATTAGAAGAACGAAATTTGGCCAGAAAAGTGCACGTGGCATACTCATCTTTCCTGCCAAGTGTCAACAAGATTGCATTAAAAAATACTTGGGGTGATTCAAGAAAATTCAGAGTTCTGTGGATGATCTACAAACGTTTTCAAATGAAAGTGTACATTCCTTGCATCTGTTTAGGGATACTTTAGCAGCGAACAAAGCATAGAGAGGGCACTGGAAACTAATTGAATGAGTCAAGTATCGAGCAGCTAGCAAACACCATGTTAGATTTAGAGTTCAAATGCATGTATTCCTATAGGGATAAAATGAAGTAAAACCTAAAAATTCAAAGTGTTCCTGTAAATGTCCACTTAAAACTAGAAGTGTCGTGACCCCTCACCAGCAAGGGAGAACACGACACAGGATTCTTCTTTCAGCAGTTTATTCAGGCCTTGATTCATGTATCATCTTCTAGTGACCCCCCGCCGCCGAGCGCCCAAGCACAGCCTAATAAAGCCTCCCGCATACCAATCTTAAGCTGCCACGTGGACCTTTCTCATAGGATGGGAAGGGATTGCGTGCCAATTCTCCATATTAGGAGTTGTTTGTCACAGGCCACAGTGGAAGCCGGCGCCATCTTCTAATGGCGGCCACGGTCTAAATAGAATGGCTCACCACAGGGGGGGGACTTGGTGATTTGAACCCAGGGCCTCATACATTCCAGGCAAGCACTTTATCACTGAACCACATCACCAGCCCTGTTTTTTTTTTTTTTTCCTTTTATAACAGCTATTCTTATTGGGGTAAGATGGAATCTCAGTGTAGTTTTGATTTGCATTTATTTCTCTGCTATCTAAAGATGTTGAATTCTTTTTTTTTTCTTTCTTTTTTTTATGTTTTTTGTCATTTGCACCTCTTTCTTTGAGTGTGTTCAGATCATTTGTCCATTCTTTTATTAGATTACATGTTCTTCTGGTGTTAAAATAATTAAGTTCTTTTTATATTTTAGACAAGCATCTTATAAAAGGAGTAGCTGGCAAGGAGTGTCTCCCAGTTTAGAAGCTCTCTACTCACTCTGTTAATTGTTGCCATCACTGTGAAGATGATTTTTAATTTGACATAATCCCATTGTCAGTTATTGCTATTATATACCAGGTGTCAGACTCTTATTCAGGAAATTATTTGCTATGCCTGTACCTCTAAATATTTCTCCTGTTTTCTTCTTGTAGTTTCAAATCTTACATTAAGGCCTTTGATCCATTTTGAGTTAACTTTTGTATAGGTTAAGAAATAAGGATCTAATTTATCTTCTGTTGTTATATCTCCAGTTTTCTTAACACAATTTATGAAAGAGACTATCAAGATATCCCTTTGCCTAGAATCAGATGGCTGTCAAGGCAGGTTTTATTTCTGCATTTTCATTATGTTCCATGCATCTACAGGTCTACTTTCATGCCAGTTTAGTACAGTTTTTGTTAAAATGGTGGTTTTATACTATGTTTTTAATTCAGGTACTATGATGCCTGCCTGTGTGTTTTCAAGCAGCTCTTTGTCTCATTGATGCTTTAAATTGTTCTTTTGTTTTTGCTGCAGTCTTTTCTCTTTTTTTTCATTTTTTTATTTGTTTTAATTGGTTACACGTAACAGTGTAACAGATCTTGACATATCATGCATTTGAATCAGATGGGGTATAACTTCTCATTTTTCTGAGTGTACAGATTGCAGAATCACATTGGTCATGCAGTCATGTATATACCCACAGCAATAATAATGTCTGTTTTATTCTGCTGTCTTTCCATTCCCCCTTCTCCACCCCTCCCCTCCCATCCTTCTCTCTTCCCAATCTAATGTGACCCCTTCTTATTTTTTTTTTCCCTCACATCATCATCCTGTGTTCTGTATAAAGAAGGGGGTCTCCTTCCATCTTCCTTGCAATTCCCATTCTCTCTCCCTTTCCCTCCGACCTCTCTTCCCTATCTAAAGGTAATTTTCTTCTCATGCTCTTCCTCCCTACCCCATTTTGAGTCACCTCCCTTATACCAGAGAAGACATTCGACATTTGTTTTTTTGGGATTGGCTAACTTCACTTAGTATAATCTACTCTAATGCCATCCATTTCCCTGCAAATGCCATGATCTTGTTATTTTTTAATGTTGAGTAATATTCCATTGTGTATAAAGACCACATTTTTTAATCCATTCATCCATTGAAGGACATCTAGGTTGGCTCCACAGTCTTAGCTATTGTGAATTGTGCTGCTATAAACATTGGTGTGGCTGTGTCCCTGTAGTATACCGTTTTTAGGTCTTTTGAGTATACTCTGAGAAGAGGAATAGCTGGGTCATTTGGTGGTTCCATTCCCATTTTCCAAGGAATCTCCACACTGCTCTCCAAATTATCTGCACCAATTTGCAGTCCTACCAGCAATGTATGAGTGTACCTTTTTCCCCTCATCCTCATCAGCATTTGTTGTTGTTTGACTTCATAATGGCTGCCATTCTTACTGAAGTGAGATGGTATCTTAGAGTAGTTTTAATTTGCATTTCTCTGATTGCTAGCAATAGTGAGCATTTTTTCATGAATTTGTTGTTTGATTGTATATCCTCTTCTGAGAAGTGTCTGTTCAGGTCCTTGGCCCATTTGTTGATTGGGTTATTTGTTTTTTCCTTGTTTAACTTTTTGAATTCTTTGTATATCCTAGAGATTAGAGCTTTATGATGTGTGAAGGATAAAAATTTGTTCCCAGTATGTAGGCTCCCTATTCGCTTCACATATTATTATTTCTCTTTCTGAGAAAAATCTTTTTAGTTTGAATTCATCCCATTTGTTGATTCTTGGTTTTAATTCTTGTGCTATAGGTGTCTTATTAAGGAACTTGGGGCCTAACCACACGTGATGGAGATTAGGGCCTACTTTTTCTTCTATTAGATGCAGAGTTTGGTTTGATTCCTAGATTTTATCCAGTTTGAGTTTACTTTTGTGCATGGTGAGGGATGGGGATTCAGATTCATTTTGTTGCATGTGGATTCCCATTTCTCCCAGCACCATTTGTTGAAGATGCTATCCTTTCTCCATTGCATGCTTTTAGCACCTTTGTCTAATATAAGGTAGTTGTAATTTTGTGGTTGGTCTCTGTGTCCTCTGTTCTGTACCATTGGTCCACCCGCCTGTTTTGGTACCAGTACCATGCTGTTTTTGTTACTATTGCTCTGTAGTATAGTTTAAGATCTGGTATAGCAATATCACCTGTTTCACTCTTCCTGCTTAGAATTGCTTTAGCTATTCTGGGTCTCTTATTTTTCCAGATGAATTTCATAATTGCTTTTGCTATTTCTGTGAGGAATGCCCTTGGGATTTTGATCGGAATCGCATTGAATTTGTAGAGTGCTTTTGGTAATATGGCCATTTTAATAATATTAATTCTGCCTATCCATGAGCAAGGTATATTTTGCCATCTTCTAAGGTCTTCTATTTCTCTCTTCAGGGTTCTATAGTTTTCATTGTATAGATTTTTCACCTCTTTTGTTAAGTTGATTCCCAAGTATTTTTTCTTTTTTGAGGATATTTTGAATGGGGTAGTTTTCCTCATTTCCATTTCAGAGAATTTGTCACTGATACACAGGAATGCCTTTGATTTAGGGGTATTGATTTTATATCCTGCCACTTTGCTGAATTCAGTTACTAGTTCTAGAAGTTTCTTGGTAGAACTTTTTGGATCTGCAGGGTATAGGATCATATCAGCAAACACTGCTAGTTTTAAGTGCTTCTTTTCTTGCTTATATTTATGCCTTTAATTTCTTTCGTCTCTCTAATGGCTCTGGCTAGTGTTTCAAGAACTGTGTTGAATAGAAGTGGTAAGAGTAGGGCATCCCTGTCTTGTTCCAGATTTTAGAGGGAATGCCTTCAGTTTTTCTCTGTTAGAATGATGCTGGCCTCAGGCTTAGCGTAGATAGCTTTTACAATGTTTAGGTAAGTTGCTGTTATCCCTAGTTTTTCCTAATGTTTTAAATGTAAAGGGATGCTGTATTTTGTCGAATGCTTTTTCTGCGTCTAGTGAGATGATCATATGGTTCTTATCTTAAGTGGTGAATTACATTTATTGATTTCCGTGGGGATGAAACCCACTTGATCATAGTGTATGATCTTTTTGATATGTTTTTGTATCCGATTTGCCAGAATTTTATTGAGGATTTTTGCATCTATATTCTCTGAGAGATATTGGTCTGAAATTTTCTTTTTTTTTTCTTTAATTTTTATTGTTGGTTGTTCAAAACATTACATAGTTCTTGACAAATCATATTTCACACTTTGATTCAAGTGGGTTATGAACTCCCATTTTTACCCCGTATACAGATTGCAGCATCACATCGGTTACACATCCACTGTTTTACATATTGCTATACTAGTGTCTGTTGTATTCTGCTGGCTTTCCTATTGAAATTTTCTTTCTTTGAAGTGTCTTTGTCTGGTTTTGGAATCAGGGTGATATTGGCCTCACAGAATGAAATTTGTAAGTTTTCCCTCTTTTTCTATTTCCTGAAATAGTTTGAAGAGTATTGGTATTAGTTTTCTTTAAAAGTCTTGTAAAACTCTGCAGTATATCCGTCCGGTCCTGGGCTTTTCTTGGTTGATAATCTTTTGATTGCTTCTTCTATTTCTTACATGATATTGATCTGTTTAAGTTTGTGTATATCTTCCTGAATCAATCTAGGCAGATCATATGACTTAAGGAATTTATCTATGACTTCACTATCTTCTATTTTATTGGAGTATAAGGTGTCAAAATAATTTATAATTATCTTCTGTATTTCTGTAGATGTCTGTTGTAATATTGCCTTTTTCATCCCGTATGCTAGTAATTTGGGTTCTCTCTTTTCTCTTCGTTAGCCTGGCTAAGGGTCTGTCAAACTTATTTATTTTTTCAAAGAACCAACTTTTAGTTTTGTCAGTTTTTTCAGTTTCTTTTATTTTGATTTCATTGATTTCAGCTCTGATTTTGGTTATTTCTTGCCTTCTACTGCATTTGCTACTGATATGCTCTTCTTTTTCTAGGGCTTTGAGATGTAGTGTGAGATCATTTATTTGTTGGCTCTTTCTTTTTTTGAGGAATGAACTCCATGCAATGAATTTTCCTCTTAGTACTGCTTTCATAGTGTCCCATAGATTTTGATATGTTGTGCCTGTGTTTTCATTTATCTCTAAGAATTTTTAAATTTCCTCTTTGATGTCTTCTGTAACCATTATTCATTCAGTAGCATATTATTCATTCTCCAAGTGATGTAGGAATTTTTCTTCCTTATTTTATTATTGATTTCCAATCTCATTCCATTATGATTAGATAAAATGAATGGTAATATCTCTACTCTACTCCTTTATATTTGCTAAGAGTTGCCCTATGGCATAATATATGGTCTTTTTTCGAGAAGGATCCATGAGCTGCTGAGAAAAAAGTATATCCATGTGATTAAGTCTAAGTTATTGGTTATTGAGGTCTATAGTTTCTTAATTCAATTTTTGTTGGGAAGATCTGCCCAGTGGTGAGAGAGGTGTGTTAAAATCTCCCATGATTATTGTGTTGTGGTCCATTTGTCTCTTGAACTTGAGAAGAGTTTGATTGATGAACATATCTGCACCATTGTTTGGGGCATATATATTAATGATTGTTATGTCTTGTTGATGAATGATTCCCTTTAGCAGTATGTAGTGTCCTTCTTTATCCCTTATGATTAACTTTGGCTTGAAGTCTATTTTATTTGATATGAGTATGGACACCCCTGCTTGCTTCCGTGGTCCATGTGAGTGGTATGATTTTTCCCAACCTTTCACCCTCAGTCTGTGTATGTCTTTTCCTATCAGATGAGTCTCCTGTAGGCAGCATATTGTTGGATCTGTTTTTTTTATCCAGTCTGCTACCTATGACTTTTGATTGGTGAGTTTATGCCATTAACATTTAGGGTTACTATTGAGATATGGTTTGTACTTCCAGCCATGTTTGTTTATTTTTGTTATTTAACTTGATTTGTTTTTCCTCTTTGATTAGTTTTTCTCCTTACTCTGTAGTATCTCCCATTGTTGGTTTTCGTTGTTGTTTTTCATTTCCTCTTCATGTAATGTTTTGGCCAAGACTCTTTGTAGAGCCGGTTTTCTAGCTGCAAATTCTTTTTACTTTTGTTTATGTGGAAGGTTGTTATTTCATTGTCAAACCTGAAGCTTAATTTTGCTGGATACAAGATTCTTGGTTGGAACCCATTATCTTTCAGCGTTTGAAATACGTTGTTCCTGGATCTTCTAGCTTTCAGTGTCTATGATGAAAAATCAGCCATTAACCTAATTGGTTTACCCCTAAATGTAATCTGCCTCCTTTCTCTTGTAGCTTTTAAAATTCTCTCCTTGTTCTGTATGTTGGACATTTTCATTATAATGTATCTTGGCATGGGTCTCTTGGGGTTTTGTACATTCGGCGTCCTGTAGGCGTCTAGGATTTGGATTTCCATCTCATTCTTCATGTCTTCATTATTTCATTCTTTCATTCTCATGCCTGGAAAGTTTTCTAAAATTATTTCATTGAACAGATTGCCCATTCCTTTGATTTGGACCTCTATACCTTCCTCTATCCCAATAACCCTTAAATTGGTCTTTTTATGGTATCCCAGATTTCTTGGATGTACTGTTCATGGTTTCTTATCAGCTTTTCTGAGTTGTTTAGGCTCTTTTCAAGATGATATATTTTCTCTTCGTTGTCTGATGTTCTGACCTCTAATTGGTCTACTCTACCGATGATGCTCTCATTTGAGTTTTTAATTTGATTTATAATTTCCTTCATTTCCAGGATTTCTGTTTGGTTTTTTTTGTTGTTGTTGTTGTTGTTTTAATGACCTCTATCTCCCTGTAAAGTTGATCTTTTGCTCCTTGGATTTGTTTATGTAATTCATTGTCAAAGTGAATTTTCATTGTCTGCATTTGCTGTCTAATGTCTCCATTAAGACTCATGTCATCTGAACCTTGTATATACTGAAATCTTTATCTGACATTCCTCTTCTAATGTTAACTTGTCCAGCATTGTTTGTGGTCCTTTCTTTCCTTGTCTTTTCATATTACTCACGTATCTTTCCAGCTCTGTGTGACTGTTGTCTCTGATCAGCTGCAAAACTATGCTGGTAGCCACACCCACCTATAGATGGCCAGTAAGGTTTTCCAAGATGTATTCTGTCTATTACCCGCATAGGGTGTTTGGTGAGGTTGGGGAGTTGGGGTTACCTTGTGCTGTGTCCAGAGCTTGGTCTGGTGACCTGCAAGCAAAGCCTCTGTTCTGCGCGCCTTCCGTCTGCACCTTGCAGAGCGAGCGCTACAGGCCGGGCCTTCCGTCTGCCTTGCTTGCTGCAATCTTTATCATTTGTTTCCTTCCACTAATTTTGTGGTTTGTTTGTTCTTTTTCCATGGGTTTGGATTGTCTTATGCTATTTATTTGATATCTCTTTATTGTAATACAGACAATCATTGTTGTAAAGGCCTTCTTTAGTACTGCTTTTGTTGTATCCCACATAATCTGATATGTTGCTTCCATTTTCATTAGATTCTAGGAATTTTTTAATTTTTTTCTTGCTATCTCAATTTCTTCAAAGTGCAGTTTGTTCAAAAGTGTACTGTTCAATTCATATTACATGTGGAAGATAATAACAATAAACAATAAAGATCCTGGATGTTATTTTTTGTTTATTTGATGATACTAGAGATTAAACCCAGGGCTTTGTGCATGCAAGGCAAGCACTTTACCAACTGAGCTATCTCCCCAGGCTCTGGACATGTTTTAATACAAGTTTTATAACTTCTGAATTAAAAAAAAAATCATTATTTTAGTCAAAATAATCAATGTGCTGAGAATCACTGTTTTTTTAAATATTTTTTTTTAGATGTTGATAACCTTTTTATTTTATTCATTTACTTACATGCTGGCCTGAGAATTGAACCCAATGCCTCACACATGCCAGGCAAGTGCTGTACCACTGAGCCACAGCCACAGCCTCCACACTTGTTCATTTTTTATATGTAGAATACAATTGAATTTTCCATTATGATATGTGTTCTGCAATTGTGTTTTTTTGCAGGGGGAGAGGGTACTAGAGATTGAACTCAAGGTTGCTTAACCACTGAGGCCACATCCCCAGCCCTTTTTTAAATATTTTACTTGAGACAGGATTTCACTGAGTTGCTGAGGATGGCTTTGAACCCCCAGTCCTCCTCCCTTAGGCTCCTGAGATGTTGGGATTACAGACATGCCCAGCTTGCAACTTAAATATATATAACTTCAATATATATAAAATCTATGTTCTTGGGGATTTTTAAAATATAAGATTTGTCATCTGTGAAGTGATAACTTTTTAATCCCTTTCTAATTTGGATGCTTTTAATTTCTTTCTCTTGGTTACATGCTGTGGTTAGTCCTAATTTCATTAATGATAAAGAAAAAAAGTGGTCAAAGTGCCATCCTCAATTTACTCCTCATCTTGCAGCTAAAAGTTTTAGTGTGATACGAAGTGTGGATTTTCATATATGTCTTTTTGTTTTGTTTTTTAGGAACTTCCCTTTTGCATCAATTTAGACAGAATTTGTCAGATTCTTGCTCAGCATTGATTGAAATGATGTCAAGTTTATTTTTCCTTCATAACATAATTACATTGGTTTGTTTTCACATTTTGAAATACCTTTGAATTCTTAGGACAAGAATTCACGATGTATATTTCTTCTAATGTGTTAGAAGAGTCAGATTGTAGGAGTCAGATTTTTTGAGGATCTTTGCATATTTATAAAGAATATTGGTCTGCAATTTCTGTGTGATATCTTTAGTTGCTTTGATATAATAATTTCACCTTCATAGGTTGAGTTTGGAAATAACCAATTTGTTTAGTAGGATGCATTAGTGAAGTCATTTATTTCTGGTGTTTGGGAAATTAATTAACCCCTCTTGCATTCATGCACTGTCTTTGATAACGTTGTTAAAGTCTTCCAATGTTATGTTGATATTTGTTGTAGGTAAGTGCATGATTACTTATGCAGTATTTTGTTTGATATGCCTTGATTTGAAACTTAAGTCAGTTTTGATAGTTTGTACATTTCTAGGAATTTACTTCATCTGGATTATCTGATTAATGGGTATATTAATGTTCTTAACATTCTGTTGTAATCCTTTTTATTCCAAAAATTGTATAACAGTGTTTCTACTTTCATTTCCAATTTTAATAATTTGAGACTCCCACTTTGTTAATTATTCTGCCCAAAACTATGTCAATGTTTTTGTTTTTTATTTCCTTCAGTCTTAAATTTAATGTTTATTAAATTTATACTGAATATATGAGTGAAATAGACCTACTTTCCTCCTTTTGGTCTTCAACTGTACTGGGAAGATGATTTTGTACAGGAAGGTAAAATGCAATTGCCTAGAACTCCCTCTACCTATGCAAAAAAAATAGCAAAAATCAATACTGCATTCCTGAAGGATTTGCAGAGATGCTACCATTTAGGATTTGAAAGATGCCGGGTGTGGGTGATTGCACACTTTGCAAAAGACAGGTGTATCTTGGAGGATGGCCACAGTTGGTTGTAAACTTGACTAAATGGTGACTCCAGTTGCAGTTGCAGTACCAGATGCTTGAGAAAAATCATCATTTGGTATTTATTATGCAGGCAGTACTAAACATTGCTTTTTCACCATACTTTCACTTTAGCAGACAGGCAAGAAGTACATCCTTACTGATCTATTTATAAGGTACATAAATAATCAAGCTCTATCCCCTTGTATTCTCAGGGATCTTATATCCTTCCACAAGATAATGCAGTTTATTAAGTTCATGTTAATCATGATTGATTGTAATGATTAAGAAGCAGCACAAGCAGCAGCTATTCCAGACTTTTTTTAGCATTTATTTTTTACATTAAATTTACTCTTAGTATTCTTCTGATATATTCAATTTTTGTTTTTATGTATCAGTATGTGATGAATCAATGTGTACATTGCTTGTTTAAATCAGGTTAAATATACTGTCTTCTCAAACATTGTTTATTTATTTATGGTGAAAACTTTCAAAGTCCTTTCTTATAGTATTTGTGTAAGTTGAGTATTGTTAAATATAGTCACCAACTGTGACATACCAGAACTTTTTGCTCCTAATTGTAACTTGCTATGCATTAATCTACTTTTTTTTCCCTTCCCTACCTTCTTTTTACTCTGCTCAGCCTCTGATAACCGTTCTACTCTGATGAAATCGACTTTTTAATATTCCAACACAAGTGAGATCATGTGGTCTTTGTCTTTATATACCTGGCTTATCTCACTTAACAAAAGAATGTATAGTTCTATCCTTGTTACCACAATGACAGGATTTCATTCTTTTTTATAGCTGAATAGTAATATTCCATTGTGTATATATCAACATTTTCCTCATCTAGTCATCAGTTGATGAATAGGTTTTTTCCCTTTCTTGGCTTTTGTGAGTAGTGCCATAGTAAACCTTGGAGTACAGATATCTCCTTAACAGATTGATTTTATTTCCTTTGAATTTATCTGGGTGATGGATTGTTGGGTCCTACAATAGTTCTGTTTTAAATTTTCAACTGATTTTTTGAAAACCTCCATATTGTTTTTCATAATGGCTTTAGTCTATCACTTTCCTGCCAAGGGTTCTCTTTCTCCACATTCTCACCAAAATTTGTTATCTTTTTTTTTTTTTTTAATAGCTACAAGACAAGATTGTTCTCTCAGTACATGAATTGAGTGCCCCAAAATAATTCCAACTTATAGCCAAATGATTTTCAACAAAGGTGCTAATAAGAATATTCATCAGTAAAAAGACTGTCTTTTCAATAAATGTTGCTGAGAAAATTGGATATCCACATGGAAAAGAATGACATTGGACCCCGGTCTCTTAACCGGTTACAAAAAACAACTCAAAGTGGATTAAAGACTCAAATCTCAAATGTGAGACTGGGTGCTATCATACTACTAGCAGAAACAAGGAAATGCTTTAAGACATTAGAATAGGCAAGATATTTTTGGACAAGGAACCTAAAAACATTCCATAGCAAAATTAGATGACTTCATTGAAGAATGGGCCATATATCTTTTAATTCATATTTCTCAAAAGAAGACATACAGATGACCAATATCTGAAATAAATATATGGAAAAAATCACTATCAGAGAAATACAAATCAAAACTACAGTGAAGTAATTATCTCAATTTCTTTTGAAATATTGCTCTCATACTAATTTTGAAGAATAAAAATAAAAATTTTTTACTGGGACTGTAATTTAGTGAACAGAGCATATGCTTAAGCATAAATGCAGCCCTGTATTACTCCAAGTGAACTCAATTCTGGGTTAACAGGTGGCGGAAAGTTTATTGTTCACATAGTTATTACTACGTATAGGGTTACTTTTTCCACATGGAGAAGGCAGGACATCTCTTGCTTCTTTAATTTGCTTATCATCTAATAAGATTCTGGTGACAGGGCTGGGGTTGTGGCTCAGTGGTAGAGCACTAGCCTAGCATGTGTGAGGCACTGAGTTTGATTCTCAGCACTGCATGCATAAATAAAGAACATAAAAGGTCTATCAACAACTTAAAAAAAAAAAAGATTATGGTGATAAACACACTCTTCTCAGGAAGAGTCAGTAAAGAATCAGCCTAAAGGGCTAGGGATGTGGCTCAAGCGGTAGTGTGCTTGCCTGGCATGCGCAGGGCACTGGGTTCGATCCTCAACATCACATAAAAATAAAAAATAAAGATATTGTGTCCATCTAAAACTAAAAAATAAATACTAAAAAGAAAAAAAAAAAAGAATCAGCCCAAGTTGTATCCAACCCAGTGTCTGTTTCCATCCTGACATTTAAATACTTAATTGGGGGGGGGTTAGGTTTTTTTATATTGAATTCTTGTTATACTAAAATACACAAAACTAAAAATTTGAGGAAACATCAATACTACCTTTTTTTTTAGTATTTTTTAAGCTATTTGATACATTCAGAAATTCTTACCTGTGAATAAGATTAGCCTAAGCATTAAGTCTTAAACATAATGTTTAATTAATCTTTACCCAAAATCTTTTCTTTTAATCATTGTTCTCTGCCATAATTGAATCATTCTCATTTGATAATAGACTTATTTTGTATATTAGTTTATATAATTTAATTGGCATATTATTTTTTAATATAATATTGCTCTCATAATTTTTCTCCATGTTAGATATTGTCTTCTGAAAATTCTAAAACAATGTCAGTCATTGAGAGAAGCTCTTGTTGCAGCAGGAAAAGAGATTTTATGGCATGGGCGGACAAAAAATGAACCAGCTCATTACTGTAGCATCTGTGAGGTAAGTAAATTGTTCTTATTTTTGTTGTTTTGTTTTGGCTTTTCTAAGTTCTGTTGTCTGTTCCTCCTTTCCCCTTTCATCACCTCCCCACTCTTCTCTTTTTCTTATTTACAAATTTGCCTATACCGTTTTGTAATGATTTTTACTGGAACCAGCTATTATGGCTACCATGATAAATTCTTATCTGAAGGTAAAACATTTCAGTGATACATGTATTAACTTAGATATCTCCTACAAACACATTCATGTAATAGATGCTTAGCAGATAATAATCATCTCAGATTTTAAAGTACAAAGAATGCATAGTAAGAGTATAGATGTCAACAAGCCATATTTATTCCTGGAAGATAGTATTAAGTCCATATATTAAGTGGATAGCCCTAATACAAAATCTGAAATGATCCAAATTTTAAATTTTATGATTATTGACATGATGTCACATGTGGAAAATCCCATACTTAACATTAAGGGCTTTAGTAAAAACATGGGCACAGTAAAAATAGTGTATAGAATTGCTTTTTGTCTATATGTGTAGTGAGTATCTAAGATATAAATGAATTTTGCATTTAGACTTGGGCCGAAGGTATCTTTAGGTATATGCAAATATTCCAAAATCTCAAATTTCTAATATCTGTAAGGGATATTTAATTTGTATTTGTTCATTTTTCTGTTGAAAGATGTATAGAAACAAATGTGTGATGGGTACTTTTAAGGATCTTACATTTTACTTGTAGGTGACAGATTATAAACATTCATACAATAATTATGACACAAATACAATGAATATGAAACTGAAAATATATACAAATTATTAAACAGTGAGGAAAGTCATTTTCTTCTAACTTTGGCATGTCATGACCATACAGACTTATTAAAAATTAAATCTCTTTGAAGGTTGTACTAACTTCCAACTGTCAAAAATGGCTAAGGTTGGAGGTTTATAGAACATCCCTTAGGCTTTGAAAACACTCTAGGAATGGAGAAATATTAGGGTTTTTAGTAAAGTTGAGCAGTCAATCCACTGGACCTAAAAAATAGACTATAAATTCTTAAAGGTCTTTTAAGGGTAGGCTGAATGTATCTCACCAGATCATCATGATTCATTGAAAAGAATTTATTATTTATTCTGAAAAATTAAAACTCACTGTAAGCTTTTTGAACAAAAGACCAAGATATACATTTGAAAGAGAGAAGTGATTGAAAATTGGAGAGTATTTGGATAGAAAGCAAAATGATCCATTGGGAGATGGTTGGAATGTTCTTAAGATATGTTTTGTAACGAAGAGACTGGACTATAAGGTAGCCCTAAAAATGCAAAAGAAAAAGGAGAGGTTGAAAAGTATGTAACAAGTATAATAACAAGACAGTTAATGAAGTGGAGAACAGTGACAAACCGGAGATAACAAATTTTTAACTCAGGCCACTAGACTACAACAAGAGTCTTTTATTATGAGACCAAATAAATTCTGGTTAGTGCTTTGCTTCTGAAATTGAACAGATCTCTTTCCAATATTGAAAATAGAAACAGCTATTATGTACCATAAATATCCTTTATCCTGATTGAGCCTTTGTAATTCATCAATCTTTGTCTAAAAGATGAATTGTTATCTTCTTATATATATGCTCACAAATACACTTCTTTTTGTACTTGCTTGAACACAGTTTGAACACAGTTTGTTACTTACCTAGGTTTCCTATTCTTGAAAGACAGTGATTATAATTACTCAAGTTTTTTGTTATTTTACTCTTATTAGCACAGTTGTATCAGGTGCAGTGGTACATACTTTTAATCTTAGCTCGGAATGCTGAGCAGGAGAATCATGAGTTCAAATCCAGCCTCAGCAAAAGTGAGGCACCAGCAACTCAGCAAGACCATGTCTCTAGAATACAAAAAAGGCTGGGGCCTTTTTTCCAATTCCCAGTATCACAGTGTTAGTGAAATGCTCTAGAGATCAAAATATGAATAAAATACAGTACCTCCTTTAGAGTTCAGGCTACAAGAGAAGAAAAACATGAGGGTAGACTATTATAAAAATACTACAAGGTAAATAATGACCATTTTTATTTAATTGCACCCTGATCGTTTGGGATAAAATAAAAAGAGGTTGCTCTTCGTCAAACTTTGAGTTAATGTTCTTAGTCTCTAAATATGTAACATTACCTTTGGATGTTGTACAAAATAGCATCTCACACATACAAGTATGATTTTTAAGCACTTGAATTTAACCCAAATCAGTGCCTACAGTTTCATGTAAAAATACTATTTCATGGTGATACCAATGAGTAAAAAAATTTTGCTAAAATTCAGATTTCTCTATTTATTGCTTTTTTTCTCTTGTACAAAAATAGGTGGAAGTTTTTAATCTGCTTTTTGTCACTAATGAAAGCAATTCTCAGAGGACCTACATAGTACATTGCCAAGATTGTGCGCGAAAAACAAGTGGAAATTTGGAAAATTTTGTGGTGCTAGAACAGTACAAAATGGAGGATCTAATGCAAGTCTATGACCAATTTACATTAGTAAGTGAATTCCACATAGCTGGTTTGTGAAGCAGTAGTATTTGTTTTGTGTTACTTAGTAAATAGAAGTTAATAATATATTAATCTTACAGATATGTTATAAAGAAAAATATTCTTCTCCTTCATACTTCAAAGTAATTTATGAATTTGAAATTGACATTTTTCCCTACTTAATAAAATGTCGGGCTGGGGATGTGGCTCAAGTGGTAATGCGCTTGCCTGGCATGTGCAGGGTGCTGGGTTCGATCCTCAGCACCACACAGAAATAAAAAATAAAATAAAATAAAAAATATTGTGTTCAACTAAAATATAATTTTTTAAAAAAATAAAATACACTTGTTTTCCAAGCTAATTATTTATTTAAAAGGTAATCATTCCTGTAAGTATTGACCTTACGTGCATATTTGAACATTGACTAAATGGTTCAATATGTAATACCCATGTAATAATATTTATAGTCAGTTGCAGAGTTTTGAATTTGGAAGACTATTTCTTTGATATACCATTTATTTCTGGCTTTCAATGGCTTTTTATAAATAAAAATACAGAAAATAATTCATGAGTTGTTAATACTGTCCTATGGCCTTTTGCTCTAAATTTAAAATTTAGTTCCTAATGGTTCTTATTTAATGACCTCTTATTTGAGGAAGAAAAGAACTTATATGGAATATAAAATTTATGAGGAATAATCATAAGTAAGTTATTAGGAGAATTTAAAGAAATTTTTCAGTTACTTTGAAATCAACTTTTGTTTTAGTAGTAAAAAGGCTAGAGTTTAAGTATTTTTAAAAATTTGTCAAATTAATAAAATTCCAAAAGTGTTTTTAGAATAAGGTTATTATTTCATTTGTGAAAGAAGGTAATTGATTCACAACAAATGTTTTAAGGCCCAAGGGAGTCAACAGCAAAGTTAATAATGGAAATAATAGTTATATAAAGCCAATCACTGGGAGGCTATTTCAAAGTCAAGGTCAGAAGTAATCTTCATATCTTTATTTCTAGAACTACATTTAAATCATTACTGGGAGTTATTTTTTAAAAAATCATCCTTTAATATGTGCTTCAGGTTACCAAATTGGGTCAAAAATAAAAGTACTCCAAAAGTAAGGAGAATAAATGTGTTAAGAAATTATTTTGCTGGCTAGGGTTGTAGCTTGCCTTGCATGCATGAGGCCCTGAGTTTGATCCTCAGCACCACATAAAAATAAATAAATAAAAATAAATATATTGTGTCCATCTACAACTGGAAAAAAAATTTTTTAAAGATAAAGAAATTATTTTGCTCATTAAATGGCATTCTCTTGTCAGTACAAGGAAGAAATTGGCTAAAAGTAACAGACTAAAACCTATTAAGTTAGAAAACAATTTCTTACTGGGTTCTTATTAATTTATAATTGATAGTATAGCTAAATTATTTTAATAAATAAATTTATTATTTTAATAAAAATTGAGCATAAAGGATTGTGGATATATCTCTTAGTTATCCGGTTGAAACATACTAGTTTTGGTTCAGCAGGACAGTTCAGGTATTTTTTTACACATGTATATTCTGCCATTCTAGCTTAGAATATTTGGCATACACAAAACAGTTGGTACTGATTTTTCAGCTGATTTGTAGTAGTAATGATCACTTAGTTTTGTTGATATCTGAATAATGGCATTGTTTCGTCCTAAGGAAGTATAAGACTTCTAGCTCTTTCATGACAAATTCGCCTCCTTCCGTAAGTTCTTTGATCTTCTCTGGATCCTTCACATCTCTTTTTTTTTTTTTTTAAGAGAGAGAGAGAGAGAATTTTTTTAATATTATTTTTTAGTATTTGGCAGACACAACATCTTTGTTTGTATGTGGTGCTGAGGATGGAACCTGGGCCGCACGCATGCCAGGCGAGCACTCTACCGCTTGAGCCACATCCCCAGCCCCACATCTTTGTTTTTAAGGAAAACATCCTTCAAATGCCTTTTAAAATAGTCCCATCCAAGGTACAGCAGATTTTTATAAAGATTCAGTACTTCTCTTAAAAAATTGGCCATTTTCGTTTAAATGGAAATTAATCTACTTTTATTCATAACATACTTCACCATTTCCAAACCTCAGAATCCGTAAAACAACAAAGCACCCCGGTGGCTGTACTCTGGCACTTTCGGTTATGCTACAGCCTTAAGAGCTTCTGACCACTGCGATTTCGCCCAAAAGTTTTTGACTTAAGTGATGAAGTATAAAAAATGGTGGAGATAACTGTATAAGAGTCATGGAAAACAGATTCTAGTATAGACAAGAAGAACATCTTACTTAGCAAACTATTGAGATTTGCTGATTTTTTTCAAACTTACTTTATGAAAATGTTATGTTGTTTATAGATAAGAGCTACAAACATTCTTAATAATTTATATAACAAAATGATTTTACAACCTTATATTTCTTTTTAGGCTCCTTCATTATCATCTTCCTCATCTTAAAATTGTTCCATGAACATGAGACCTTTCTGCTCTTCAGGAAATACCTGTATCACTGGTTTTATAGCTGTTTCGTAAACTGCTGATTCAAAGTTATGTCTATGCAATGTTCCAAGAATAGAGGGTCAGTCAACTGGACAAGAAGAGCACTGCCTTTATTGCAAGACTCAGCTGACACAGATGTATTTCAGAAAAATTATCATCATCATATGTTTTATGTATATCTGACAGAGCTGTCAGTAAGAACTAACTTTAAAAAATAACCTTTTTTAATACGTCTGCAATTTTAGGCTTATGGATAAATTTTCATCTGTATTTTACTCTTTCAGGATTTTCCTGGCATAAAAAATACTGCCCTAGGTGGTCATTTCTTTGTAATATGACTAACAAATTTTTTTTAAATTTTGGACCAACTTTTTATTTTAATGTAAAAATTTGGATGAGAAAGTTTTTTACCATTTTGATTTTCCTGTAATGTTTAGAGACCATGATGATTATCCTTTGGTTTCAAAATAAAACAAAAAAATTAATCATCAAGATACAAAGATAATGGATTAGGTGTAGACTAAAGAATAAAATTCAGATTGTGATTTTCTTTCTAATCTTGATACAGATTTAAATTATTTATATAAATACATATTTATTGCTTGACAATATTTGTGGATGGAATGTTGTTATTTTTTCCAGATTTACTTGCCATTAAATACCAAGGAGTTCTGTACTTTTAAATACTACTCCTATTACATTTTCTATGTATAAATAAAACTGCTTACATTGTACAGAAACTTGTATTAAAATTGTTTAATGTTTAAAGGTTTTTTCCACCATTATGAGTTTTAAAAAGCCTTTCTGTAAAAAACCCAGTTTGTGCTCATATCAAATCAAATGAATACATGTATTTTATATGTGTGAGTATGCACACATATGTATAGTGTATACAGAAATATCAATATATAATTGTATAAACAAAACAATTTTTAAATTTTTTACATCTGCGATAGTTTTTGAGGTGCCTATTATAAAAGAATTGCTTACCAAAAAAAAAAAAGTTTGTTTATTTTTAAAGTTATGTCTTTCAGTCTCATTTATTAAGTTGCTGTTATTGCAATGATAGCCAATAAATAATTGCTGGCAAATGTATTTTTAATAACAGTAAAAATAGTAAGGATATTAAAGGGAACATTATAAATTGGATAAATCTTATTTTTCATTTAGAGGTTTTTAAATTGAAAAGATATTCAGAATGATGACTTATTTTAGAAATTAAACATATTAGCTGATTTATTTTTTAAAGTTAGATGACAAAATGATAGAAGGGAAAGAAAAGGGATTGGGGGTATTTTTAACAAATTCTACAAAAACCTGTTTTTGTTGTTGTTGTTTGGTTTGATACAGTACAGTGCAGTACTGGGGCCTGGACCCAGGGGCACTCAACCACTGAGCCACATCCCCAACCCTTTTTTGTATTTTATTTAGAGTCAGGGTCTCACTGAGTTCCTGAAGGCCTCTTTAAATTGCTGAGGCTGGCTTTGAAATCATGACCCTTCTACCTCAGCCTCCGAGCTGCTGGGATTACAGACATGCAACCATACCCAGCTGTATTGTCATTTTATCACTTGTTCTAAATGTTTTTTAAGAAACTTAAGTGAACAGTCACAATATTGTATAAATAAAGTTATATAACTTTCTAAAAAGATAAGCTTTTTTTTTTTTTTTTTATTTTAATGCTCCTGGGAATTGGATTGAACTCAGGGCACTCAGTCACTGAGCCACATCCCCAGCCCAATTTTGTATTTTATTTAGAGATAGGGTCTCAAAATGAGTTGCTGAGCACCTCACTTTTGCTGAGGTTGAGTTTGAACTCTTAATTCTCCTGCCTCAACCTCCTGAGCTGTCTGGCAAGAAGCTTTAATCTTGTGTGCAAAATGTCTAGATGATAGCATTGATGAAGCATCTTCTCAGTACAATTTTGAAATGTTTTTATATTTAGAAGTAATTTGAAGACTAAAGACATGGAGACATTTTATTGTTGGGTAATTTTTAAGTATTGAAACCCATGAGCTGTAATCACCTATATATTACTTTAGAAGAGAATAATTGAAGGTTTTCAGTAAATGAAGAGAAGTAGTAAATGCCTCTGGATATTTTAAATGCCAATAGTCTTGTGTTTTTCTTATAAATCCTCTTGTTCAGAAATCATTGAGTCAGCACAAACTTTTTTTTCAACAAAAATTAAAAACCAACATGGAGAAAACAAAGATTATAGAATACTAAAGCCATGCATGAAATTTTCTTACACTTTTTTCTTTTCATTACTCTCACAATATTGTTATATCTTAACTTCTTAAGATGAGTTTGTTACTACAATTCATATAAATTGAATTTACTCATTCTGGAGTTGAAAAATGATATTTTTCTTTTACTATGTTTGGATTTATTAAAAATAATACTTTTACTTTTCAGAAGTTAGTATAAGTCTAATGGGTAGAATCAGGAAATAAGAAGCCTTAAATCAATATCACTTAAGTAGATGAAGATAATTGAAATCCTCAATTACCTACTTTCTTTTTATTACTTTATCATCATCCTTTCTAAGGGTGTTTAGTTTTTAAAAGATACACATTCCTACTTTGTTTTGTTTTGTTCTTTAAAAATTGAAGAATAAAATGCTTTTTCATTTAAGCAAATGTTTACCATAATAAGTATTAGGAACGGATCCTAATCGAAAAATTTTCTAGAGCAACAATTATTTTTTCTTAAAATAAAGTAGGAACAGTGGGAAATTCAGTAATATTCTTTTTTCTTTCTCAACTATTAAATACAAACTTACTGAAGTTTAGTTTCAATTTCTGCCACGATTGTGTCCTTCAACTTACTTGTGCTAGTGTTAAAAGAGTTTGGCTTGTGTTTTTTAATCATTTTTTACATCATTATTTTTCCAAAGGAAAAAATTATAAAACAAGATCTTGAAAACACTGATATTTGGTTAACTGAGGTTTACAATCAAATAACATGATTTCTGCCTAAATGAACATTTGTTCCTTGGAAACATGAGCCCTTTGTTTAGTCTTTAAATTACTATAATTTGTATTTTCATTTATTCATTTTCTTATTTAGTTTCTAATAAGTTCCAATATAGATATGATGTGAGATTGCCTCCCACCCTCAGTATCACAAACATTTTGCCATCCAATATCAGAGATTCATAGAAATACATCAGATAACAAGAATTGAGCTTTGCATTCGAGGATGGGTTAAGTAATCTGTTGTTCATACCTCTAAACACCTAAATAGCTGGCATAACTAAGGAATGAGAGAATTATCAGAAGATTAGTAAAGGGAACTCATGGCTTAACCCCCTCTTATGTTAAGACTTTTATATTATCCTTACATCTAGTCATGGAGCTGTTAAATGTTTTTAAACATAAGTATATTATGAAAATTTCAAAATCTTCCTGTGTAGCATACTCTTATTTGTTCTTTACTTGCATGCTAGGGGATTTTTTATTTCTAAATATAGAAATTTAAAAATGGTTTGGGCTTTCATATTTATATTGTAGAATGGAAAAGTATAGACACAAATTTGGAAAACATTTTAAGGAATAAAGTTCACAGATTTCATTTCATCATCTTTCTAGATTTCATTATCTTTCTAGTGGACAGGAGTGCTTTTGATTAAAAAAAAAAATTCCAAAAGAGTCAAAACAGATGATTAGAATTACCTGGAGAATATTTAGGAAATTTTAATCTGCTTAGATAGAAGAAAACAGGTGAATTAGCACAAGGTTTCTGTGACATTACACTGAACACTTTTTGTGAGATAATGTTCTAAAACCTGATTACCATAATTGAGGAAAGATTTTCAATTTGGATGGATCTTTGTAGAAATACTGGAACATGAGATTAGGTTTAGAAGATTACTGACTTAAAGCAACATTTTGTAGCATTTATCTAGTGTATGTTTTGAGGGGGATGGGGTACCTGGGATTGATTTTATGGGCACTCAACCATTGAGCCACATTCCCCAGCCTTATCTTGTATTTCATTTACAGACAGGGTCTTACTGAGTTGCTTAATGCCTTACTTTTGCTGAGGCCAATTTTGAACTTGCAATTCTGACTCAGCCTGTCCATACAGATATTCATGTTTCAGTATATGAAACAACCCAAATGATATTTTGCTTTGAAAGAATATGTTTTATATGACTTAACAATGCCTACCATTTATTGTATACTTGGAAAACATCATGCTAAGAACTTTGCACGTATTTCTTTGTTTAACCCTAACAGTGATCCCCATAGGGCAATCTCAGTTGCTGTTTTTTGTTTGTTTTTTTTTCTTTCTATTTAATCAATAAAGAACTAAAGAGGGGCTGGGGATGTGGCTCAAGCGGTAGCGCGCTCGCCTGGCATGCGTGCGGCCCGGGTTCGATCCTCATGCACCACATACAAAAAAAGATGTTGTGTCCGCCGATACTTGAAAAGTAAATATTAAAAAATTTAAAAAAAAAAAAAAAAACAAGAACTAAAGAATGGAGAGGTCAATAAAGATTCAAACTTGATCTGATTCTAGCATCAATTCCCTGGAGATGTAGTTTCAGTTCCTTAATTTAGTTTTTATTTCTGGTTCATATCCATTGTTTAGATATACTACTTTTCTCATGTAAACTGTGTCTCCCATTCCAAATTCCTGTGTTGAAATCCTGTCCCCCAAGTGACATTAGGATTAGAGGTCATATGGGATTAATGCCCTTGAATAGGATTATGCCCTTATAAAAATGAGAATCTAGAAAGTCAGCTTGCCATTACAGCCATGGGAGAACAGCAACAAAATACCTTCTCATAACAATGAGTCCTCACTGCACACACAGACCTAGTTCACTAGCCTCCTAAATTGAGAAATATTTGTTTTAAAGTGTCAGTTTTTAATGCTGCTGTTTGCTTTTGAAACCATTTTGGGAGCTATTCTGAATAAAGCTTTTGAGTTTATTTGTGCAATCATGTTTTAATTTTTTAAATTTCACTGGGTAAACACCTAAGAGGAGTACAATAGCTGAGTCATTTAGAAGATGCTTATTTTAGTTAAAAAAGAAACTTCCAGGAGGGGCTAAGTTTGTGGCTCAGTGGCAGAGCGCTTGGCTCTGGGTTTGATTCTCAGCACCACATTTAAAAAAATGAATAAACAAAGATATTGTGTCCATGTGTACTTAAAAATATTAGAAAAAAGAGGGCTGGGATTGTGGCTCACTGGTAGAGCACTGGCCTAGCAAGGGCAAGGCCCTGGGTTCGATCCTCAGCACTACATATAAATAAACAAAAAGAAAGGTATTGTGCCCAACTACAACTAAGAAATAAACATTAAAAAAAAAGAAAGAAACTTCCAGAAAAAGGAATGTGGTAGGCTGGAGGTAGGTGACAACTCCACAGCTTTAGAAAGGAGCCAGTGAAGGAACATTTAACCAGAGAGGTGGGTAACAGAGTACATAGTTCTTTGGCCCAGAACCCCGAACAGAGTGGATAAAGAGGAGAAGGACATCAGTAAAAGAAGAGAGGAAAAGCACATCAGTTCACCTTCTTATCAACTAGAAAAAAAATGCAGACCAAAACATGACAGGAGCAGTAAAGTTAGTGGAAATCAAGTAATTTAACCCTAACTGTGGACTGAAAACTGAAAAAATGACAATCATGGCAGTCATTTTTGTGGAAATCACAGCTTGCCAGTCTCTTTCTTTCAGATCAACATATAAAACCAGAGAGATGTCTTATTAATTCATCAAGAGGCTGAGACAGGGAGAATCTTGAGTTCAAAGCCAGCCTCAGCAAAAGTAAGGCACTAAGCAATTCAGTGAGATCCTGTCTCTAAATAAAATACAAAATAAGGCTGGCTAAGTGTTGAAGTGCCCCTGAGTGCAATTCCCAGTAGTGCCCCCCCACCAAAAAATATATATATATATATATATATATATATATGAATGGCTAGTACAACATAGGAATTAAAAAAGAAGAAGAAGAAGGAACTTCTAGAGAAATCATTGTGAACTGAAAGTTACTGAAATCACCCACCCAACAACAAAGTGAGTGGGGTTAAATAGACCCAAAAGTGGCAACTCTAGAAAGTGCTGGCCTTACCTAATGCTCCATACAGCCATTTTTGAGGCTGTTGTGACTGATGTATTTCTCAGCAGATTAATTATTGATATATAGGAAAGTTCTTGATTTTGTATGTTGATTTGTGTAATCTGATAGTTTCCTAAATTTATTCATTAGTTCTAGTAGCCTTCTGATGAAACTTTTTATATCTTCTAAGCATTGGATAATATCATCAGTGATAATTTATAACTCTTCCTATTTTTATCTCTTTTTGTCTCTTGTCTGATGGGAAATTCTACTACTATATTCAATAAAAGTGATAAGAGAATATATCTTTGTTTAATTTTAGGTTTTAAAGGAAATGCTTTCAGTTTTCACCAGATTTTTGCATTGGGTTTTTTATATATAGGCTATAAGATACTATGATATGTTCCTATTATCCCTGTTTTCATCAGTGTTTTCTTAATGAAAAGGTATTGAATTTTTTTTAAGCCTTTCTTGGCATTTATTGAAATGACTAATTGATTTTTGTTCTTAATTTTATTGTTTTCATTTTTTCTTTTTTTTTTTGTATTTGTTCTTTTTTAGTTCTGTATACATAGCATTAGGATTCATTTTGACATAATTATAAAATCATGGAATATAATCTATTCTAATTCAGTCCCTTGTTCTTCCCTTTTCCTTTTGCTTCTTTTTTCTCCCTCCCCTTGTTCCCTTTACTAATCTTTCTGTTATTTACATTTTTTAAATAAATGTCTTATAGTTCTTTGACCCAGAACCCAGAACAGAATGGATAAAGAGGGAAGGACAACAGAAAAAGAAGAGAGGAAAAACACATCAACTCACCTTCTTATAAACTGGAAATAAATGCAGACCAAAACATGACAGGAGATGTTGAGATTCACTATGAGTTTCATATGTTTGCATATTTTTCATAGAGATCTTATCCTGTCCATTAAATTCAGTCTTCCTCTGTAAACCCAAGGTTTACAATTTTTCTTTACTTTTAAATTTCTTTATCTATAGGTCATGTGTTTATTCGTCCATGTTCTGCTCTGAAGGTAGCAGGAATTGGTGGTGTATCTCTTAAGGTATTATTTCTTATGCTCAAGTTACCAACTTTCTATAGCTCTACAATTTTTTAAAAAATTGTATTTCAGCGTTACTTTTCAGTGAAGTTCCTTTTTTGCTCACTTTACTGAGAGGAAGCCTTCCTGTCTTAGGTCTTGTCTGAGGGACTGCTGGACTATGATTCCTTTCTGTACCCTGTCATCTTCCTTCCCCAGAGTTTCGAATTAATTTATCTGGCAGTGGAAGTAATGTGAGCTAAATGTTTGTAAAATATCTGAATCCTTTAATGTCTTTTCCAAGATAAATCATTTTTACATTTTCTACAACCAAATTATCATTTTCTACTATAAGACAACTGAATTTGCAGAGCTCTCAGGCAAAATATGAGAGTTTTTCCATTTAGCAAATATTGATTTAATATTTCTCCACTCTAGAACAACAATCTTGATGCCTGTTGCCAAATTCTTTCCCAGGAGAATCAAAAATACTTACATATGGAATATCATAGTATCCAGATGATAATAGGATGCATAGAAATTACATTTTGCATTTTAATATGGGTACCTATTCTGAGTACCTATTTCACCCAGAAAATGGAGCTGAACATAAATGGTGGTCAAACATGGTTCATAGCTCAAGTGATGGACACACTGATTCACATGATGCAGCAAGTAAACAGCTGATAAGTTTAATTCATAAACCGTACACAGCTTTAGTGGTTGTGGCTGCTATCTCCAAATTCAATCTTTTTTTTTTTTTTGTCCTGGATATTAAACTCAGGGGCACTTGACTACTGAGCCCCATCCCCAGCCCAATTTTGTGTTTTATTTAGAGACAGGGTATCACTGAGTTGTTTAGGGCCTCGCTTTTGCTGAGGCTGGATTTGATCCTCCTGCCTCAGCCTCCTGAGCTGCTGGGATTACAGGTATGTACCACCTCCCCCAGACACAATCCATTTTTAATGAATGAACAGAACAGACTCACAGCTACATTAACTTCAACACCACTTCAACAGCCATCTTCCATGAAAATGGGAATGAATCCATCTGCTATACAAACATCTTCATTACCATCACCTCCTACATACATCCATGTACCTGGTTATAGTACAAATCCACTTATTTGTTACAATATTGGAAGAAGCCTTTTTTCTGGTTTGACTGTACAAAGAGGTTTGCAAATTCTTCCACAAATTCCAAGTGATCTCTATGTCTTTCCTTCTATTTATATTAGACAGACACCTCAGAGTTCATCAGGAAGGTCAACTGTACAAAATATACAATGGCAATCTTAATCACAGAGCCCAGTTTCTTATTATGGTCAATATCCTTTATCTGTTTACCCACAACAAAAGAACAATGAACATTCTCAGTATTTTCCCAAACAGCAGTAGATTCCTGAGTCAGCTTACAATTCACCACCTTCTCAGTATCCTTCAGTCTTTTAGCACTTCATAGCATCAAGTGCAATCTTCTCAACTGGGCATCTTGAGCTCCTATGTGATATGCCAACTAGTTCTTCAAATAACCACCTCATTCATGTCCACAAAGATCTCCTAGGTGTCAAAACCAGAGAAATCATTCAGTTGCCTAGCTCCCATATATAGCAAGTAACTTACAAATGGATCCATAAAGAAAATGGAAATTGCAGTTGAACCTTCACAAAGATGTATAACAGCTCATATTAGTGGTTTTTCACCCAGAGGTAATCAGACTTTCCATGGAATCAACACTGTACACAGTCACTGTGGTACTTTCCTTTAAGAGGAGGATACTGTTAAAGCCATGTAGTGTTAATCCTGTGCATATGACATACATGCAGTCAACTGGCCCATTGTGTGCTCTAGCACAGTCTCCTTGGATAATACCAAATCTATATAAAGTTTTTTAAATTGGTGTATGGCAAGTAACTACTGAAAGTCTCTGAAATTTAGTGGACTAAGAATACTTTGTTGGGGCTGGGGATGTGGCTCAAGCGGTAGCGCGCTCGCCTGGCATGTGTGGGGCCCGAATTCGATCCTCAGAACCACATACAAACAAAGATGTTGTGTCCGCCGAAAACTAAAAAAAAAATAAATATTAAAAAATTAAAAAAAAAAAAAAGAAAGAATACTTTGTTGGTCTGGGGATGTGGCTCAACTGGTAGCGTGCTCGCCTGGCATGCATGTGGCCTGGGTTCGATCCTCAGCACCACATACAAACAAAGATGTTGTGTCCGCTGAAAACTAAAAAATAAATATTAAAAAAAATTCTCTCTCTCTCTCTCTCTCTCTCTCTCTCAAAAAAATAAATAAATAAAAAGAATACTTTGTAGAAAAGAACCTACTTAACCAGGAGCAGCAACTTTAAGCCCTTAAGGAAAGTATCAGAGGACTTCTAGTTCTAGATCAGATTGCTACCCAAACAGGTGAATTTTAATTGTTCAGCGTAATTTCATGTAGATTAAAATTCAGTGACTATTATTCAAATTAACATATTAGCTATTTATTCTCTTTACATATATATGACAATAGAGTATTTTGACATATATTACATACATGGAGTATAATTTAATATAATAGGATCTCATTCTTGTGCTTGTACATGATGTACAGTAAGCTATTTAATTAAGCATTTGACTCTCAGTATTGGGCAATAGAATTGCGAGTAAGGAAAAGGTAAATAATATACTTGTATGATTTACCATATATATTTATAGGATATATACATATATGTGTGTTTGTGTGTTCATTACATATATGTATATTTTTATATGTGTATATATTCATCTACATTCAAAATCATGTCCATTTATGTATGAAAATGCCAGCATGAGACCACCAAAACATATTTTTAGATAATGGTAGAAAGAGGCAGTGAAGTAAAATGTATATTTTTGAAAGTACAGAAAGCAAAGAGGGGAAAAAGGTTCTTAGAAGGAGCCTAATATTCACCAAATGTAAAAGAATTTGATCTTTTTAAAAAAGAATTTTCTGAAATGTATAATGATATAAGAGAAATAGAATTGGAATGAAGTACAGTAGTAATGGAGATAATTCTTAGACAGTAAGTAAACCTGACCATCTTTGAAAAGTCTATTCATATTATTTCAACATACCTGAGAATTTCTTTGAATAACTTAAAAAGAAAAGTAGTGAATATTCTAATTCAACATGTATAATCTTGAACCTAGAGAAACTAAATAAAACACAGTTAAACACGTAAAGTTGTTATATTTTGGCCACATTTGTATGAGCTAAGCCACATGTAGATAGAACAGCATTTCAAAGTTAAGAGAGGTAGATGTCAAATATGATCGAATGACAGTGTTATGAGTGTTTTTACATATTGAATTTCTTACTTGTCTTATGTTATTTTTCTGTAATGACTTCATTTAATGCTACAGCCTTACTGTTACATCAGCACAACAGATGGAGAGATTAGCAAAGCAAGTGCAACTTGAAAAAGAGGAACCAGAGCAGCTAGTAAAAACTACTTTTTAAAATACTCTTTGCTGTGTGGAAGGGATAGCTCAATGTAAAAGCACTTGCTTAAACATATGTGAAGTTCTGGATTCAGAATTCAGGGTATTGAGGAGGAAGAGGAAGGGGAGAAACAGGCATCTTGAACATTATTAAAATCAATTTATAGTACTAATGAAATTTTAAATGTTGTTAGCAATTGAAAAACTATAAAACTACCTTTAAATGAAAGGCAGTACTACTATAAATCAATTACTTTTTCTTGTTTTAGTTTTCTGATTTGAAATCTTAATTCTCTGAGTAGAGAAAATAAAAAGACATACCTATATGAAGTCCATCTGCATTAATTGGCCACTTTAAGTACCTCTATAAAAACTTACACTGTTACTCCTAAAATGACTATATGAACTTCTTTTAGCATTTATTTGCTATATGAGGATTTTTGCTAAATAATATTGAGTTTTTGTGTTTGTAGTAGAGAATAGTCCATTGTGCAATGAATTAGTAGTTCAAAATCATAGAATCATAATTTTATTTTTTTTAACTTTTTGTCATTGTAGATGGACACAATATCATTTTTTTTTTCTTTTTTTATGTGGTGCTGAGGATTAAACCCAGTGCTTCATACATGCGCAAGTGCTCTACTTCTGAGCCACAACCCCAACCCCAAGAAACATGATTTTACGTCAATGCTTCCACAGATGACATTTCTTTAAACAGGGAAAAGAAATGAGAGCATTGAGAAAACTCCTGCATTAGGTAGCAAATTTTTTTGTTGATCTGAATTTCATATAACAAAATAAATCATGTAATTTTATTTTTAACTTTTTTGCTAAAGAATTTCAAGGATACACACAACAGAAAAAGTAGTCTAATGAATTGATGTACAACACACAATCACCCAACTTTAGAATTTGTTAATCCATGTGTAGTATTTAGAAGATAAGAAATTGGAATGTTTGATTTCCATCTGCTCCTAATTCCATGTCCAGTCAAATGAAGGGCAATTTGGAGTAGATGGCTTGGGGTAAGTGTTTACCTGAAAATTTTTAATCTCATGCAGCTTACATGTACTGAAATATCCTTGAATAATTTAAATCTACTTAGTGACTCAGGAGGCTGAGGCAGGAGGATTGTGAGTTCAAAGCCATCCTCAGCAATTTAGCGAGGCACTAAGCTACTCAGTGAGACCCTGTCTCTAGTAAAATACAAAATAGGGCAAGGCATGTAACTCAGTGGTTGAGTGCTCCTGAGATGAATCCCTGGTACCTGCCTCGCCCCACCAAAAAAGAAAAAGAAAAATCTTACCCACATGAATCTGAAAGAGTCAACATAATTACTTTTCTTTTCCCTTTAGGAATGTGCATAATACCAAAGATGTACATTTATGTGGGAGTGATCTAAGTGATAAAGCACATAGTCAAAATTCTCAGTTTATTCTTGGAAACTCATTTGAAATAGTATGATATATGGAAAGAATATTGACAGAGGTGTTAAAATATTCATTGACTATGTGAACTTTTCTGTGTTTAATTTTTTATCTTTGAAAGTAATTGTAACTAATTTATTATTGTTGTTAAATAAAGTGATAATATATATAATATACCTGGCATAAAGTATTTACTAAGTAAATGCTTATTATCCTTAACTCTAGAGAATAGACATTTCTACTTCTAAACTTGTAATCCCACATTCAGGTTTTTAAACATTACATTCTCAATGAATGCTATTTTAAAAATTGACTAGAAATGCATTTGCCTAATTAAATTGGGATATACATTTGAGACCAGCTATACCTGTGGTTACAAACTATACAGCAGTTATAAAATATTCTTTTGTTAAAGACATGAAAAATGTGTGATAATAATACTTTCTATAAATCTTATTCATCAAATATATTAAATGCTATGAAAGAAGTTCTCTCTTGGAGGTTTATATTCAAATCTCTATTATTTGAAACTATATTTATTTGTGTGTGAAAAAAAAAAATAATAAGACATTTAATCTGCAGTGTTGTTTAGTTTCTTGTTAGTGATATTAAGTACTTTGAGTTCTAAGAGACATCTAACTAACTCTGAATTCTATACAATAAATACTAAAAGTCTCTTCATGAAAATAGTATACTTTTAATAACTGGTAGTAACTTTCGAGAGGCAACTTTTTCCATTCAGTTTAATCTAAAACTATGAAAAAAAATAGGAATCTTATAAACATTGTAATAGAATAGCTTGTTCAGGTAATTAACTTTTTTTTTTTCAGGTAATTAACTTTTTAAATATGATCATACACACAAAAACAGTGCTTTCTCTTATGTATCCTAAGAAGTTAAGATCATTCTTTGATAGTGATTTATCTTGAATACAAATGCCCATGATATGTTTTAAATTCTTTTAATATCACCTGATAACCACTTTAAGTTTTGAAATCTGCAAGTTTATCAGGCTTTCTCAGTGCTTTGCTAATATGTCCCAACGGTGTGGTTATGTAGTAGAAAGCCCTTTTAGAACTGTTAGCTGTCTAATGAAAAGTGGGCTCTATTAAAACATCTGTAGCCATGCCTGAAGATTCAAATTTCTGACTCTTTATTTAAATACTATATAGCAAGGAAGTTAAAAAAGTTCTTTATAATCAAAATGCTTATTACCTTCAAGTTTCTGAGTTCAGGTTTTTCTATATCAAATCTGTTTCTCTCCCTTTTCTCCTTCCTTATGTGATAAACCAGTTTTGCTACCACTGCTGCTTTTGCAACACAGTCGGCTTCAATGTAGTCTTTTCCTTTGTTTACAGAAATTTCTGAATCTCTGACACTCTAAACGTTTAATATTGAATATTAATAAAAACCCTTGTTCACTCACCTCATTAAGATTAGAGGTACTCCTGGAGTTTGAATCCTAAAACGTGAAGCAACTAGGAATACAGCCTTCCTCAATCTGTCATCTTGACTCTATTCTAGAGTTTATTTTTAAAGTAAATAGAATAACTCAGAAGTGGCAGCTTGGTGTAGAAGGGGGCTTTATTGATTTTCAAAGTACCATAATAGTAATTTTACTATTATATATGAGTTCCAAATTTATTATATAAAACATAAAAATTGCTATTTGTATTTATACTAAGAACAAAACAATTATGTACAATTATAATAAGAACATAACAATTATGTACCCTCAAAATAAAACATACTAGTCAAGGCTTACAGAATTAATTTTAGAAGTGACTAAAGTCCTGACCTGAGATAAAGTATTCTAACACCCTCTGTGGACACCTAGAGAAACACTGAAGCAAAGTGGAGTTGCAGAAGAAGAGAGAACATGGCGGCGAGAGGGGAGGCAGCGCTTTCAGTACCTCCTCAACAACGGGGTCAGAGAGACGCATGGATACGCTTAGATACGACCTGCTGAGAAACTCCTAGCAAAATTCCACCAAAGAGAGATCGGCCGGGAATCGGTAGGATTTTTGGAGGGACAGTCTGCGCTAGACGAGTGAATCTCCGCCACGCAGCGCAGAGGTCCAGACCCGCCAGCCGCTGCCCGCGCGACTCGGCGACTGTCGGCTGCCTGCACCGGCCCCCGCGTCAGGGCGGATAGCCTCC
>NW_026000327.1:649707-786049 GCF_001458135.2 Marmota marmota marmota
GCTATTTTTTGCTTTTGTTGAGAAGTCATAGGTCTATCATCTAATTTTAGATCTTGTGACTTTGTTTTCTCTCTGTTTTCCTCAAAGAAGTTTCTTTTATTTTCATGTTATATGTTTAGGTGTAAATCTATTTTGATGTAGCATACTGAAGTTTTACTGTATTTTCTGTCTGAGGATGCATGTCTTTCATCAATTCTGCTAGAATTTCATCCTCACCTTATTCCTTTTCCACAATCTTTTTGTATTGCACCAAAATGTGTTGGCACATTCATTGGGCATTCTTGCCCTATCTTCCTTTCCTCTTAAATGTTTTATATCATGTTTTCAATTTATCCTTCATGCTCTATTTCAGGCCATTTCTTCAAATATATAATCTAAGCTTCCCAATTCTCTCCTCATTTGAATCTATCCAGCTTTTAACCTCTACCATTAAGACTTTGGTACTTTGAAGATTATATTTTCATTGACTTTGACCCTGTCTAAGTTTTCCCCTAGACTAGAAAGCAAAATCATCTCAAATAGACTCCTGAGTTAAAGGTAGCTCAGGACTATACAGTTTATTTTGGTCAGAAATTTGCCTAAAAATCCTCTCAGCATGTCATAACTTCCATTAGCCTGAGTCATTGGTTCTAAATAGGGAACAACTTTTCCCCTCAGAGGCTATTTGGAAGTATCTGGACATTTTTGGCTTTTATACTCAAGGAAAGAGGAAAATGCTATATGCATTTTAGTAGATCTGCCAAATGTCCTCAGTGCACATCACACACTCCTGTCATTTAAAAAAAAAAAATCATAGTGCCCATATTGAGAAACCCAGTTCTTACAAACTCCATTTCAGTTTGAAGTTGGTTGTGCTCTTTGATGCACATTTGCATTAGACCAGTACATTTTCCTAGCTTTGATTTTTGGCAGTGTATGAATAGAAGATATTTGCCTGCAGATTTCAGGACATGAAGACCTTCAAAGAATGGAATGTTCTGGTATATTTTATTTATTTATTTTTTAAGGAGAGAGAGAGAGAGAGAGAATTTTAACATTTATTTTTTAGTTATCGGCAGACACAACATCTTTGTTTTGTATGTGGTGCTGAGGATGGAACCCGGGCCGCACGCATGCCAGGCGAGCGCACTACCGCTTGAGCCACATCCCCAGCCCCCTCTGGTATATTCTACAAGAGGCAAATATCTTCTAT
The DNA here is from genome assembly GCF_001458135.2 of Marmota marmota marmota. Lineage (NCBI taxonomy): Eukaryota > Metazoa > Chordata > Mammalia > Rodentia > Sciuridae > Marmota > Marmota marmota. Next base: position 650,900 of record NW_026000327.1, read on the forward strand.
GACGCTAAATTTATGTCACATTTATTCCATGAATAACCTATGTGGATCTCTTATCAATTCCAGGTGTGTTAGTGATAATAAAAAAAAATACCCTGAGAGCACCCCCTTTGTGGTTTAACAGAAAGTATGGAGATATGTCCAAAGTCACTGGACATGTGGCACAGAACAGACAGAAGATTTTAGGGGCTTCCAAATAATTACTTTATTACTACAAAGCCTTGCATCTGTAACACATGCCCATTTCCACAGTCTTCTGTGAAATATGCTTCTAATTACATGAAAGCTACAGTTTAACTACTTGGGAAGTTACAGCAGAACAAATTGCCAGTTTGGTTAGTTTGCTGTCCATGAGCAAATCCCTGGAATGCTGGCCTGAGGGAATGGACCTAGGATCAGTGAACTTTGATGGAGGGAAGGAATCAGAAAGGAGAGTGTTATAGCTGCCAGGGAAATGTGCTAGCTTGGGGAAGGTTTGGTGCTTTCCATATCTTTTTTTTTTTTTTTAATATTTATTTATTTTAGTTTTCGGCGGACACAACATCTTTGTTTGTATGTGGTGCTGAGGATCGAACCCGGGCCGCAGGCATGCCAGGCGAGTGCGCTACCGCTTGAGCCACATCCCCAGCCCTGCTTTCCATATCTGACAACAGGGTGTGGGACATGTTTTTACCAAAGGCCAAATTTCAATAAGCCTATATAACTTATTTAAAATTTACCCATGTGTTTTGTAGGTGAATTCACACATTTGGAAGATGTTTGGATAACAGATGTTCTTTGGAGAAGCAGGAAATGTTAATCAGGGAAGGGGAATATCCAGCCAGAATGAAAAGTTACACAAAAGAGATGAACCACCTACAGGAAACGAAGAGTCGTTAGATAGAATTTGGAACTCTAAACAAACACTAACAAATTCCTGGCTACAACACAATAGTCTTTACATAATCACTCTATCCTTTGGATAGGACAGGCCCCAAACACTTGCAAATATTAATACATCCCCATGTATTCATATGATAGCCTTACATTATGTTCTTTGTTTTAGAGTTGAGGGAATGGAGCAAAATGTTGTTGAATAAGATGCTCATGTATATTCAATAAGTTGCATAGATTTATGTGGAAGTGCAGTCTCTACAGCCCTCACAGTTAGACAAAGTACAGTTTGGCTCTCTTCATGGGGAATAGGATTTTTTTTCTCATGAAGCGTATCAACAAATAGATAAGCCCTATGTCAATTATAAAAACAGTCCATTCAATGTCCTGTGAAAATGACAGTACTCCATAGTGATAGAAGCATATTGGAGGAAAAAAAAAAAAACTCACCTCCTTATCTCTTTATCTCAGCTTGCATGGAGACATTTTACAGTGCCATACTTCTATCCAAAATTTTAAAAGTACAGTGAAGTTGTAGAGAAATTTGATTCCTGTGTATTGCTGGTGGTAATACAAAATGGGTGCAGCTACGTGAAAATTGGACAGTGATTCCTCAAAAATCTAGATTAAACATGTGACCCAACAAGCCAACTTACTGGCATGTGCTTCAAAATTTCCAGGCAGGTTTCTTGGATATATGCACAGTTATGATCATAGCATTATTCACAGTAATGGAAAAGTGATCACAATTCAAATGTTCATTGATAGGGGCTGGGGATGTGGCTCAAGCGGTAGCGTGCTCGCCTGGCATGCGTGCGGCCCGGGTTCGATCCTCAGCACCACATACAAAGATGTTGTGTCCGCCGAGAACTAAAAAAAAATAAATATTAAAAAAAAAAATCAAATGTTCATTGATAGATAAATGATGTATGTACATCGCAAAGGAAGAAAATTATTTTTCCCATGAAAGTCTTTCTTGCCTTCCCCCAGTACTGGGGATGGAACCAGGGTCTCAGGCATGCTAGACAGCACTATGCTACTGAGCTACATCCCAGCCCTCCCTTGCTTTTTCTGTATGCACTGAATTTTAGAGTAACCAAAAGGCTGTATTTGATGAGCCATTTACTCTTTACAAAAGCTTCCAAGCTAATAACTCTGGTAAGAATGTTCACATTAGCAAGTGACCACTTGGAATCCTCAATGTGATAATTGATTCCAATGGGGACAGCCCAGAGCTGAATCATTAGGAATGGGTGGATTTTGATTAGGAAGTTTACGAGAGGAATCAGGCTTTCCCCTCATTAAGTAATGTAAGGAAATGTCAGTTTTTAAGAGAACTGTATTGAAAGATATGATATCTGAGGTTTACTTTAAAATATTCAGGAGGAATAAAGTAGAACTAATATGGCAGAACTTTAGAACTGTTCAGTCTGGTGATGGGTGTGTAGAGCTTCCCTATATACTAATTTTGTCTCTACTTTTGTCCATTTTGGAAAACTTTATAGGGTAGAGAGATGTTTTTATCATGACAATAGAGAAGGAATAAGGTCCACTTTTGTTTTTAGAAGTTTCAGAGTGAGATGTGAGAAGTTTCAACATACTCACTCTTATTTCTATACACAAAGTTTATAGTAGGCTGTAATAACTAAAATCCAGACCCATAGGACTGGAAGGTAGGCAAGATTTATTTTAATGAAAGTTCCTAATCCAAACAACCAATCAATGAACCAAATTCAGATGCAAAAGATAATGAAAGGAGTCAGTTGGCTTCTATCTGTCACGAATCACTTTTCCCATGGTATTGAGTCCTTGGAATGCTTTGTAGAACATTCAGATAATACTTCCCATAACCTTCTGGAAATAATGGATTTGAAAAGTCCACACAACTTGGAAATTCATTTTTCAAANAAATTAAAAAAAAAAAAAAAAAAAAAAAAGTGGAGTTGCAGACCTGAGGTTGTGGCTCAGTGGTAGAGCATTTGCTGTGAGGCACTGGGTGCAATCCCTAGCACCACATAAAACTACGTGAACAGAATAAAGGAATTATGTCCATTTACAACTAAAAATTTTAAAAATATATATTAAAAAAGTGGAGTTGCAAGGACCTATATGATACTGGTGCATTGAAACTTGGGAATAGGTTCTTGATTCCCCATATTGAAGATTAAACCACCAAAAGATGTGAAGGCAAGTGTGTGAAGAAAGTTTTTTCTAAGAAAAATGAAAGAGGACAGATTCCTCTGGTAGAGAGGGGACATTGGAGCCAAAAGCCCATGGGAGGAGGTGTGACTTGCTTTGTTATACACACAAAAAGCATCCTCTTTATCTTTGTCTTCCCCCATATATGTGACTAGGAGCAGTGATGCAAAGATTAACCTTTAGCAACCCATTATTCTCTCTTTGGTATCAAGACATCATCCTTTCCACCCCCATCATTGATTACTTACACTATCAGATCTTTGCCCCCTGCCTTAATTTGCTAAGGAATGTAACATATGCAGTCCACTTGGTCCAGATGGGGGTGCAGGCAAATTGCTTTTTGGCAAAGAAAACATGTGGAGGTCAGCACAGTAGACCTGTTTTATAGAATGATTCTCTTAACCTCATCTTCACCATTCTCTTTCAGTGCCCCCTGAAGGACTTTGGGGTCTTAAATTCTTTTAGAGTATTTGGATGTTGGCTCATTCTGGCTACTTATTGCTGAAAGGTGGTGATGTTGGGGGAAGTGACTGTGGAGTGGGGTGGTTGAGATTGGGGGTCCCTGATTGTTTCATGGCTATGGTGCACTGACTGCCTGGGAATGTTTCTATGTAAAAGTACTGGATGCCTAGTTGCTACAGTTATGCCTTATCTGAAGAGGCTCTACGCCTTAGCCTATACACCTTGATCTCAGGGACATAGATCCCTGGAAGAGAGGCATTCTGAGCACTACAAGACAACTTCTATGTTTCACAGCACTGCTAATTCCAATCCTGCCTGCTTAACAGTAACTTTAGACAATGGGCTTCTTGGGTGCTAAAAGAAACTCCAGTAATCATTGCTATAGTGAAATAGCTACAAGAATGTTTCTAGCCCTCTAACTTTCTAGTGCACAAAGGACAATACCTCTAACAATCCTTTACTTCTTTTTATTATTTATTTATTTATTGTAGTTATGTATGGACAGCACAGCTTTGTTTACTTTTATGTGGTGCTAAAGATCAAACCCAGTGCCTCACATATGATAGGTAAACATGCTGCCACTGTATATTTGTGAAGTATTCCACTGATGTGAGTTGTTTAGCTTCTTTTCACATACTTAGCCATTCAGATTTTATCTCTGCTCACATACTCTGACCATATTTCAACTGAGCTTTGTTTCTTCTTATTGATTTGTAAAATGTCTTAATATTCTGGCTACTAGTCTGAATAGTGGCCATAGGAGCAGTCAATGTAGGCATAAGTATGCAATTTTCCCTTAGTGTGTGTGTGTGTGTGTGTGTGTGTGTGTGTGTGATTTAAGGAAACCTCCTTTGCCTAGACATTGTAGAGGTAAGTGCATGTATTTCATTTTTAAATTATCATAAGGGAGGCATTTTAATTTTTCTGTATAGCTTAAGGTCTGGATCTGATTTTATCTCTTCCTTATGGATAACTAACCGTTCTCACTATTCTACAGTCCTATTTTACTCCATGTTTCAGTGCCACAAGGGTCATATGCCAAGCTGTTATATATCGATTGCTCTATTTCTAGCCTCCTCAGTGTATTGACCTCTTCATATATTCTTACGATAATGCCAACTATTTGAATAATGATAGTTTCATAGAAAATATAATTTGAGGCCTGGGGCTGTAACTCAGTTGTAGAGTGCTTGCCTGGCCAGTGTGAGGCATTGGGTACCATCCTCAGCACCACATAAAAATAAATGAAATAAAGGTATTGTGTCTGCCTACAACTAAAAATTTTTTTTAAAAAAATAATCTGATCATAAAAATCCTCTCATTATATTTGTATCTCATTATTTCAAATTGGCTTATACACAGGCCTTTCTTCAAGCCTTCAATTGAGTTAAGATTAGCTCATCAAGCTTCAAGAAAAATGGCACTGGACACTACTGTGTGTTTCCTATTATCCTACTTCCTTTTCTCCTGGACACAGAGTTGAACTAAATTTCCAGTCATATGGCCAGTATCAGTCACTGTTATCTGAGCAGCTATACTACACCTACTTCCAGGCCAGCTATAAAATCCCCCATTAATGGCATTCCAAACCCCTTTTACTTCCAGACAATTGCAGGTAAGTGCAGAGACCCTACCATCCTCCGGTTGAGGACATGAGCCTACAAGTTGAAGGACTTTAACAGGAAGCGCCCTCATAACAGAAGTAAAAAACAAACCTATATTGTGTTAAGTTGCTGCTTTTTCCCTATTTGTCACGGTAACTAAGAGTCCCTAAGTGACCACAGAGCTCTTATGAGGTTCTAGTAGAAAATAAAATGGATGGAGGTGAGTGGTCAGATTTAAAACATAAGGCCATCTCATCCATGTACACAGTCTACATTTCTATTGATTAATTCTTCTTTTGTGACTTTAAATAAGATTACATTTTTTCCTATTAATTTTTTGCATATCATTTTAAAAATCTAGTCTCTGGATCATCATAGTTCTTCTTATCATGGAAAATGCATTTTATTTTTTTTTATTTTTGGAAAATGCATTTTATAAAGTCATATATTTTTAGAAGTTTTCAGGAGCTGGAAATCTAGTTTGTGCTAAAGCACTTACCTAACATGATGAGATCCTAAATTCAATCCCTAGCACTGGAAAAAAATTATACACACACACCCAAACATAATGGTGATGTACAGGGGATTGTATTTTAATATATATATTTTATTATTAAATTATAAAATTTAACACACATAGACATATATTTTGAAGAGTTTTAATAAATCATATAGTTGTGGACTATGACTAGGCCTCAGCAACAGAACATGTTCATTTCCCTAAAATACTCCCCAGCAGCCCTACATAGTCACTTCCTGTTTTCACTACCACCGCTAGTCAGTCACTAGGCTGTTTGGTGTCTGTAGCTTTGCCTTTTCTAGAAAATGCCTACAAATGAAAGTATGACTATGTCATCCTCTCTTAGATATTCTAAGTATTAAATTTTTTTTTTAAAGAGTGAGAGAGAGAGTGAGAGAGAGAGATTTTTTTTTTTAATATTTATTTTTTAATTATCGGCAGACACAACATCTTTGTTTGTATGTGGTGCTGAGGATGGAACCCGGGCCGCACGCATGCCAGGCGAGCGCGCTACCGCTTGAGCCACATCCCCAGCCCTACAACTTGGAAATTCATTTTTCAAACCTCAGGATGCACTTGGATGTCCAGGGGGAAAGTGTAAGAAAGGAAAATTCTCCCACTTAACAACAACAAGAAGGCAGCTAGTGTTGCCACTATAAGGGCACTCCCAACTTCCTGAACATCTGGCTTGAAGGGCACATGGAAAGACGAAGGGAATTCAATCCCCTCCATGCTTATGATGGAATAGTAATTCCAGAGCACAACAATTAAGATACAGCCGCTAGCAGTGATGTTCAGAATTCCTGAAGCAACGAATGGATTGCAGGTAACGTTCTTCTGAAGGATTCCCATGTACACATTCCTCAGGGCAAGGACGATAAAGGCTTTCTCCAAGAGCCCCAGGATGTTGGCAGCCAGCAAGAGGTGCTGACCAACACAAATGCTGGGTGGAAGGAAGTCATCATGGTAGGTGTATCGGTAACACATTTTGGTTTTGCTGGTGTTACTTTCATGGTTGTAAATGCATACTCTCCACATTCCCACACAGGTAACACCAGAGGAGGCGAGAAGGGGGTGGTTCATGTACCACATTCGCCACTCCACGAGGCCCATGGAAATGCCAGACAGGATCCATCCTACAGTGGCAATAGCAAAGCCCGCTACTTGGCAATTGGCACTACTGACGAGCCAGACCATGGCAACAGCATATATAGTTCAACTGCAAACAAATACAGGGCATCATGAGTGTAGGATCCTCTGGCTAGGATAGCCCCCTATGGGGGAACAGTACTCAGACAGAAGGAATATATTCAAGAAAGGAGGCATTTTCCCTCTCAATCAGCTGCTGGGAGTGCAGGTTGAGCAAACTTTGTTTAGGGCTATGTGGCAACATTTGCCCAGAGCTTTAAAATATACAAACCCTCAATCAGTTCCACTTCTGAGCATTGGTTCAAAGTCATAATCAAGTCTGGCCAAAACATTATTCACAGATATGGTCAGTACAGCATTCTTTGTAATACTGAAAAACAGGAAACTGCTTTATGTCTAACAATTAGTTAAATCATTTATGCTTCCAGCCACTCTATCGAGCTATGTGCCAACATTAAAACTCTCAGAGGGCTGGGGTTGTGGCTCAGTGGTACAACGCTTGCCTAGCATGCGTGAGGCACTGAGTTCGATTCCCAGCATCACATAAAAATAAACAAATAAAGTAAAGGTATTGTGTCCATCTTCAACTAAAAAAAAAAAAAACCCTATCAGTGGAGGGGCTGGTGTTGTGGCTCAATGGTAGAGTGCTTGTCTAGCATGTGTGAGGCACTGGGTTCGATAATCAGCACTACATATAAATAAATGAATAAAATAAAGGTCCATCAGTATCTGAAAATAAATTTTAAAAAATCAGTGGAATCATACAAGTTATAATATTTTGTACTTGGCTTTTTTCATTTAGCACAGTGTTTTCAAGGTTCACCCTGCTATAGCATGTGTAAGTGTATCACTTTTTAGTATCCAGTAGTATTCCTTTGCATGGACATACCATAATTTGTTCACTCATTCGTCATTTTTAGAATTTAAATTAGAATTTAGATTAAATTGAATTTAGATTGAATTCCCTAAAAATGGGTTCCATGTTTTGCCTGTCTTAATGTTACTGTAAACATGCATATATAAAACTATGCACATATTTTCATTTCTTTTGGGTAGATGCTGAGGAGTAGAATTGGCGGGTCATATGTAATTGTGTATGTAACTTTTCATTAGAAATGATTAAGGTATTGGCTGCACCATTATGCTCCCACTAACAATGTATGAAGGTTCCAGTTTATTCATGTCTTCTCCCATATTTGGTATTTGTAGAGTTTTTGATTATAGCCATTCTAGTCATCATTTTATGTGACCAAAAGGAAGATGCTCACAATACACCAACAGCATGTTACAAAATAGTAGTTTTAATATAATCATAGACATGAATTACACCACTGGAAGGCTACATGCTGTTACTAAGAGAAATTTTTAAAGGATTTCAAGGATTATGAGGGGTTTTTAAAGCTATTGGTGTTGTGAAGCATTGCAAATATATGGAAAAGCACACAAAATCTAAATGCATACCTTAATGACTTATCACTTGGAAAACAGCCATATAGCTACCACTCTGATAAAGTTATGTAATATACCACTTCCTTCTATTTTTTAAAAATTAATTTGTTCTAATTTGTTATACATGACAGTAGAATATATTTCAATTCATATTACACATATAGAGCACAATTTTTCATGTCTCTGGTTGTGCACAAAGTAGAGTCACACCATTCATGTCTTTATACATGTACTTAAGGCAATGATGTCCATCTCATTCCTACCCCCACGCCCCCTCCCTTCTCCTGCCTCCCCTTTGCCCTATCTAAAGTTCCTCCAATGGAACTCCCACGCTCCACCCCCCATCCCCATTAGGGATCAGAATCCACTTATCAGTGAAAACATTCAGCCTTTGGTTTTTGGGGATTGGCTTTCTTCACTTTCATGATGTTCTACAACTCCATCCATTTACCATTTCCTTGCTTTTCTTTATAGTTGTATCACTTCAGTATGCATCCTAACCATTTTAATAATTTTGCCTGTTTTTCAAAATGGGAACCATGTGGTAGGCATTCAGGTGTGGACTGGTTTTTTCACTTGATAGTGTTTATGACACTCAGATTATGATTTTTAAAATATTTATTTATGTCATGCTGGGAATTGAACTTGGGGCATAGTGCATGTTAGCCTAGCACTCTACCAACTGTGCTATTTCCACAGTCTAAGATTATGATTTTTAATACTGCGTAGATATTCAGTACTTTTAGATATGTCTGTCATGAGCATGATTATTTTGAAATAAGAATACAATAAAAATACTTCATTAAAAAGTTGTCAAGTGGGCTGGGGTTATGGCTCAGCGGTAGCGCCCTTGCCTGGCATGCATGAGGCACTGGGTTCAAGTCTCAGCACCACATATAAATTAATAAATAAAGGTCAATCAACAAATATTTAAAAAAAAGTTGTCAAGCAATAGAGGATTAATTAATTCTAGTACATACAGATACTTTAGTACTTAGGATATATTACAGTAATCCGTTCTTTATAATACTTACCGAGAGTTAAAACAGGAGAGAATTAAGGAATATGTCAATCTCCAACTTCTTGGAACCAATTTGGATGGACAAATCCAAGAAGTGGGGTCAGAGTGCCTGGGCATTGATGTTCCCAGTAGTGTCATTGACAACAGGAATAAGGAAAATCGGGAGGCCACTGGCATGTGAAGCAATGGGGACTTCTTAAGTAAATTCCATAATTCAACATGGAAATCCTCAAAAATGTTTTAATAACAGGAAATCCTCATTATATGCTAAGTAAGAAAAAGGATGCAAAAGAATGTACAGACATGTATATTGTATATCCTCATTTATGTGACTGTACATGGCCTGTGTTTTTGTTTCTTACCTGCCTCCACACATACACATGTAAAACTTTGGAAAGCAGGACTTCCAAATGTTGTCTCTTGTAAATACTTTTTTTTCCTACAACTTCTTTTGTGTTCCAATCTTTCAGCAGTGAAGAGATGCCACATACAAAAAATGCTCTATTGGGGGAAAAGTGTGTATTTTATGGGCTTTATTATTTTATTTTATTTACCTTTTTATTTAAAGGTACCCTTTCCATGTGCCCAGGAGTGGAGGAATGTGCACCAGGACTCCACAAATGTCATTAACTTGAAGCCAGCTATTTATAAAATGAAAAGAATGTAACTCTCAGGGGAAAAGAAAAGACCCGAAGACATCCTCATTTTCAGAGGCAGCATTTAAATGCAACATGGTGGCATGCCTGTGTGCACAAGGGCACACAGCTGCCATGTGCTCAAAAACATGGTCCCTCTAGGAATTGCTGGTCAGTGAGGGGAAGATGTGTAAATATGTGGATCACAAAACATGCTGACAGTTGATGTCATAGCTGGGGTGTGAGGGGATTGGCTATAGGACCACTGAGGCAGGGTCAGGGGATGCAGGTCATCATTGACTTGGAATCATTCTATCAGACTTTTACTGAGTTGGATAAATCATTGGATTTATCAGGAACCAATTTGAGAGAGAACTGACTATTTAACAAACCCAACAGTATGTCTTCTGGCATTTAATTTTTTAAGAGTTAAAACCACATTGGACAGATGAAAGTTTTTCCATTCAATTTCCATGCTTTCATTGTGTTCAAACAAATATGGAAATGGTGTGTTAGTCAGTTTTTATTTTGCTGTGACAAACAGAAAAAAAATGAAAATAACAACACAGAGGAGGAAAAGTTTATTTTGGCTCACAGTTTCAGAGGTTCAGTCCATGGTCGGCCAACTCCATATCTCTGGGCCCAAGATGAAGTAGAACATCATGACAGAAGGGCATTACAGAGGAAAGTAAGTAGCTCAGAACACAAAGACTGGGAAGCAGAGAGGGGGTTCTACTCATCAAGGACAAAATATAAACCCTAAATGCACATCCCAAGTGATCCTCTACCTCCAGCCACGCCCTACCTGTCTATAGTTACCACCCAGTTAATCCATATTAATGGCTCAATCCACTGATTAGATCACAAAATTCATAATCTAATCTTTAACCTCTGAACATTCTTGCATTGTCTCACCCATGAGCTTTTGGGGGACACCTCATATATAAACCATAACAGATGGACTTTCCCAAAGAGGGGAGTCAGCCCTACGGGTGGTCTCTCTTGAATGTTCTGCTATTGCTTATCTCTATTTCTCCCCCAACCAAGTGACTTCCCTTGGGATTTGTTCTGATATCATTAATAGTAGCTCCGTGTCTTCTGACCTTGAGAGACTTCACTGCTGAGTACTGTCATCCCAGGGCAAATCCACAACTCACCAGTGAGAAAACAAGGCCAATATGTACATTTATGGACTAATGCAGTTGTGGAGACTTGAGTCCAAACCCTATATTCTCAAGGTACTATTAATCAAGGATTTCAAATGATTCTATTTCCAGCTACATCTTCCATTACCACCTCTGATACCTAGGCAACGACTTGGGTAGGCCAGATGGTTACTAGGTTTACCATCTCAACCTAGGCTTTTCATTGGAAAGCTGGGAATAATGTTGACTTTTAAAACTTGATTTTTTTTTTTTAAGAAAAAAAGTTTAAACTTATTTAAAGGTTGCAAAATAGACCTGAGAATTCTTATTAATCTTTACCCAGCTATTCCCCAAATAGAGATCTTAACATTAAGATGTTAAGTAACCATGATACCATTACCAAAACCTGGATGGTAAATTGTTGTGATACAGGTTGAATTCCATCACTCTCCCCTCTTTTGTTTAGTTGAGGACCCAATACAGAATCCCACCTTATGTTTGCTTGGTCTCAATATTCTTAAAGTTTGCTAGTTATTTTGTAAAATGCCCACCAGTTTTTTTATTTGCCAGATGTTTCTTTATGACCGAAATGAACATTAGCATTTTTGTTAAGACAGGCCAGGACGGACATGTGTCCTTCCCAGTGCATCATATCCAGGGTCCATGATTCTATGTCTTATTGTTGGTGATGGTCTCATGGCCAAGGAGGTGCCTGCTGATTTCTCCATTACAAATTTATCTTTCTTTGCATCTTATCTTCCTCTTGTAATTAATAACTGTCTTGGGGGAATTATTATTATTATTTTTTTTTTAATATTTATTTTTTAGTTTTCGGCGGACACAACATCTTTGTTTGTATGTGGTGCTGAGGATCGAACCCGGGCCGCACGCATGCCAGGCGAGAGTGCGCTACCGCTTGAGCCACATCCCCAGCCCGGCTGGGGGAATTATTTTGACATTAGCAAATCCTTTCTTCTCTTTTACAAACTAACTTTAGCATTCATTGATGAATCTTTCCTAAAACAATTATTACTGCAGTATTCTTTTTTCATAATACTTGGGATCAGATCCAGGGCCTCATGCATACTAGGCAAGTGCTCTACCACTGAACTTCTCCAGCCCTTTTTATTTTGAGACAGGGTCTTGCTAAGTTGCCCAGACTGGCCTTAAACTTGCTACCCTCCTGCCTCAGCCTCCCAATTGTTGTGATTTTTCTAATGGTGATTTTCTGTTTCTAGGCCTTACATTTATCATTCCTTCTGTAAGAAAGAATCATCATTTGTCTCCCTTTTAGTTGTTGATGTCAGTATGAACTTATGGCTATTTATTTTCTTCTCCAGGTTAAAATTCAATGCTACCATTGTTTATTCTATCTCTTGACTTGTGTCAGCTTTGGCCAGTGGGAGATTTTCCCATGTTTGCTCCTGTGTATGTATATATTTTAGATACACTTTTTTATTGGTCAATTACAGTTATTATACATAATTGTAGAATTGTTACATATTTGTACATGCAGACAATAGAACAATTTAATTTGGCCACTTTGATTCCCTAAACCTTCCCTTTCCCTCTTTCTTTCCTCAAGTCCCTTTACTCTAGTTTACCAGTCTCCGTTCTATTTTCATGAGATGGGCATAGCTGTATTCTTTCTGGAGCACTTCTTTACTTTCCAGTATCACAGGTTAATGCTTGTAATTTCCTGTGACTTGACAGAGGAAGGAATCATTATTCTTTTAAAGAGTCCCGGTTCCTTTTGCTGGAGAACAACAGGACCCAATTGAATTGTGTCGACATGCTAAACAGGGCTGACTGGTGTTAGTTTCACAGGGTTCCAGGGGCTTATAAACCAAATGCCTTAGTTTGACTAACATCCACTAGGAAAATGGCTCATCAAGCTGACTGGCACTGGGGATTTAACTAAGCTCATTTGTGCTTCTTGGACTTCTGGCCTAACACCCATCCACCTGACATCTCCACTTGATTGTCGAATAGGTATTGCACACTTAATATGCCCTAACAAACTCCATGGCTCTCTCTGGGCCTCATCTCTTTCAAACAGCTTCTTCTTAATTGGGCTTTTCCTCACCTGTCTTTCAGAAATGGCACTTCCTAAGACAGTGCTCCCCACTCCCTCCCTGGATGTATGGATTTGTTTCCTTCCTTCCTTGTTTCTGGTCTTCCTCATTCTTACCTGTTTACTCATCACTGTGCAGCAATCTATAGACATTGCTTGGTGCAGAGAAAGCGTGGGTGAATGGATGTAGGAATGGTGGACTTCCTAGATGCAGCAGCGGCTCCTGATTCCCTCTAGTGAGAGTAGCACGGCAGGCACTGGCCACAGAGAATGACTACCTGCCTGCTGGCACTTGGCCTCCTTCATGGTGATGCCCAGTTGCTTCCTTTCCCCTGCCTTCTTCCTTGAAAACTGCAGACACACCAGAGTGGGGTGAGTCCCTTTGCTTCACACCTGTTCCATACTGTTTGTATTTCTCACAAGAACTTACATGTCAGCATTAGTGGTCGAACTGTGTCCCCTAAAAAGATACGTCAAAGTCATAGTCCCTAGGCAATCAGAATGTGAGTGTACTTGGAGATGGGGTCTTTACAATAGTAATGATGTTGAAATGGGGTCATTAAGGAGGACCTCAATAAAACACAGCTGGCGTCCTTAAGAGATGTAGAAAGGGAAACATTTGTGGAAATCTATTATGTTATGTGCATGTACCTCCCTGGGCACTGGGAAGCATCGAGGAGCAGCTCACATGTCCCACTCAAGGAAGATTCGTCCTGGAAGGAGATTCTTTTAAGTGAAAAATGGAGATCAAACGGGCATTACAAGCCAAGTACTAACACAAGCTACAGGAGAGAGGAGATGGAGACAGGAAGCACAGGTGGGGCAGGAGAAGTTCTCAGAGGGAACGCTGTCCTAACCAAACCAAAAGGAAGAGTCCAAGTGTTAGATATGGGATGGAGGGAGACCACTGTATGCTTGGGACATGCCCTGAAGGGCAAGGTCAAAACTGACAGTTAATCCATAAGGCAGAGAGTTGCAGGTGTGGGATAAAAAAAGGGGGAGGCAGGAACAGACATTGCAGCCATCTGTATATTCTTGTGTGTGTGTGTGTGTGTGTGTGTGTGTGTGAGAGAGAGAGAGAGAGAGAGAGAGAAATATATTTCTGTTATCAGAAATCCCTTCTAATAGAATGATCCTGACAGGTACCATGTTTTATAGCCATCATTCTCTTTGGCCAGATAATCCTGAACAAATTATTTTGAAGGGACAATTTAACTGGCACATCATTGGGGATCTGAGAGTGAGGCTGAGTGGGTTTCAGACTGTGCATTAGCATTTCTTTTGTGATGATGCTAGAAGCTGCCTTGAGTGGTGGGGGCTGCCAGGAAGCATTTAAATGTGCAAGGTCATTGAACTGGTTGTTCAAGAGGGAGATTCAAGTGTGTGGAAGCCAGGGACTTCGATGCTGCCTCAGTTGGCACATGCAAAGAAGTTGGAGAATGTTTGAGGGAAAGGAAAATTGGTTCATAAATTAAAGCTGTGGGCTCCCTCTGAAGTTCCAGGACCAGGAGGGGAGGGCAGAGAGGTAGGAAGGAGTCCACTGGTGTTGTGCAAACACCATTAAAAAAGTCACTTTGTGCTCAACTCAAATCAGCAGCAGCTACAGATCTGTTCTGCATTCCAGCCCCAGTCCTCCTTCAGAAAAGCCAAAGGAGGATGAGTGCATTCAGACAGTTTCCTCAGGAGAGTCAGGGAGTGGGTGGCTAAGGTGTTTCACAAGGCAGTGATGAAAGCAACACCCCCTGCATGCAGGTGGAGCAGGACAGGGAGGACTGTAGAGATCCTACCATGTCCCGCTAGCCTAGGAGAGAGATCCAAGTTCAAAATGCAAAGTCTAGTTTCTACTGAACACATCTCTTTCACATCCTAATAAAGTCGTCAAACCACAAGCTGAACCATCATAAATCAAAATCCTAACTCAGAGATCATGTGTACGGATAATAGAATATCATTTCTACTTACAGCCTAAGAAAGGAAGAATATTCTGACACATGGACGAACCGGGAGGACATTGTACTAAGTGAAACAGCAGTCACAGAAGATCATCAAATGATTCCACCTAAATGAGGCGCCTGAAGGACTCACATCCATAGAGACGGGAAGTAGGATGTGGTTACCCTGGGTCAGGGCAGGAAGGAATGGGGAGATGGCATTTAATGGGAATACAGTTTCGTTTGGGGAAGGACAGAAAGTTCTAGAGATGAATGGTGGTAACAGTTGCACAACAATGTAAATGTACTTCATGACACTGAACCATACCCTTAAAAATGGTCCAAGTGGTGAATGTTATGTTGTGTATATTTCTCTCTCTCTCTCTCTCTCTCTCTCACACACACACACACACACACACACAAGAATATACAATAAAGGACAAATCTGTACTAACCAGCGGCATACTCTTCAATTGAACTGGAAGCTCAGGATGATGATCAGTGACTCGGGCCAGCAGGATAAGGATGAGGCTCCTCTTAGGTCCCTCCTGGCTATTCGTGCTGGCTTGTTGGTCCAGGTAGCAATGGGGTCCCATCCACACCATGGATAAGGAGGTCCAAGACCTTCTGTTCCACCTTCTGTTGTCACATTCTACCACCTATTGTCTCACCTTCCAAGTTCTCACTTGCTAGTTCACGAATGGCAGGGTAGCTGCCATCACTCTATGGATCCGGGTGCTGTCTTTGTTTTTTTTTTTTTGTCTTCATCATGGGTCCTTGTGATCGGTTAGCCTTCATGGGGGTGGGTATGTGTATTAATGGATCACAGGAGTCTACTTCCAAGACGATCTGACTGAAATGTCTCCCATCACTTTCTTGTGCCTCTTGCCCAGAATTGTTTCTAACAGGCTTGAAGGTAATGTCATTTTTATTTTTTAAATTATTTTGTGGTTTTGGGATTGAACCCAAAGACTCTCTACCATTAAGCTACATCCCCAGTTCCCACCCACCCCCGCCCTTTGAAAAAAATTTTAAGAAGGATGTTGATGGCTGCCAAGGCTGGCCTGGAACTTGAGATCCTTCACCTTAGCCTCCTGAGTCACTGAGATTATAGGCATGCCCACAGTACTCAGCAGTAAGGCCATCTATTTGAAGGCAATGGCAGCAGAGTGAAGTGACACATGCCTGTAATCCCAACATCTTGGAGACTGAGGTGGAGGATTGCAAGGTCAAGGCCAGCCCTGGCAATTAATGAGATTCCCCATCTCAAAAAATCAAAAGGGGCTGGGGGCCAAGTTCAGTGGTAGAGTGCCCCTGGGCACAATCCCCCCCCCATCACAATAAGTAATATGAAAAGGCAATGATGAGTGGCATCTATATGTCAAAGCCCACCAACACCACATCAGGAAACATACTGTTCAACTCATGGGAAACAATCTCCTTCTGGTTTGGGTCTTGAATCATAGGCCTGTTTGAAACATGTCCACATGGGTAAGACATGAATACATGGAAAAGACATGAATACATGGAAGGAGAGCCCTAATTGGTGAGAAATAGACTTCTAAGATTGCAGATGGCTTCAAGTGAAGTTTCTGTAGGAAACACAGCTGTGAAGTAGGCAAAGTACATCAGCAAGGCAGGACTGAATGTTAAACAGAAGTCAAAATTCCATGAGAATGCTTTGTTCACAGTATTTCTACGATAAGGAATTTATCCCAAGCAAATGATCAGAACTATGTATGAAGATATGAGACAAATTATAACTAGGACAAAAAGGGGAAAAATCCTTTTAGATACACTTAGAATATAAGTCCAATAAGCCACATTAGGCCCTTAAAATAGGCAAGTCATTATACTGAACTATCAAGAAAATCACTCCAAATGTTGCTATGTAAAAAAGCAGATTGCAAAAACATGTGGCCAGCCTATGTCTGATTTCTTAAAAAGTAAAAAGCAAAAGGGAGAAATGTGGGGGGAAGCATGAGAAGAAGGGAAGATTGTGTGGATATGTTACCTCTCGCAGCAGGATGGTTAAATTAAGGATGCTGAGATGGGGTGTTATCTTGGATTTTCTGAGTGGGCTCCCTGACACCATAAGCATTGTTTTAAGAGGGAAGTAGGAGGGTCTCCTGGTGGAAGAGATGAGACAATGGAAACAGCTGGAGAGAATTAAGATGCTAAGCGGCAAACTTGGTAAGTGTAGGAAGAAGCCATGGGAAAGGAATGGGGTAGTCTCTGGAAGCTGGAAACAAACAAATTGTTTCAGAGTCTCAAAGGACAGCCCTGCCAACACCTTGACTTTAGCTCAGTAAGGCTGATGTCAGACTTGACAGACTTCTGATCTTGAGAATGGTAATAAATTAATGTTTTAAAACACTAAGTTTATAGCAATTTGTTACAGCAGTCACAGGAAACTAATTCAGTGCCGGTTTCTGGCTGAGGTGGTAAGCAACTCTGCCTGCTCTTTGTTGTCCTGCAATGTTTATTTTTCTGCAACAACTATTGAGAAACAACTCAAGACTCATGAATTCACCTCCAGGGTCTAAACCACTATCTGTGGTTTCAGGAAGCCACTAATGGGCTGAGGGTGGTGATTTGGAAAGTATCCCCTACAGAAAATGGGGTACTACTCAAATCACAGCTTGGACAGCACTTCTCTAACTGGTTCCAAGCACAGCAACACACTAATGTCAAAGCAGGACATGTCCAATCAGAGAGGAAACAGGGGCTCAAAGATGCTAGGACACCTGCTCATGTCGATGCAACTTAAGTAGTGACACAGGTGGCTTTGCTCCAGAGAAACTGTCTTTGTGGCTTTGGATGCTTTGGTGCCACTCCATAGGATGTGCTTTGGTTACTGGAAAGTCAGCAGGTGTGACATGACCAAAGCCATAACAAGCACGTTCATGACTGGGCTTGTTCTGTTATGTACCTGCCAAGGCCATGCCCAGGCCTGATTGCTGGTACCAGGAGGAAGAGGAGAGGTCCGTGGTGTAGAGCCCAGCTTGGATCAGTCACTGATCTACAAACATGTGAGCTAAGTCAATACTGTGCACTCTACACTGTTGAGATTTCATAGTACTTGTTACACACCAGTATTGATGCAAGAGCTAATTGATACAACCTGTGTTTCACACTTTTTCTGACTACAACAGATTAGCCTTAACCAGATAGGCAAGATACAAGCATACAATCAATACTAAAGTTTACTCAAATGGCTTAGGAATCTGATACATGGTGAAGATATAAGAGTGTGTGTGTTTTTTTTTCTTTTGATGGTGGGGATTGATCTTGACATGACTCCCATGTGCTCTACAAATGAGCTACACCCCAATATTCTGATGCTTTTAAAAAATCTGCAACATAGGTAAATCAAAGACATGCTCCATTCACTCAAAGAGACATTATTTATTTAGTTAAAATCAAGCAAGATGATCTGTTGATAGAAAGTGTCAAGCATGAAATCTGCACACATTTGCCACTGTGGACTGCTGGACACAAGCCGCAGACAACACCCCTGACCAAAAGAAAGCTTGCTACACAGAGCGTCCCACAGCTGTGCTACGACAGAGGGTGAGGATCAGCCACCACCTACGAATGCCCAGGGCCAATCAATAGCACCAGATTGTTTTTATATGTAAGAACATCACTATATACAAGATATGTACACCGCTCACTGGAATCTTTGGGTCCCCGCTAACCAGACATTTAAGAGGCAAACAGGGTTACAGATGAGAAAGTTGTGATTATGTGTGCTTTACCAAAAGGATACTAGAGCACTATGTATTGCTACGTAGAAGAAAGTCCTAAAAAAGACACAAAAGGGCTGGGTGCAGACACACACATTTGATTCTTCACATTTTACACACGTTATCATTAAAATGATCACAATACTGTATGTGAGGGGAAAGGATCACAGGTAAAAAGCTTTGTCTAAATTAAAAATACAACATTCTAAAATCACTTGAGGGGGTCTATGGACAGTCAGCTTCGGCTTGTCTGCCCTGACTGACATCCACAGCAAGGGGCCACCAGGTGGGAAGGGGCAAGATGCCACAGAACAATGGCAGGGCGGGGACGTTTCAAGTTAGAAGTAGCTGAATTCGACAGGAACAAACACTTCTGAAGAGGCCTTCAGCCTTTGGGCATGTGTAGGATGCCGCAAAGGCAAGGTTTACTGCCTGCATCGTGGAAGCTTGCCAGTTTGGACTCTGGTGTACAGAATGCATTATGGCATCAACACAGTGCCTCTGGAGCCCAGCTCAGCAATTCTGGCTCAGGAAGTGTGGATTCAGGTTCTTTAAGACATGCGCGAGTGTGCATGAGCACATACGTGTGGGTGTGTGAATATGTGTTTTGGGAAGGCTATGGTCACTGATGACAGAGGAACTCCTGCACCTGCTAGAAATTTCTTTTAAGGGATTAAGGGGAAATTAAGATTCAAAGGATCCTTTGATAAAATAAATGCTCTAATATCCCCTAAACATCAAGTCATCCGAGGGACTTGCTTACCATCATTAACCATGCATCTAGTCCAGTGAAGATGTTCTGAGGAAACACACCAGATCTACAATTACTACATAAAATAAGTATGTAATGAGCAAACCACCAGCGACTGAGAATCTTTTCAATGTGCTTATCTGCCATGCACATATCCTCTTTGGTGAAGTGTGTGCCCAAGTCTTTCGCCCACTTTTTAAATTGGGCCGTTTTTTTTCCCCCTACCATTGGGTTTGGGGAGTTCTTTGTACATTCTGGATACAAATCCTTTGTCAGAGACATGGTTTGCAAGTGTTTTCTCCCAGTCTATGACTTGTCAATTGGGAATCCAGGCATGAGTATTGTTTTAATGAGTAAGACTCTCTTTACAACCAAGACATAGGGCACAGAATCTTTAAACACTGTGGCAGAAAAAGATCAAGTGTGGGAATAGACAGTCCACAGAACCTCTGAAAAACCAGAGGAAGAAGTCTTCCAGTATAAGGAATGCAGCCCTCAGGCAACAACAGACTTGGAGGACAAAAGAGAAAACAAGCCAATTATCATTAATGATCATATGCACACAAAGTTAATGTTCTGGGTGGAAAAGTCATTTAAAAATATTCCATAGGTTTTGGGAAACTAACAAGAACATTATTACTGGACATACTTTTAACCACGTAATTTTACTTGGCTGGAAAACATTATACTGATGTCAGTGAGAACTACAGGTATTTGTTCTGTGTGTGGGTGTGTTTTAAAGCATGCATGCGATTTAAGTGGCAATTTTAATCTTCGAATGAATGCACCCAACATGTAGGTTGTTCATTTCACAGCTGGTTTTTAACCATTAGGAAACCTTTCACCTTTCCCATACATTAATAAATTATCAGCAGCATCATCATCATGAGTTTTGCTGGGTCAGGTAACATCATCAGATGATAGAGACAACAAATGACCACACTGTTGGATGAGCAAGGACAAAACACAGCAGCCCGTGTCCGGGTGAGTCACAAGAGAAGTGCGCCAGGATCTCCCCTCTCAGGCACCCCCAGGACATGCTTGGTGACTTCCCGGAGCTGGTTTGGCATCCGAGGACAGGAGGAACGGCAGGCCCACTGCTGAAAATGACCACGTGCCTGTACCGCAGGCCCAGCCCACGTCCTCCATGGGGCCTCGCCAGCCAGCAGAGCCCAGCTTCATGTGGAGTCATGCATGATACAAACTCTGCTCAGCATTCCAAAGCAAAATCAAAAAATTAAATAAACATCCCACACAAACACGGACATTATTGCTTTTCTACTAGCCACTGTGCTATACGGAGGAATCTCGCTCCGGGACATAAATACAGGCTGGGGTTTCCACTTGCATCCTTGGGAACGGAGCTTGAAGGATTTGTGTCTGACCTCTGCTGGGGACAGGTCTCTTATTTGCCTCCTTCGGGCTGCAGGCTGTCAAACAGGCACTTCAGCTGCTCTTCCCCGAGGTGTATTTTGTCTTCCAGCTCCCTCTGCTCAATGATGAGGGCCGACTTCATCTTCACAAAGTGCGCATAGTCTGCCAGGCTGTCCTCGCTGAGGTAGGCGGCCAGGATGTCAGACACGATGCGCTCGCGGCGGTCCAGGTTCTCTTTGAGTTCCTTGGCATCCTCATGCTGCTGGATGAGGACTCTCTGCTTCTCGAGCAGCGACTGCTGTTGAGGGACAGGGAGAGAAAGAAGCCTGTTGAGGGCCAGGACTAAGGCAGGGGTTCCAGCTAACCCCTTGAAAACCAGGCAGCTTGGGGGGGGGGGGGCTGGTCCCACAGCTGTCCATCGGATTATCCAATGGAATCCACACAGAAATGTTCGGGAAATGGGCAGCATGAGCCCCGAGGCTGTGGCAGGCTCTTGCCTCAGTCCTCTGGGGAGCGGCTTAGGGGGTCCCTGTGGGTCTCCTGCCACTGTCTGCCTCATTCCTTCCTGTCTGCCTTGAACAGTCAACAGAAATCATGATGAGCAAAAGGGTAATCAGGTGACCAGAAACTCAGACTTCTGAGATGTTCATAAGGGGCAAACAAGTTGGGGATTCGGTGTCAAAGCCATCTCCTGACAACACTGTGGGCAAGGTGGGGAAAGGGAAATGGCCTAAAGAAATTCCAGAGTGGGATTTCTAAACTTTGTGCCAGAGAGAGCCTGTGAGTGTACTGCCAGACAAGGACAAAGTAAGGAGCAGAGCAGGATAGAAGGGAGGACTAAAAGAGGCCTTGGGATCAGTCCCCGTCACTTCCTACAAGGGCCCTCTTTTGGGAACCAGGAGACCCTGTTCCCAACACATGACACAATCGCTCTCTCTGCTCACAGAACACAGCTAGCTTCCCTACCCCCTCCAAATTGAAGGAAAACTCAGAAAGGATGAGATGAACGTTTTCTCTGTCTTCATATTCAGGCTGGCAGATGCCAACGTTCACTTTCAAGGAGCAAGTTTCTTCCTTTCTTTTCTGGTGCTGGGGATGGACTCTGGGCCAAGCTCATGCAAGCCAGGCACAGGCTGTAGCATTGAGTGACACCCCCAGCCGGAGTTCCTGACTTTTACCTAAGCACCAGCATATCTGTTCTGTTGCTTTGCGCTGTTGCAGTGGGTGCTGAACAGTGGCCAAAGGAAAGAACACAAGGACACGGTGGCACTTTGCAAGGTGCCAAACACAAAAAAAAGTCAGTGAAGAGGAATTATCACAATAAACAGTGTCCCAAACCAGGAACTGCCCTCAGCATGCTACTCCTGAGGAATGCCCACAGCAACAAGCACTCACAGGGTCCTGCCAGCTTCAGTGGAACACCCGGGTCCTCGGGTGTGTGGAAGGAGGAGACGGTATACTTTCATGGAAAGAGACTAGGTCAGGCCAATTCATTCCAATCAAAAGGTAAACAGATGTTAATTGGTTCAAGGATTGCAGTTCAGGTTGTAAAAAATCAGCAGGCCTCATCAGTGCCTGGAAGCTACTGAGATGGACGGGGTGGTGGGCATTTTATTAATCATAAGGGTGATTATTTTAAAGGCCAACTGTGCGCAAACAATGAAATTAGATGTTTTTCTGATATTCATCCTATAAGGTAAAGCCAACAAGGTAGATATTATTCCCCTTATTTTGCATATAATATAATTAAAAGACCCAGTGAGAAATGTCCCCAGAGCAGCACACTTGAGGACTGGGAGAAATGTTGGACAAGCCCTTTACTTCTTTCTAGACCTCTGGACACACTGGTGCTAAATCACAGCAGCAGCAATCATAAAACACCATCAACAGCTGAGTCAGGAGGAGAAAAATCTCCACCCATGGACATGGGTTCCAAGGAGAGATTATTGTGAGTAATGATCAGAGGGAATAAATAAAAAGATGTCAAAGAGAGACAATGTTCTTTGGGAGGGCTCCCAGCAGCTCTGCAGCCCAGTGACAATGGCTCAATTCTTTGCACTCCTACCCCAATTCCCTTCATCTAACATTCTCTTTCCCTACATTAAAAGGAAAGAGAGGTGGGTGAGCACTGGATATTTCAATAGCATCTTGCACTGGGAGGTGGACAGGCCACATATAAACAGCGCTAGGCTTCAAAGAGCTGACTTTCCCAACACCCCAAGGACAGCCTTCCCACAAGACTGCCCTGTTCCCATTTCCCAGCTGGATGTGTCTATAGATACCCGGTCACCAGGAGACGGACTGTCATCCAAATTATTGAGGGCATTTTCCACCCGGGCCAGGCGGCCTGACAGCGAGAGCAGAAGGTTCACCACTTTGTCCAGGTCCCCGATGAACATCCGGAACTTGTCAAATTCATTGGGTTTGCACACATCTTTTGCGATGGCCTCCACCTCGTCACCAAGTGCATTGTTGGCCTGGATATCCTCCAGCAGGCTCTCCCGGGCTTCCCGGAGCACTTGCAGTTTGCGACTGATGCTGTCGATGAGTTCCTGCTATTGGGGCAAGGGTGGTATGGACATACTCATTAGCACTGCCCCAAGCCAGGTGCCCCTAGTTACTGCGACGGCAGCACATGCCACCTGGGTGGAATTCAGCAGAACTGAGTGAAAATCAATTTTCCCGTTACCAAACAATGGAGGAATTTTATAAGATTAGAGGAAGGAGGAGGACTCCTGGCTAAATTACTGATATTTGATAAATATAAGTGAATACATAAAATTACACAGATAAATAAATGAAAAGTAAAGCTTATTCTCATTCTGTTAATGTCCTATCGGACAATACTGGAGTTGTCCCAGTTATTCACAGTAGAAGCCATTCCAACCTGTATCTTTGCAAGGATTCACATAGTCCATGTGATACTTTATGCTTTGTCCTTTGGAATTTTCCAAATTAAAGATTTACACACAAATTATTGAGTTTCATGTCTAGTACTAAAACCTAGGATTCAAAGTGCCCTCTACATATAATTAGCAATTAAAAATTAAGACAAAGGGATGTCAGCGACTGTAAAGGGTTGTCTTTTAATATAACATATTGACTTTGACTTAAAATGGAAACAAATGACTATTTTTTTTATTATGGCAAAATATACATAAGACTTGCTATTCTTATTCCTGCCCCCTCCCTTTTCTTTTTAGTGCTGGAATATAACCCATGGCTTCATGAGGTGCCCCAGCCCTCATCTTTAGCAGTTTTAAAGTGTACATTAAGGACATTCACACTGCTGTGTAACCGTCACCAGTACCCACCTCCACAGCCCCTCCACCTTCCCCAGTGGAAACTATGTAAGTAGTAAACACTAACTCTAGATCCCAGCACCCACACCAACATCGAGCATTTTTTTAAAAAAATCACAAAATGTGAAAGGTATGAGCAGGGATTGTATCCTCTAGGTTCAATCTGCCTTCTGTTGATCAGCATGTCTGGCCCTGCCACAGATTAAATGGTAAGCTGTTTTACAGCCAGCCAGTCTCAATGCTGATTAATCTGCACAATTCTCCTAAGAAGGACCACATGGAGTTTATAAATTTCTTTGGCTTTTCTAGGTCAGGATGTCAAGACATTTTCTCCTTACAATTAACAACAACAACCCACCCCCGCAAACCAAACAGATGAGTCTAGATTCATTTCTCCCTTTTGCTCCCTCTCGTACTGGGGATTAAACCTGGGGCCTCATGCATGCTAGACCCTTCTACATCCCAGCCCTTCTTTTATGTTGTGCTCACGTGTACATATGCACACACATTCTCCTGTGTGTCTGTTCACCAGACTATCTGCAGAGATTGTTTAAACCATATTCATTATGCCAAGTGAAATATGCCAGACCCCCAAAAATCTGATATGCAGAAGCTGGACCAAAATAAGGAAAAAATAAAGTTGTGGGGTGGAGGGCCGTGGTGGTTTCCATGAAAATAGGAGAGAGATCAGTGGATTAGAGAAAGGGGATTGTAGGGTGGGGGAGAGGAGGAATGTGAAGAGGGAAGAGGAGTGGAATGAATCTGAACAAACTTTCCTATGTATATTTACAAATATACCACAGTGAATTTCATCTTCAAGTATATCTATGATGCATTAATTTAAAATATATATATAAATGTAAGAAAGAACACTGAGAGTAGAGAAAAGGAAATGGGGAGAATGAAGGGGAGGGAAAGGGGAAATACCAGTGACTGAATTGGAGGAAATTGTATTCCATGCTTGTATAATTATGCCAAGATGAACCCTAATATTAAGTATAACTAAAATGAACTAATAAATTATTTAAAATGCACTTTCAAATCCCATAGTTGAGAAAATGCCATATTTTAGATACTGATCATTTGAGCGAAAAGCACAAAACAGAAAGTACAGAGAACTTTCCAGATTCTTACCTGATGCCAGTACTGACTTAAGTAACTAATTTCAGCCAATGGAGATACCTCAGACAGAAGAGGATCCTAGCCAGTGTTATATGTTTGTTTTGATGCAGGGGTGTGGCATGCTATGCAGTATTCTACCATTGAGCTACCTACCCCCAGCCCCTCAATAATTATTCAGTGCTATCAACTGAAGAATGAATGTGATGAAGATCTCACACCAGCACATGAAAACTGTCCTTCAAAACCCACCTCTACTGGACTGCCCTGAAACTGGGCACTCTGAAGAGAGTCTAAATGCCTTTATTGATTCTTTGATGTTTTATAGAAATTTTTATTTAAAAATATATTCCCTTTGTTAAAGGGCCATTAAAAGGTACAGATACCGGCTTCCAAGGATTCTGAGACAAGACCTGACTCAGGGTGGCACATAAATATAAAAAAAAAACGGCTCTCAACATCAGGCAGGGTGCTGAGGTTTCACCACTGTGGAATGTGCTGCCCGACAAGCCCACCCACTTCTTTTCTGTAGCACGTGGCATTCCGGGAGGCCAGGATAAGACTATGTGGTAGCCAGGTACATGTTGCCTCTACCTCTCCATTGAGATGGGCCAAAGCTTGGGGGTTGGCTCCCAGGACACCTCTCTTTCTCCCACTGGCTTAGCCCCAGACACCCTCCTTTGGTTTCATTCCATGGACAAAGCAAGGCCTTTTCTTTCTGGGCTTTGCATTCACTTCCTTGTTTAAAAAGGAAGTTGTAAACCTCAGAGATTCGAAATTTAAACCACCTCCTGAAGAATGCCCATAAGGTGGGCAGAGTCCATCTAAGCTACCCCAGATGTAGAAACTTACTTAGCCCACCTAGCATGATGCTTCCTTATAGGCCACCAGAATCTCTCATATATTGTATCCCTGCTTAAGAGCTCCCACTCCCTCACACTTTCATATGTTGACAGAATTTGAAGGCCTGGTATGGGAAGGTAATTAGGGTTGGGGTCATGAGACTCCTATGATGGCATAAGTGGCTTTATAAGAGGAAGGGAGATCTGAGCTAGTGGCCTACACTGTCTTACATACAATGCTCTCCACCATGTTACAATGCAGCAAGAAGGCCTTTGTCAGGTGCCAGCACCCTGCTCTTGAACTTCCAGCCTCCAGAACCTTGAGCTAAAATCTCTATTCTTCATAAATTGTAGTTGGTGACATACTATTATAGCAATAGAAAATGGATCTCTCTCTCTCTCTCTCTCTCTCTCTCTCTCTCACACACACACACACACACACACACACACTCATATATAAAAGGAGGCTGGTAGTGTGGCTTAGTGGTAAAGCACTTCCTTAGCATGTTTGAAGCCCTGGGTTCTATCCCCAGCACTGCAAACATAGAGGACAACGTGCAATTGGGGTTTTGCTATTTTCCCTTATTAAGCAGCTATAGAGCAGGTAGTCAATCAAATCCTGATGTACACTATGCTCACTGGTAGACATACCTCTACTGGTGTATGCTCTGTGAACAAGCATGACATCATGAATGTGTGAGTGCTGGACACGGGGGAAAAAGAGCGTAGCAGTAGCCTGTCAAATCAAGGAAAAAAAATAGGACCGCAGAATTGCTGACAACACAGAGAGCTGTGATTTATATAGCATGTACAATGGCCAAACATATGTTTATTCAACTGAAAATCTAAGTTGGCTTTGACCTCACAGTAACTCACTCAGTCCCAAAGCAGTCATTTCTGGTGAAGAAGGATCCCAACTCAGAGCAGAGGGACAGAGTGGCACCCAGATGGAGGTGGGTGGCATCCAGGCATGCACTTACAAAATCCATTACATCCTGTCTAAGACCCTGAACCCAGGGTCTTAGACAGCCTAATGTAGGTAGTCCTCTATATTAGGCTAGAATTAAATTGAAATGGTTCAGAATGTGTGGTTTTACTTGTATGTCTTGCAGTTTTTATGGTGATGGGGATTAAATATTATAACATTCTACCAATGAGCTATGTCCCCAGGCTTTTTTATTTTTTGGAAACAGGGTTTTACTAAATTGCCCAGGTTAGCTGTGAACTTGTGATCCCCTGCCTCAGCCTCCTGAGCAGCTAGGATTACAGCATGCACCCAAGCCTGGCTGACTTTTCTTATTTTATGAGAAACAACTGAAAAAGTTTCCGGTTCTTTTTTTTTTTTTTTTTTAAGAGGAGATTCTGTAATCAGAATAAAGCAACGTTATCCTGAGCCAGAGTAACACCTCTAAAAGCCCCAAGTCCAAAACTCTCACTTTCCATTTCCCTATTTAACTCCTCGAACCAAAAAATCATTGCTTCCTAAAGTGAAAATAGTGCCCTTCATAATATATCTATCATGATTAAAACCAGTCAGTAATTTTTTAAAAATTAATTTTTAGTTGTAGTTGGACACAATTCCTTTATTTTACTCATTTATTTTATGTGGTGCTGAGGATCGAACCCAGGGCCTCGCACGTGCTAGGTGAGCACTCTACCACTGAGCTATATCCCCAGCCCAGTAATATTTTTTAAATCACTAATGACATAGACTCTGAACATAATTATTTACAAAGGTCTTGTTTTAAAAAACAAATCAGTAATTTTTTATACAAATTCCTTCCATTATGCTGGGTCCTCAGCTTGCATTAAAAGTACTGATCCCCCCCCCCTACCCCAATACTGGTTACCTCCTTTTCTTACCCCAGTACTGATAATTATAGCAAACTCAAGGCCCTTAAAATAAACACCACATGCTGCCCTCTGAACCTAGTTTTATTTGACAGTGCCATAGTCTCTTTATGCTAAATATAACAGGTAATTACTCTAATGTCACATGTCTGGCTACTGATACATGTGAAGGTTTAAAGCTGACATTATAGCAGTGACACTGGCATTGAGACAACTCTGTCCCTACAGTGACTGTCATGATTGTCTACAAATCGAGTACTATTTGTACCTCATCTCCAAGCTGACCCCTTGTCCACGAAGCTCCAGCCCCTGGCCTCTTCTGCTTCTCCAAAAACTTGTTCCCAGGCTTGCCTGCTGTAGGACCTCTGCACCCACCAAATCCCCTTCTGCCTCTATTAGACATCCCAGAGTTTGCCCCTGATGTCAGTCTGGTTCTCTCATTACAGTAACCCCCTCATTACAACCTCCTCTAGGTCACACTCATGTGTCTCTATGCCTTGACATAGTGAGTCAAGGATGTACAAACTTTCTGTCAGGGAACAGAAAATATTATTTTAGACTTTGCAGGCTATTAGATTACTGTTGTAATCAGTCAATTTTGCCATCCTATGAAAGCCACCATTGACCCTGTGTAAATGAATGGATGTGGCTTTGTGAATAAAACTTTATTTACATAAGCAGGTGGTGGGCCAGGTTTGCTATGCCTGTATCATATATTTATCTTTGTGGTGGCTGTTCATCTCTCCCATGAGATGAGAAGAAGTATTTTGTCTACTCTGAACTCTCAAGGGCCTCAGTGAATTCTTAGGAGTTGAACACCTGATGGCTTTTGGCTGACAAGGTACTTTCTGATCCAATGTTTGATTTATTTATGATCAAACACTGAGTTACAGATATTTGAAATTGATATTCAAGGAAGACAGGTGACTCACTGATGGTCAGACAATTAGGTCCCCTGGATTTTAATTGTGGTAGAAGGAACTATATTTAACTTAAAATTAAAGAGATTGTTATCCACTTTACCTAATTTGACATTGACTCCTATTAGAAAAAGATGGCAGAAAGACTCTTACAGAAAGATGAGAACAAAGAATTCATCATAAAGGGCTTTCTAAAGTTGTCCCACATTTCCTTGTCCTACATGAAAGCTAAACACAAATGCCCTCAGAAATGTGGTGTAGAGTTTCTGCTAGAGTAGAAAAGTGTGGTCCCAACACCTCCTGCCTGCCTGTTTCCCTCAGCACATTTCGTTTTTTGTGAGACAGGCTGGCCTTGAATTCCTGGGCTCAAGCCATCCTCCTATCTCAGCCTCCAGGGCAAACTGGGCTCCAGATGCCTGCCACCACACCCAGCTTAAAGTATAGTTATATTTTGGAATTCCTCTTTCCTACCTTCTTCACTGACAGGTCATGGTCCAAGTCACTCCCCGAGTACTCCTCAGGCTCCTGCTGCTCCTGCAGGTCCTTCATCTTGATCAGTAGCTCCGCCTTGGGGGCTGATGTGCTGTAATAGGTGGAAGTGGTGGCCAGAGACACGGAGGCAGGCACACTTGGCTCTTCCTTCCTGGGTAAGGAGGTCAGAACTTCAATTAACTGCAACCAGATGTACAGACATGTCCCTGGGTTGTGACAAATATAAGTTGGCACTAACAGAAAGACACCAGCCAGGGAGATGAGGTAGCCAAAGAGGAGGAAAAAAGGTAGTGATGAGGTTAAAACTAAAACAAAACTCCTCACCAAATAGATGCTTAGTCTATGCAACACCATTGGTTTTTTTTTTCCTTTTTTTTTTTTGTGTGTGTGTGTGAGTGATTTTATATATATATATATATATATATATATATATATATGAGAGAGAGAGAGAAAGAGAGAGAAAATGCGTGCATGTGCGTGTACTTACGCACATGCTTCCTGGTACCAGGAACTAAACCCAGGGTCTTACACATGCTAGCTTTTACCACGGGGCTATACCCTGAGCCCCTAGTAAACTGAAATGCTTAAAAAAAAAATCTAAGGAATGAAAGAGCTGTTCAATATCCATCCCATCCTCAGCCAAGAAGCAATTGTGATGTGCTTCAGAAAGATAGAAAGTCAGACAGACAGACAGCATACAGGTTAAACAGAAAAAAATAGTTGATAGGTCAATAGAAGATAGGAATAAAGGGAGGGAGGGAGGGAGGGAGGGAGAGAGAGAGAGAGAGAGAGAGACAGAAGACAAAACAGAGAGAGAGAGAGAGAGAGAGAGAGACAGAGAGAGAGAGAAGACAAAACAGATGGACAGATGGCCTCTCATACTAAGGCAGGGTTTCTCAGTACTAAGGGCATGTGGGTTGACAGCAGCATGCCTGGTCTCTTCTCACTAGATGACGGGAGCACTCCCCTCTCCAGCATGATAGCCAAACATGTCTCCAGAGATTGCCAAGTGCCCTCTGGGGCACACAATGGCCTCTACTGAGAATCTGTCTTAGGGGAAAGGAAACCTGTGCTCATTGTCATATCATGCCAGCCTCAAGCCAAGGAGCTCAGCAGCTACAGCTTGTATTATCATGCCTATGCCAGGCCCCAAAGTCACCACGCCCAGGGAGAGTGCTTTAAACTTCTGCCTTTTCTACTGGGATGCTCTCCAAAGTGCTAAGCAATGGAAACCATTATGAAAATCTGTGCCCCAAAGACTGGAATCACAAGCAGATGTGGCCCTCCTCCCTTTTTAAGCCAAAGCAGCTCTGGGCAGAATCATGCACCCGCTGGAAAGTGACATCCACTCACTTCTCCTCCGTGGTTCTGGGAGAGGGGATCTTGGGGAGCAGCTTCCTCCGCTGCTGTGCTTCCTCTAGGAGATGTTCATCTTTGGGGAATATTCCCTCCATTAGGTCCATGGTGGTTTTGATTTTCACGCTGGGATCCAGGATATCAGCCAGGGATTTATCCTTTCCCACGATCTCCCTGGCCAGCTCCTCCGACTTCAGGTCTTCAATGGTCTTCTCTTTAGTCTTCATGTAGCTGAGCCCAGGAGGGGAGGCACAGACATTCTTTGCAGGTGGTATGGGGGTGCTGGAGGGCTGGGGCTCCAGAGAATGGGCTTTGTGTGGGGCCTCAGTCTCAGCACCATGGCGGGTATACACGCAGAAGCGGGAGTAGCACTGTTCGGATGTGCTCAGGGTCTTGATCTGATCTCTCTCCAGACCACTGGGCAGCACAGGCAGCTCAGCTGGGCGCGCCAGGCTCTGGCGGCTCTCCTTCTCAGGCTGGCTCTCCGAGTGCACGATCTTGATGGGCACCATCTTCACGGTGGTGTTGTTGTCCATCACCCGCTCGATTCTGGAAAGAGAAGAGTTGTCCTCTGAAATCCTTGCAATAGATGGACTCCAACCTAGGACTTAGACTGGTGGGTCCCTTCCCAACAGGGAACCTGATTAAATCCCTGATCAACCACCCACCTGTAAGGAGCTGCCAGATCATATGTCCTAGATAAGACAGAGGTGGTTGAGAGGTTTTCCTCATGGGGTCTCTAGACCCTGAACAGTCTAATTAAAACTGTCAGCCACGCACCTATAGGCATTTGAGGGGATCTTCTTGGGTTTGTTGAGGAATATGAGGTCTGTTTAATGTTCATTTGTTTTTATTCCAATGATAGTGCAAACTTTAATAAGCCCTGCTTGGTTAAACTTAGAGCAAATAGGCATTTTTCACAGAATCATTATGAGTGCTTCAGGTCAGGGTTTCTCAGTGCAGATTGGCACACACCTGTTTGAGAATGTCCTCAGGGCCCCTTGGAGTCCGCACTGGGCACTTCTGCCCATGGGTCCCACTTCAAAGATTCTACAAGTGCATTCCACCCTCCACCGAACACCTCAGGCTACCTTTTGCATAGATTTTCAAATGACTGTGATGATCATCTCAGCAATAAACAGTGAACTTGCTACCCAACAAGGGGCACACGTTTCCTTAAAAAAGGGGGTGGTGAGGTGGGAAGGGCCTGGTAAAAGGAGCCAGGGAGGCTCCAACAGCACCCAAAGGGAGAGAATGGGAAGAAGACTCCTGGCCAACACCACAGGGCCTCACCCAGGACAACAAATGCTTGCTGCTCTCAGAGGTACCGAGCTGGGCCATGTTCATGGAGACTGTGCCCAAAAGGCTATGGGAGCCTAAGTGTTTTGAAAGAACACTCTGGGGAAAGAGAGCCATCTACTGGTGCCAGGAGGAAAAAACCTAGCCAAACTTCCACAACTCAAACTCGGATGTGTTTTGTTTTAAAATTTTATTTATTTGTCTTGAGTACAGAGGATGGTACCCAGGCCCTTGAGACAAGGGCTCTACCCAGCCCTTCTGATTCATTTTTTGCTAAGCTGCCCAGGCTGGCCTCCTGAGTTGCTGAAATTACAGGTCTGTACCACTGTACCACCATACCTGACTGCTTAGCTTTTATCTATCTATCTATCTATCTATCTATCTATCTATCTATTATGTGGTGCTGAAGATCGAACCCAGGGTCTCACACCTGTGAGACAAGTGCTCTACCACTGAGCTATGGCCCCAGCCCACGTTGCTTAGCTTTTTACCATTTAAAAAAAGTGCAGAAAAAAGTGAGTATGTTTATTTGCTTATTTACTCTTGAGTACAGAAGATGATACATAGGCCCTTGAGACAAGGGCTCGACCACTGAGCTATATCCCCAGCTAAGTACTATATGTGCAAGGAAAATACATCCCTAGTCTGCAAATACCTGTGGGTGACATAGATATAAATGCATTCTGCTCAGGTGAATAGAATGGCTCTTCTCATTGGAAAAGAGCAGTCCCCCGAGTTAAAATTCCAAGTAATTTCCCTCCAACAGTTATTTCCCAGGACCAACTTTAAATCCAGTGTCTTAAGCTACTGCAAGGCACCAGTTGCAAACCACCTGGGAAGGAGTCACTGAAACCAGCACCTATAGGAGAAACAGGATGAACACATGCTACCACCGCCACAGGACAATACCTTGTTGAATTCTCATCTTGGATGAGCAGGGGGGGTTTGTCTGTCAGCTTCTGGGGGGCGAACTGAGGCGAGGGGGAGCGAGAGGTCTCCATGGTGGTTGCCTGCAGGTGCTGGAACCTGGAAGGGGGCAGTGCTTCCGGCCGAGGATGGGACGTGTCCTCATTCACATGCTGGATGTCACACTCATGGGTGGTAGCCTTTGGGATGTCTTGAGGCTGGGTACTGCTGAACACAGAGGGGCTATGGGAGAGGGGCTGGTGGGTCACACACGCCTCCAGGGACACAGGGGACGGCGCTGGGATGGGCCTGCCAGGAGCAGCCGGCTGAGTGTCTGCAGGTGCACTGTACTTCCTGGGCTCGCGCTTGGGCGGTGGAGGCCTCTGCGGGGCTGGCCTCTTGGGGAGTGCTGCTGTGCTCACTGGCCACGAATCCTCTCCCTGAGCATGTGGGGACAAAGGGGTTCCCTGGGTCAGAGGTCCTGAGTCTTCCCGTGTGTTCTCTTCTGAGTACCTATAATCGCGGGGTAGAGTCCCTGCTCGGCCCCGGCCCTCCTGGGGCAGCTCTGGGGCTTCCCAAGTGTGGGATGATTCAGACAATGTGAACGGGGTCTGTGGGTTCTGATCTGGTGGGTCCTGTGGTGTTCCTGGGCTCACTGCCAGACCCTGGGCATCTGCTTGCCTAGAGGAAGAATGCAAAAGAACAAGTCAAGAATTCCAATTAGCACTCTCCCTGCATACACCTGAAACCCTTGACAATCCCCTTAAACCACTTTAAGGAGTTAAATCCACATATGCTTTCTCATACCTCATCCCCAGAAGACAACATGAGGCTGTATGTTGGTGTGGTATACCATAGAACACGAGGCATCAGGATGCATGAGCACCCACACCAACTGCACTTTTTCAATAAAAAATGACATGGAAGTTTTAGAAAACCAAGTTTTCCATATGAAAATTCTCAGCTCTGTTCAGAACTATGTACTTCAACTTATATTTTTATGTGGCTTTACGGAAACCTGTAATATACACAGGGGAAGACCTTTCTCAGATGGGCAGCCAGTCAATTCACTCAAAAAACCTTTAAAACCAGTCATGTGATATGATAAACGAGAAAAACAAAGGCAATTTTCTTTGGAAACAACCATGTCTCATGGATCTTTCGTGTCACATGAACACAGGTGTTTACACACATATACATACATAAAACACCTGTCACACACACACAGAGGCAGACTTCATATGCATGCTTACATGTTTATCAGTGCCGTCGCTGAAGCTTACAACTGTCAAATGTGCAACAAATGAGCCGGCCCTACCTTTGCCCACACATTCCTTCCTTCCATCCAAGAGTAATAAAACAGGCCTCAGATTTAAGGAAGTAGCTTTTTCCATTTAAAACAAAAAGACTCGAGGGCTGGCATGTAGCTCAGCAGTCCATCACTTGCCCATGGGAAAGGCAGGCCCTGGATTTGATCCCCAGCATCACCCAATAAAAGGACCTCTGAGTGTTAAGGAGACCCAAACTAGGACAGCAAACGATAGAGAGGCCTCAGTGCCAATAAGAGACATAGCTCTGTAGTATAGCTTAAGTTCTGGTATTGTATTCTGGTATTTTCTTGCTAAGGATTGCTTTAGCTATTCTGGGTCTCTTATTTTTCCAAATAAATTTCAAGATTGCTGTTTCTATTTCAACAAAGAATGTCATTGGGATTTTAATAGGAATTGCATTAAATCTGTTTAACGATTTTGGTAGTATGACCATTTTGACAATATTCTGCCTATCCAGGAGCATGGATAGGTAAACCATCTTCCGAGGTTTTCCTCAGTTTCTTTCCTTAGTGTTCCATAGTTTTCATGATTGATTTCTAGTTTTTTTTTTTTTTTTTTTTTTGAGGCTATTGTCAATGGAGTAGTTTTCCTAATTTCTCTTTCGGTGGATTCATCGCTGATGTATAGGAATGCATTTGATTTATGGGCGTTGATTTTATATCCTGCTACTTTGCTGTTCATTTATTAGTTCTAGAAGTTTTCTGGTGGGATTTTTTGGGTCTTCTAAATATAGAATCATGTCATCAGCAATCAGTGATAGTTTGGGTTCTTCTTTATCTATTTGTAACCCCTTAATTTCTTTCTTTTGTCTAATTGCTCTGGCTAGAGTTTCAAGGATGATGTTGAATAGAAGTGGTGAAACAGGACATCCTTGTCTTGTTCCAGTTTTTAGCAGGAATGCTTTCAATTTTTTCTCCATTTAGAATGATGCTGGCCTTGGGTTTAGCATATATAGCTTTTACCATGTTGAGGTATGTTCCTACTATCTTTAGTTTTTCTAGTGTTTCGAACATGAAGGTGTGCTGAATTTTGTCAAGTGCTTTTTCTGCATCTATTGAGATGATCATATGATTCTTGCTTTTAGGTCTATTAATATGATAAATTATGTTTATTGATTCCCATATGTTGAACCAAACCTGCATCCCTGGGATGAATCCCACTCGATCATGGTGCACCATCTTTTTAATATGTTTTTTTTGTGTGTGATTTGCCAGAATTTTATTAAGAATTTTTGCATCTATGTTCATCAGGGATATTGGTCTAAATTTTTCTTTCCTTGATATGTCTTTGTCTGGTTTTGGTATCAGGGTGATATTAGCCTCGTAGAATGAGTTTGGAAGGGTTCCCTCCTTTTCTATTTCATGGAATACTTTGAGAACTATTGGTGTTAATTCTTTTTTGAGTCTTGTAGAACTCGGCTGAGAATCCATCTGCTCCTGGGCTTTTCTTGGTTGGTAGGCTTTTGATGGCATTTTCTATTTCATTACTTGAAATTGATCTGTTTAAATCATGTTTGACCTCTTCATTCAGTTTGGGTAGGTCATATGTCTCTAGAAATTTGTACAGACTATAGTAACTAAAACAACAATGGTATTGGCACCAAAATAGACTTGTAGACCAATGGTACAGAAGAGAGGACACAGAGACTAACTCACATAAATACAGTTATCTAAATCTAATACTAGACAAAGTTGCCAAAAACATTCACTGGAGAAAAGATAGCCTATTCAACAAATCCATATGTAGCAAAATTAAATTAAACCACTATCTCTCACCCTGCACAAAAAATCAACTAGGCACTATAATAGAGTCACTGAAGCTAATGGAAGAAAAAATAGGCCCAAATCTTCACCACGTCAGACTAGGATCTGATTTCCTGAACAGGAAAGACTCCTAAAGCTCAAGAAATAAAATCAAGAATCAATAAATAGGATGAATTCAAATTAAAAGCTTCTTCTCAGCAAAGTAAACAATTAATAATGTGAAGAGAGAGCCTACAGATTGGGAGAAAATCTTTACCACACGCACCTCCGATAAAGCATTAATCTCTAGGATATATAAAGAACTCAAAAAAATTTAACACCAAAAAAAACAAAACAAAAACAAAAACAACCAATCAATAAATGGGCTAAGGAACTGAACAGATACTTCACAGAAGAAGAAATACAATTATCAACATATATATGAAAAGGTGTTCAACATCTCTAGTAATTAGAGAAATGCAAATCAAAACTACTCTTAAGATTTCATCTCACTCCTGTCAGAATGGCACTCATCAAGAATATAGGCAACAATAAATGTTGGTGAGGATATGGTGAAAAATGTACACTCAAACATTGCTGGTGGGAATGCAAATTAGTGCAACCACTATGGAAAGCAGTATGGAGATTCCTCAGAAAACTGGGAATGGAACCACCATTTGACCCAGCTATCCCACTCCTTGGTTTATACCCAAAGGTCTTAAAATCACCATATTATAGTGACACAGCCACATCAATGTTTACAGCAGCTCAATTAACAATAGTTGGACAATGGAACCAACCTAGATGTCCCTCAATAGATGAATGGATAAAGAAAATGTGGTATATATACTCAATGGAACATTACTCAGCTTTAAATAAGAGTGAAATTATTTGCCAGTAAATGGTTGGAATTGGAGAATATCATGCTAAATGAAATAAGCCAATCCCACAAAACCAAAGGCTGAATGTTTTCTCTAATACATGGATGCTAATTCACAATAGGGCAGGGGGTACTAGGGAAAACAGTGTTACCTTAGATTAGGTAGAAGGAAGTGATGGGAGAGGAAGGAAGGGGATGTGGGGATAGGAAAGATAGTAGAATGAAACAGACATTATTACTGTATGCATATGTGTGACTACATGACCAATATGATTCTGCAACATGAACACTCTGAAAAAATGAGAAATTTTATCCCATCTATGTATGATATATGAAAGTGCATAAATGCATTCTACTATCAGGTATAACTAATTAAAACAAATTTTAAAAAAGTTCTAGTTAAAGAAAAAAAAAAGAGAGAGAGAGAGAGACATAACCTATTTACTAATAAACAGAACAGTGGAAACCTTCACCAGACCCAGTGCAAAGGAGCTTCACTCCAGGGCTGGCCTTAAGGCCCAGGAGATGCACCTACTTCTGAACCATGTCTTGGAGCAATCTGGACATGATATGTGGTAATCTGGGTGCTACAGATGGCATGTGCAGTACTGGAATCTAGAGCCCTGTTGGTGCTGGTCCTGCAATGTCCTGGGTGAGGGAGAAGGGTCCCTACCAGGGTTAACAGATGTTCTAGAGAAGAAAACGTACCATAGACCAGTGCCCTCCTGCTTCCCTGTATCACCACAGGCTCAGAAGGAGCTGGACCCTACTACTCCAAAGTCAGGGCTAAAGTTCTCAAAATCTTGAGAAGGGCAGAAGAGCTTAAATCCCACTGAACCTTGAAAGAGGGCATGAATGTTCTGCTGCAACACAGCAACCGAACTTAGAGCTTAAGAAAGTATCAACCCAACTCGGAAGTTTGATTTCTAACTGTATTAGCCTGACACTCACGGAAACTTCTAATTTAAAGTTTTATCCAAAAAAAAAAATTGGATACCACAATGAACGGCTTAGAGAACAATAACCAGTTTAGCACCTGTCTGGTTATAAAACAGGATGACATTTGATGCTGTCAAATTGAAGATGCATTCCAAGAGGTGCAACTCATGGGTCAGGTCTCCCGGTTTCATTTCAATATTTCACTTCATTTTTAAACGCTGAGGTGTATATGAATTTTTCTTATTAAAACTCCTAAAATCTAGCATCCATAGGCCCATCTAAAAGCACCTGGTATCTGTTATTTAATAAATAGCCACCATATCACATGAAAGGTGAATTAAATGAGCTGCAATTTTTGCCCCAAATCTACATGCCTTTGGCTACCCGGAAGCATACTGATTTAAAAAAGGAGCTCTACTTACAAAGACATCTCTTACTGCTAACCTCTGATCTCAGGCTGGAGTGCTCTGCAATCCACCCAGAAATGGCAGAGAATTCACCTGCCAAAGGTAAACTCACTTGCTGGGGACAAAGTCCCTTTGAGAAGGGAATAATGACTCAGAGCAAAAGATCCACTAAAAACGTTCTACAGCCTCCTCCCTGCCTTACTAAGGGACATCCTGTGTGGGAGATGAGTGCTCTGTTCTCTAGGGGAGTGGTGTGAGCTACAGCAGCCCTTCAATTCTAGAAGCCTAGCACGTGGTACTCCACCTTGACGTTTTTTATTTAGGTAGGCATGATAACCTCAGGGCCATTTGTTCCCCATTTTTTCTTGATTCTGACAAACCTGCAAACTCTAAGCTATAAAAGCACTAACTGGTTTTAATTGTCCTAGTTAAGAAACCAGGCAATCAGGTCATGGTGACAAACATGAAAAAAAGGACAAAAAATCCCCCAGGAATTTAGGGATCCAAGAGACAACTTAGTAGATAATGAGCATTTGTATGTACGGGGTGCATCTGTGTTGTATGAGTGTAGTCATATGCATGGAGTGTGTGTGTGCCTGTGCTTGTATGTCACATACAGGTATCTGTATCGTTCTGTATGTTGTGTGTATGTGGGTGTGTAAAACACATTCACGTCTGTGTTATATATGTGTAGCTCTGGACCTGCTATCATCATTTAGTTTATTTTAAAAATATGTTTATTCCTTTTTTGTACTTTCTACAATAAAGTAAATAATGATAGCAGGTCAATAAAAAAAAAAAAAGCAGGACAATAAGATGACTTAGGGACTCTTGTGTCACAGCATAGAAGAATGACCCTGGAGCAGAGAGGTAAGCCACACAAAGGAACATTTCAAAGGCAGTTGAATTCCAGAGTCCTGGCAATTGATATTCATGCTAGGCTGGCTGTTCATTCTCATGCAAAACATGCTAATGACATGTTACCAAGGAGAGAGCTGCAGTCAGTTCTGAGAGGGGAGAAGGCTGGCAGCCTCCAGGCAGCAGAGATTCCAGGGACCTGCCACTGGAACTTGGGATCTCACTGCATGGGCCTCACTGTTGAAAAGGCA
Organism: Marmota marmota marmota; assembly: GCF_001458135.2. Taxonomy (NCBI): domain Eukaryota; kingdom Metazoa; phylum Chordata; class Mammalia; order Rodentia; family Sciuridae; genus Marmota; species Marmota marmota. Next base: position 690,328 of record NW_026000327.1, read on the forward strand.
GGTGCTGGATGCTCTAGAACAGAACCACAAAGCCAAACAAAACTAATCTGAAGAGACCGAGCATACGGGAAAGATTGCTTTCCGTGCCTAGTAGTTCCGACACACTGTCATAGGGCAGAGACTACCGTTAGAGAGAAAAGCTCAAACGCTCTTGAAATCCCATCAACATCACTATTATTCACACGGATGGTTTTTGCTCCTGCTATGGAGACGGCCAGCCCCATGTCTAGTTGTGAGGTTTCCATATAGCAGAGGTAACTGTTTTTATCTCCAGACTCCATCTGCTCACCACATGCTCTCTGAAAATAAGCCAGGGTAAAGAAGGCAGATGCACTCTCAGGATCTTAACTCATGACCTACTACTAAATAAAAGGATGGTACATGTCCTTTCCTACCCCTGCCCCTCTCTCCTGAACAATCCTACCAACCACAGAAACCAGGCGCTCATAAAATCCAGGGTGCCTTTGCCAAGTCTCTAAGATAAATTAAATTTGGGGATCACCACAAAAGGACAGAGGTATGCGTATTTCTGGGCTTTTACCCTGTTACCTGTAAAAAGCAGGGTCTGCTCTTCCCCAAACATAGCACAACCCACCAAGGCCTCCAACCTGGGAAGGGCATCCCCAAGGCGGGCCAAGGCAGCCTGTTGAGGCATACTAACACTGGTTGTGGGTGTCAATAAAAGTGATATTGTAAAATATAAACTCGATCAGAAATCACAGGGAACTTATCAACCCTTTAGACTGGTGGGATGTGTCAGGGACTGCCAGGCAGGTCATCTGGTGCTAAAGAGCCACAATGCCACTGGCCCTTTGGATGGGTGTGTCAGGCAGCTGAAAAGGTAGGACACCCACACCACTCCATGAACATGTCTCCCAGATGAGCCCCTGGTGTTTCCACTGTCCTTCCCACATCCCGACTTGTTCTTACAGACACACAACTCCTTGGTGAAGTATGGGTAGAAGGCTCTTCTATCAACACAGTGCCCCATAAATCCCAAATGAGTGGGAAAAGGAGATAGTGGGGGAAGGCACCAGAGCCCAAGAGAGGCAGCCCACTAAGCTATCAATCAATGAGTAGACAAACATTTAAATGCCATGAGCACCCAAGAATAATGGGCATCGGCCACTCTTTTCTTAGAAATGCCAATTTATCATAGGACTTCCCAGAGCACAAACAGTCGTGAGGCAGGGGCTGTCTGAGCTCGGTATGCCCAGTTTCCAGGCATGAAACAATACAGGCTGAGTATCTGTTATCTGAAATGCTTGGTACCATAAGTGTTTGGGATTTGGGAATACTTGCATATACATAATGAGACATCTTAGGGCTGGTATGCAAGTCTAAACACAAAATTCACTTATGTTTTCTATAAAATTTATATACACAGCCTATGTCAGTCAGCTTTTCATAACTGTGACCAAAATACCTGACAAAAACAACTGAGGAGAAAAGATTTATTCTGGCTCATACTTTCAGTCCATGGTTAACTGGCTCCAAGACAGAAGGGTGTGGCAGGAGGGAAGCTACTCAGCTCATGGCAGCAGGAAGTAGAGAGGGACAAGATAAACCCTTCCAGTATACCCTTGCCCCAGTGACCTACTTCCTCCAACTAGGTCCTGCCTCCCAGTAGTCCATTCATCTATCCATGGGTTAATCCAATGATGGATTTGATGTATTAACCCACTCATGAGGTCAGAGCCCTCATGATCCAACAGTTTCACCTTTAAACACTGGTATATTCCCTAACATATGAGCTTCTGGGAGACATTCCAGACCCAAACCATTACAGAGCCCAAAGGTAATTTTATATAACCATTTTTAATGTGCCTGAATTTGGCTCTGACCGTCACAGTGTGGCGTGAGGTCGAGTGCAGGCTTTTTCCACTTGTGGCGTCTTGTCAGTACTAAAACAGTTCAGATTTTGGACGACTTCAGACTTGGGGGTTAGAGATGATCAACCTGTATTTACTGAATGAACAGATGGGCTAATAATGACAAAGGAGAGAGCTGTTTCCGAAAGTTCTGCTCAAACTTGTAGAATGAGCTTCTGAGAGAACATAAGCCCTGAATCACCATTAACTCACTTGGTTCTTCACTACAACATCTATGCCACAGCCTCCCTCTCTATGTCGGCCCCAAGCAGGTTCTCTTTTCCAAGATCCCAAAGCCACACGGGAAAAGCAATTACTTGAGAAAAATCAGATGAATTTTATTTCTTCAATGTCTTCACAGATGGATAAAAGGATTTGCAGCTTCCCTGGGGTATTATTTTTGCTTGCAGGGACTGGGATGCCAAACGGTAATGAAGTTGAATTAGACAGACTGATAAGTAATTTGTGGTTTAGCAGAGGCAATGGGGGCAGGGACAACAGATGAAGAGAGAAATTCCAATCACAGATGATCCAAAAGCAAATTAACAGGTACTGACTTCTTGAGGGATTACCAATCAGTAATAAAGATTTCCTAGACTTGGAGGATTTTTTTCCCCCCGTGGTGCTAGTGATTAAACCCAGGAATACACTACCAGAGCCACATCGCAGCCCTTTTATTTTGAGACAGGGTCTTGCTAAGTTGCCTAGGTCCTGAACTTGTTATCTTCCTGCCCCAGTCTCTCAAGTAACTGGGATTACAAGAATATGCCATAAAGTCCAACTTAGATTTTTTTGTGGTGATGGTGGGGTTTTGGTTTTTCTATTTTTCCCCGCTATTTGGAGCAGGGGTTGGTTTGGGAATGAACCCAGGGGCACTCTATCACTGAGCTGCATCCCCAGCTTTTTTGGGGGGGGGAGGGGGAGGGGGGCTGCTGGNAGGCAGTTAGTGGAATTCTACTTGGGTTCACATGAGGATCAACCACGGCTTCCAGAAGCAACTAAAAAGTGACCAGGAAAGTTATAAAATCATAGCTTTAAAACACCAATGCTCAGTGGTATAACACTTGCCTCACACGTGTGATGCACTGTGTTTGATCCTTAGCACCACATAAAATAAACACATAAAAAGATATTGTGTCCATTTACAACTAAAACAAAACAAAACACTAATTGGAGCCGGGTGCAATGGCAAATGCCTATAATCCCAGCAGCTTGGAAGGCTAAGACAGGAGGATCACAAGTTCAAAGCCAGCCTCAGCAACTTAGCGAGGCCCTAAGCAACTTGGTGAAAACCTGTATCAAAATAAAAAATATAAAAAAGGTTGCAGATGTGGTTCAGTGGTTAAGTGCACCTGGGTTCAATCCCCAGAACACCACCCCCCCCCAAAAAAAAGAAAAAGAAAACCACTCATTGTAACCCCCATATCACATAAATAAAGTCTCTTTTGACCTCTCTCGGCTATCATTGTCTATATCACTGTCTATAATACTGTCTTGCCTTCTAGACCAGAGGATTAGAAATTTAGAGCCCAGGGCCAAATTCCCACTGCTACTCGATATTATAGATAAGGTTTATTGGAACGTACTGTTCTGGAAGAACTTAGTCCAAGTGTATGAAAATCGGCCCAAAGTTCTGTGAGATAAAGAGAGGCAGAAAGATCTAGGACTACACAGAATGCAATTCACTGGGAGGCTTACCAACAGAATGGTAGTTATGGGCAACAGCAAAACCAGCTGGATCCTTGCAATTAGGGTCAGAAAGAGGGATATATTTATGGGTTAGGGCAAAAGCAACCTCATCTTTTTTTTATTTTTTATTTTTTTTAGTATTCGGCGGACACAACATCTTTGTTTGTATGTGGTGCTGAGGATCGAACCCGGGCCGCACGCATGCCAGACGAGCGCGCTACCGCTTGAGCCACATCTCCAGCCCCTCATCTTGACTGGAATGTACCTTATCTTATTGCTAATATCTTAGGCTACTATGAAAGAGTCAGATACATCCCAGAGCCAGGGTCCAGGCAGACATAAAGCCCCACATGCTATTCTAATGCTTTGGGTATTTATGGTATGCGGGGGGGAACTACCCAGGGAAACTGACAGTGCAATCGCAGCAGGGATGATTCAAAATGGCTGTAGTCAGGACAAGCTGAATCCCTATGTTATGGTTTGGGTCTAGAATGTACCCCATAAGTTCATGTGTTGAAGGCTTGGTCCACAATGAAGCAATATCCAGAGGTGAAAATTTAGAGAGGTGACTGGATCATAAGGCTCTGGCCTCATCAGAGGATTAAACTATTGACAAGCGAACTATAGGGAAGTGGTAGTAACTGTAGGAAGGTGGGGCATGGTTGGAGGAAGTAGGTCACCGGGGAGGGAGTGTCCTTGGAGACTATATCTTGTCCCTGGCTCCTGCCTTGCATGCCAGCTTGCTCTCTTTCTCTACCTCCTGGCTGCCATAAGCTGAGTAACTTTCCTCCCCAATACTCTTCTGACATGATGTTGTGCCTCATTTCAGGCCCAGAAAAATGGAGCTTCTGACCAGGGATAGTAACTTCTGAAAATGTGAGGTAAAATAAATCTTTCTTCCTGTAAGTTGTTGATGTCAGATATTTTGGTCATAGCAATAAACAGCTGATTAACACATCCTACAGCCCTCTTGTAATTTAACATGACATTTACCTCATTACTGCAGAAATCCAACAGATAGACTCAGTTAGGTTTACTTGCCTATTAAGGGCAATTACAAATAATTACATTTTCCCATAAAATGATATCTATAACAAAACAAAAATATTAACCGGAATTAAGAATCTCCTTTGTCTTTAAAAATGTGTTTATATCTATAGTAACATAGCCACTGCCTGTTTTGTTTTCATGTATTTACACACCCTATATGAGCAAATATTTTGAGCTAGCTTACCCAGGGAAAATAAACACACAACATGAGCATCAAAATGAACATAAAAAATATTCAGTGAAAACCATTCTACTGTAAACAAAAACCAGAAAGGCATGTGGGAAAATGGCCAAAAAAGAAGAACATAGACTATATGCAGGGACCATAGTTGTGCCTCAGTTGAGACCGCGGGTCTCCTGCCAGAGCAAAAAGGGACATGTGAAGACAAAGCTGGTCACTTCTAAACTCTTCAGCAGAGCAATTCACTGTCAACTCCCCTTACATGGTGCAAGCATAAAAGAGAAAGTGCGGCTCTCTTCTGTCACAAATGAGCACTCCAACCCATGTACAAGGACCCTCAAAGTTTCCCAAACTAAAGTAACTTGCCCAATAATCTGTGCTAGAATTCAGACACTCATCTTCTGATTTCGGCTTTTCCTTCTACAACATATTTATCTGAAACCCTGGTTTCTTTTCTTCCTGAGCACCCCTTTCTTCTTTGCAAAGCACTGGATATTATTTCAGAGGAAGGTCTATGCCTGCTAGAGAATACACACTGGCACAGGCATGGGTGGCTTCACTGTCTGCCGTGAGACCAGCAACAGTAATGCATAATCACTAGAAGCTGTGGCCACCAAAAGACAGAGCTAGCTGCACAAAGCCACCAGGTGCAAGGGCCATGATAGGAAAATTCAGCGCACTTCTTTACTAAAAAACAAAACTAGTGTTAGCCAATCATAAATATTTGAAAAGCACACAACATGCGCACTTGCTCAGATGTATTTGTAACCTAAATGACAATGATCAAGAAAGGCCCACCTTCAATAGGAAAATGAACATGAGTGTGAATAGTCACACACGTGCACACACACACACACACACACACATTCAAATAAAAATTACTAATACATTAAAAGTTTGACTTTCCTAGTCAATGAAGAATTGTTTGTTAAAAATGAAATAATGTTTTTGCCTAATAAGCTACAGGATTTTTAGATGTCTAATATTAACAAAGTTGTAGGAGAAACAGGACTTCCTAGGTTGTTATTGATGATGCCTATACCATAAGCACACTTTATAGACAGCAACCACCTCCTAAATGCATGCCAATTCCACGTCTAGATTTTTATCCTAAGGAAACTGGCATGGAAGAGCACAAATATTTCACTAAAAGATGTTCACAGCAGTGTTATTTATAATTGTGACAAGCTAGAAGTAGCCCTAAATGTGTACAATATCAACACTGGGTGGTCATATCTTAAAAATGCCATGCATCAAGATAGGCATGGTGGCGCATGCCTGCAATCCCAGTCATTTGGGAGACTGAGGCAGAAAGATAACAAGTTCAAGGCCAGCCTCAGCAGCTTAGACACGGTCTTCCCCNGATCCCATTTACTCCATGTAAATTTTTTCGCTGCCATCAGCCCGCACCTTGTGGATGTCTCCACAGAGCATTTCTCATGAACAAACATGCACACCTCCTTTCACCGCTTTTTCCCCCTTCATTAGGATGTGGCTGACTCACCATTTTCTTTCAATGTCCACACTCAATGCCTCAGGAGTGAGAATGCTTGGTTCTTACTGCTATTAAAAAAGAAATGGTAAGGCAGACAGGTCTTCATATGATGCTGGCACCTTCGAGCCAGCCCCCTTGGGTCACCCATCTGCAGAACTCACACGGAGCAAAGGTCCCACATACCAAGGGCTTCTGGTCCCATCAGTGGGGACAACGGTGCTGTGGCTTCCAGTTCCAATATGTGTTTAGCCAACTGTGAAAACCAAAGCTGCAAAAAAACTACATGTATCCACAGGCTTACATGCAGCACAGCAAACATGCCTGCTCACACACGTGCCCGTTTGCAGAACTCCAGCTAGAATCTGCACCCTGATTTGCATTATTTCTCATCTTCAGAAGGAACAATAAACAATAAGAATGTTTACAGATCTTGCCAGATCTTACGCACGCCATTGTGAGCTGACAAACAACCTGCCCTTCAAGACAGCAGAACAAAAGAGCCACTGGGAACTACAAGCCCCTAACAAATAGCATGAGCATTTTTAAACCAGCCCCCTCTGGAGTGAGATGCCCCACGCTGTAGTCCCTCACCTGCTCCTTGTGCTTGCTGCCGTGGATCGGAGCTCACACAGTCTGTGAAGACAGCAACCTGCTTCGGGGACCCGCAGACCGCCTCTGCCACCGCAGCCCTGGCATCTCACTGCTGACAGCACCGAAGAGCCTCAAAGCCATGCTGGCAACAGCTGCGGCGTCAGCCCGCTGCTTTATGATGGACAAGTTCACGCAGGCTCTGGCAACTCGCACCTCCACCACTGAGCAACTTCTGGCCTCCGGGAATGTTCCCCACACTTCAAGGCTTAAGCCCCAAAAGGTTTTTCCTTTTAAACCCCAAAAGACTTGAAGGGTCTCTCTTTTTATATTTAAAACAGGAGAAATACAGAAAAGCCTACTGCAAATTAACCAAACTATGTTATGTGCATGTCCAAGTATGTCACAAACCCTATTATTACGTATAATTATAATGCACCAATAATTTTTTTAAAAAGAAAAGTCTATAGTACTAATATCATGCAGGTAGTTTTAAATATTTTAGTAGTCTTGATAATCATACAACACGTATAATACGTGGTTCACCTCCAGAACTATAATGAAGTTAAAGACCACACTCAGTAGACCACTTCACATCTATGGATATTCTTGAGTTGATTACACACTCATTAGGAATGTAATCCATCAACCAATCAACCAAGTGTTCCGGAAGTTTGACTGTGGGCTAGGCACTCAGGGAAGAAGACAAAGCAGTCATGCTGACCCCGACTCACCCAATTCATCACTTCACAATGATCTGTATTTAAAGTCCCTGTGCCCCACCTCCACTCCTAGCATGGCCCAAGACCTCAGTGCCACAGGCCCCCATGCGGGAAGCAGCTGCCCCACTGCTGCTCCTAAGAGCCCTTTCCCACTCAGAGAGTCTCTACCTTCCAAGTCCTGAGCTCAGCCATCAGGATGGACTTTCTCCTTCCAATCTGTTTCCATCTACCAATTCCCTCATTCACAGCAATTAATCAGACTCCTATTCAGTTCATCAAACAGCAGTCTCTAATGATTTATTGCTATTTTTGTAAAAGTAACTTTTTTTTTTTTTTTAATCAACACCTACTGGATCTTGAGCACTGCACTGATCCATTTATGATACATCCATTCAGCATTTAAGCAGTCTGCAAGAAAGGCTGCCATGGACTTCCCTATCTTCCAGGAGAAGCTTGGGCAGCCTGAGTACAATGAGAATTTAAACTTAATTTGGAGTTTCAGCCTCAAAGCTTATATTCTTTCCAATATTTTTCATCTCTACCTATTATTTTACCAACTACATGTTCCTGCCACCAAGAGAGGGTGCCATCTAAGGTTCCCCAGGCTGTCTTCATATCCCAAACAAATGTTCAATGTATATTGTGAGTCAACACACATAATAGGAATCCAGAAAGTACCTGGCAGCTGATTATTTTGTTATATTAACGTCTCAAAAGGTGTGTCCCTAATACAGATGCTTTTCAACTTTGAATAGGATTATGTCCCAATAAACTCACTGTAAGTGGAAAATATCTTACGTTGAAAGTGCCACCAAGTAGTACGCCTCATCTCTCAAGCATCCTAGCTTAGCAACATACACATTGTAGACTTGGCTGCTTCCCCTCGAGGGGCTGATGGAACTGTGGCTGGCTGCCCGCCCCCTCAAGAGAGGACCGCAGGGCACATCACAGCCTGGGAAAAGATTGAAATTTACAACTGGAAGCTGACTGAGCTTTACTTTTGCACCACTATCTGTACTTAGAAATGGGGTAAGTCAAAATGCTTTATGAGAATTATGATTTTAAACAAACAACTCATTTTCAAATGGTTGAAGATTCATACAGAAAAACTGACAATAGGAGAGTTTCTATAGCTCATATCTAATTTCCCCTATTACTAAATCTGACATTAGTATGGTGTGTTTGCTATTATCTGGATGTTGAATGTCTACAAAGACTCATATGTTGAAGATTTGGTCCCCAGGATGAGACTATACTGGGAACCTTTAAAAGTGGGGCCTAGTGGGAGGAAATTAGGTCATTGAGGGCATGCCCTTAAAGGGAATATGGAAGCCTGGCTTGCTTTCTCTCTCTCTCTCTCTCTCTCTCTCTCTCTCTCTCTCTCTCTTGCCTACTGGCCATTGAGGCAGGTAGTTTTGCTCCACCACACATTACCACATCATTCTGTGCTGCCTTACCACAGGCCTGAAAGCAATGGAATCATTTGATCATGATGTAGAACCCCCCAAAACTATAATCCAAAATAAACCTTTTGTCATTATAAGTTAATTATTTCAGGTATTTTGGTATAATGATGGAAAGCTGACTAACAGTTTATCACAATTAATGAACCAATATGAGTGTGTTAATATTAACTAAAGGCCACATTATTCAAATTTTCTTTCTACTTAATGTTCTTTTTCCTGTCCTGGGATCCCATCCAGGCACCACACTGCATTTAGTTATCATGTCTCCTTTTACTGTAACACTGCTATGAACTGAAAGTCCATATCCCACCCCGCCTCCTCCCCCTACAATGCAAGGTAAAACACTAACTTCCAAGCAATGAAGCTAGGAGGTAGGGCCTTTGTAAGGTTATGAGAATGAAGTCCTGACAAATAGGATTAGTACCTTTTATAAAAGAGCCTGGAGAGCTTCCTTGCCATTTCCACCACTTGAGGAAACAGGGGAAAGAGGAAACAGGGGAAAGACGTCCATCTGTGAACCAGAAAGTGAGCCCTCACTAGACACCAAATCTGCTAGTCCCTTGATCTTGGACTTCTCAGTTGCCAAAATTAAGAAATTAATGTTTGGTTTATAAGCCACCAATCTACTTTTTATAGCAGCCTGAATAGAATAAGACAGATGACAATTTAGAGGATGACTATTCAGGCATCTGTAACCTGTTCCCCAACTGGGAACTGTTTGGTTTTTTTTTTTTTTCTTTTTATGATTAGACTTGGGTTAAGTCCTATTGTCATATATGATATTAAGGGTACATGCTGTCAGCAGGTCTTATCTCTGCTGACATCAACCTTGATTACCCCGTGGAGTTCGTAAACATCAGGCTTCTCCACTGTAACTTATTCTTTCCACCCCGCTCTTCATAATGTATTTGGAAGGAGGGTGCTCTTTCTGAAGGCATGGGGNTGGTAGAGCACCTCTAGGTTCAATCCCTGGTACCCCCTCAAAAAAAGAATATAATACATCATAAATTTCCAACTTTCTAAAGGCAGTTTACATACCATATGTGTAGCAGGACTGTATGTGTAAAAATGTGTAACTGCACCGGAAAAGGGCTTCAAAAGAGACATCCTTCTATGTTCCACAGTGGAGTTTCTGGGTGATAGGATCAAGGGTGATTTTCAATGTCCTCATTTTGCTTTCCAGAACGAGTGTGTGTGTGTGTGTGTGTGTGTGTGTGTTATTCATTCTTTCTTTCTTTTTTTCCTTTTTTGGTACCAGTGATTGAATCCAGGGGTGCTTAACCACTGAGCCACATCCCCAGCCCTTTTTGTATTTTTATTTAGAAACAAGGTCTTGCTAAGTTGCTTAGGCCCTCACTAAGTTGCTTAGGCTGGCTTTGAATTCACAATCTTCCTGCCTCAGCCTCCTGAGCCGCTGGGATTACAGGTATGCACCACCATGCCCAGTCGTCCATATATATTCTTAATAAAAAGGTTTTAATTAGTAAAACAGATTTTTTTAAAAGCATAGGAAGCTATATGATTAGATGAGAGCAAACCCTGGCTCTTAAAAACATTCATTGAGCTTACAAAACAAGGGGCAAATTTGAATTCTGGGCAGTCTACTGGTAAAAGATATTAAAATCTACTTAGAGTCTATATACCATCTGCATCAATTCAGAGAAAATCACTTGCTTCATGTGTCTTCCTTCTATCCCAATCACATGTGACCCCAAATTCTGAAAAACCTCATATCTCAGATTACTATTCAGCTAAACCATATTTAGAAATAGATTATTTACTCAATAGCATTCAATTATTTCCTGCATGTGATTTATATATTTAATTACTATAGAAAAATGTCTCTCTGCAGTACTTATATGCATGTATACATACATGTATATATTTATACACACACATATGCAGGAATGTGAATAAATGTTAAACATCTTCCTAGAATATCTCGCTATTCCCCCTTTTAATGGCCTCCAAATACATTTAAAGGCCCACTGGCTAGATTTTCTAACAAAACAGTTAAATATCAAATTTCTTGCAAGTCATGCCCAGGAAAACCTCACCTGTGAGCCGATCTTATGAGTCTTTGCCAAAGAACACCCAAGGAAGTTTAACTGCCTTCAACAAGGGTCTGTTGTCAGAAAATTGAGTCTTCTAACAGGGGCTAAATTTACTTGCACACAGGTATCAATGATATTATGCCTATGTGTATGTGTCGTATGTATTTATATGTTCCATTCACATGAATGATGACGGCCAATGAGCAAAAGAAATGTAACCATGCGGCTGTATATATATAAAACTTTAAGGTGAATTTAGATCCCTGACTTATCTTCCTAAGAATAAAAAACGCTATGGCCGAAAAGAGCCTTAGAAATACTTTAATCCAAGTTTCTTGTTTTGTGGAAGAAGAAACTGAGGGTCAGAAAGCTCAAGCAATTTGCAAGTTCTGCCAAGGCAAGCTGAGCCACACTCAGGCTCCAAGTCTGTCAGCCGAGTTGGTGGTCTCTGTACTACCCCCCATCCCCAAAGTGAAGTTCCTTCTCCCTGTAATGTCAGCACACTGGGTAAGGAATGAGAAAGCTAATAAAACAATAGCTTTGGTATCTTGTATCCATTCTTTATTCAAGCCATGATTACCCCTATGACCTTTTCTCATGAGTTAGCAGGAACCACCTGATTGAAAATGAGCCACCCTGCACCCAGAGCTCTCCATAGCCGGCTGAGAGAATCCAATCCCCAGAAGCAACCCCCAGTTTGCTTCATCATAAATGAACTTGGTACCCACATTCTAAGACCCAAGATATACACGTGAAAGGCACTATGAACATCATTTAAAAAGGACTTTGCAAAGATTTGCAGTAATCATTAAGTAACTCTTGGATCTCTTCAGATATCCAGGGATGGCTACAAGTCTCCTGCTCTAGGAGTATGTATGTATATACGAATTAAATGTAGTCAAAAGCCATGCAAACATATTTCCAAAGGTCACATAAATTACTACTGTTCCCAAAGTCCAAAATCCAAAGCAGATTTTGGAGGAGTAGCCAGCCCATGCAAAACAACAGCAGTTAGCACACATTTACTAGGGCCATTCGTCACTTAAGCTGGGCAACAGAAGCCACCTGCCACCTAATGGTTAACACACACGTAGGACTATTCCTAGCACCCTTAGAAAAAGAATGCTTTTGTGTGTGCCTGTATGAATGAGAATTCCCTTGCAAAGTTTTTCCTTAATGTATGTATGTCACAGAGAAAGTATAAATTTTTTCCACTACATAAAACAAAGTATACATATGTCCCTTTTCCTGCGACCAATGCAATACGTTCCTGCAACAAAATCATCTAAAATACTTGTAGAACATGCCTCAAAGGTTCTATTTTTCAAGGAAAATATACAATCATTCATCAAATCTGTGACAAATCTTCAATTTTTCTTATGAACATGTTAAAATATTATTTTTCATTCATTCATTTTATAAATCTTAAGATAGTCCATAGGCAGCAGGCTGTTTGTAAATGCTACCTCATAGGTTTCTGAAAACCTCTCTTCAAGCTCCTTTTCCTTTTTTACCTCTCCACTCGCACAATCACTAAACATGCATTTCAAAATGACATCTACTCCCACGCGTGAGTAGATGCAGATGCAGACAGAGTGTGCGCATGTGTGTGTACATACATATCTATGCAGCAATTTCCCTGTGAAAATGGCATCCCCTTCCACACACAAAAGCTCCTGTCAGAGCAGTAAAGGCAATTCAACCACTAGAAATACAGCCCCAAATAACAATGTGTTTCTTTTGTCACAACACAAAAGGCAAAATAAACCAAAAAAACCACCCAGTCCTTGTACAGAAACAGCCTTAAAGAAATGGCATGCTTCTCCATTGTCACAATCACACCAAAGAGCAAAGTGCAAGAGCTGGAAAATGCTAAGAATTAATAGTGATCCCATTTACTCCATGTAAATTTTTTCGCTGCCATCAGCCCGCACCTTGTGGATGTCTCCACAGAGCATTTCTCATGAACAAACATGCACACCTCCTTTCACCGCTTTTTCCCCCTTCATTAGGATGTGGCTGACTCACCATTTTCTTTCAATGTCCACACTCAATGCCTCAGGAGTGAGAATGCTTGGTTCTTACTGCTATTAAAAAAGAAATGGTAAGGCAGACAGGTCTTCATATGATGCTGGCACCTTCGAGCCAGCCCCCTTGGGTCACCCATCTGCAGAACTCACACGGAGCAAAGGTCCCACATACCAAGGGCTTCTGGTCCCATCAGTGGGGACAACGGTGCTGTGGCTTCCAGTTCCAATATGTGTTTAGCCAACTGTGAAAACCAAAGCTGCAAAAAAACTACATGTATCCACAGGCTTACATGCAGCACAGCAAACATGCCTGCTCACACACGTGCCCGTTTGCAGAACTCCAGCTAGAATCTGCACCCTGATTTGCATTATTTCTCATCTTCAGAAGGAACAATAAACAATAAGAATGTTTACAGATCTTGCCAGATCTTACGCACGCCATTGTGAGCTGACAAACAACCTGCCCTTCAAGACAGCAGAACAAAAGAGCCACTGGGAACTACAAGCCCCTAACAAATAGCATGAGCATTTTTAAACCAGCCCCCTCTGGAGTGAGATGCCCCACGCTGTAGTCCCTCACCTGCTCCTTGTGCTTGCTGCCGTGGATCGGAGCTCACACAGTCTGTGAAGACAGCAACCTGCTTCGGGGACCCGCAGACCGCCTCTGCCACCGCAGCCCTGGCATCTCACTGCTGACAGCACCGAAGAGCCTCAAAGCCATGCTGGCAACAGCTGCGGCGTCAGCCCGCTGCTTTATGATGGACAAGTTCACGCAGGCTCTGGCAACTCGCACCTCCACCACTGAGCAACTTCTGGCCTCCGGGAATGTTCCCCACACTTCAAGGCTTAAGCCCCAAAAGGTTTTTCCTTTTAAACCCCAAAAGACTTGAAGGGTCTCTCTTTTTATATTTAAAACAGGAGAAATACAGAAAAGCCTACTGCAAATTAACCAAACTATGTTATGTGCATGTCCAAGTATGTCACAAACCCTATTATTACGTATAATTATAATGCACCAATAATTTTTTTAAAAAGAAAAGTCTATAGTACTAATATCATGCAGGTAGTTTTAAATATTTTAGTAGTCTTGATAATCATACAACACGTATAATACGTGGTTCACCTCCAGAACTATAATGAAGTTAAAGACCACACTCAGTAGACCACTTCACATCTATGGATATTCTTGAGTTGATTACACACTCATTAGGAATGTAATCCATCAACCAATCAACCAAGTGTTCCGGAAGTTTGACTGTGGGCTAGGCACTCAGGGAAGAAGACAAAGCAGTCATGCTGACCCCGACTCACCCAATTCATCACTTCACAATGATCTGTATTTAAAGTCCCTGTGCCCCACCTCCACTCCTAGCATGGCCCAAGACCTCAGTGCCACAGGCCCCCATGCGGGAAGCAGCTGCCCCACTGCTGCTCCTAAGAGCCCTTTCCCACTCAGAGAGTCTCTACCTTCCAAGTCCTGAGCTCAGCCATCAGGATGGACTTTCGGGTGCTCTTTCTGAAGGCATGGGGAATTATATTCCACCTTCTTGAGGGTGGAGTTTCTACAGAAATTGTGTGATATTTCTCTGCATGACAGATTTGTTTATTTTCCATGTATTAATTCATTCAATCAATTCTGTGTGTACTATGGGCTCATGGATTCACTTTATACATTATGTTATACTCACTACCACTTTATTTTGTTGCTTAAGTTGTTCCAGCTTTGGTCACTGTTGGCTTGTGTGTCCCTTTGGCATACCCTGTTGTGGTGCTTGGGTTTATTTGCATGTGTTTGAGCATGTCCTTCCTTTCTGGCTCCACAGACTGCTGACGGGTGGGCTCATGCTCTCTATTCTCTGCCCCAGCCCTGGAGGCAGCTCTGGTCCTTTCTATGGGACACCAAACTCTGGGGTTGGCTATGTAAGAATGGTTTCAGGGGAGGGGGTGTAGTACTGGGGATTGAACCCAGGAGCACTCTATCACTGAGCTGTACTCCCAGTCCTTTTTATTTTTTGAGACAGGATCTTGTTAACTTGCTCAAGCTGTCCTAGAACTTGTGACCCTCTTTAGTAGCCTCTTGAGTACCTGGGATTACATGCACGCACCACCACACCTGACTAGGAATGCATTCTTAAAAGAGATCCCCTAAGAATCATTTCTAAAGAGAAGGCACTTTTACAATATCCATGTTTATAATTTAGGGTGTCCATATATCCACGTTTCTTAGAGTGAGACCTAATAATCTAGGCTTACAAGGTGCTCAGATCTTTTCAGAGACTGTGTAGTATTAATACCATTAAGACATTCAGCCAGGCATATTGGCACACCCTGATAATTTCAGCTACTTGGGAGCCTGAGGTAGGAGGATTCCAAGTTTGAGACTAGCCTGGGAAACTTAGCCAAAACCTGGTTCAAGACAAAATTATAAATAAATAGATAGCCCAGGTGCGGTGGCACATGCCTGTAATCCCAGTGGCTTGGGAGACTGAGGCAGGAGGATCATGAGTTCAAAGCTAGTCTCAGCAAAAGTGAGGTGCTAAGCAACTCAGTAAGACCCTGTCTCTAAATACAAAGTAGGGCTGGGGATGTGGCTCAGTGATCAAGTGCCCCTGAGTTCAACCCCCAGTACCCAATAAATAAATAAATAAATGGACTTTAAAATCATAAATCTTTGCAATAAACCACATAAAAATGTGCTTTTAAAAAGAAAAATTCCCCCCAAAGGAACCAAGTTACCACCTAGCACCTCCACATTCCAAAATAACTGGCCCTCCTCACTTCTCCAACAGTCTTAGTGAAGCCTTGTACCTCACCTTTTCAAGTCATTTCCCATGAACGAGCAGCAAGCCTGGCCCTTGTGGTCCAAGGACAATGTTCCCTAACCCATCTATGCTGACACAAACACGGCAGAACATCCCAAAGGAACCTGCACTGACAGCTCCATGCATTCTCATGCTGCAAACACACAAAACCTCCTGTACTTGGGTAGATGAAGCAAACTTCCCCAAATTAAACCACCACACCAGAGGCTAGGAAAAGGAAAATGATGAGAAATGGATATCATGCTGTGAAGCCTCTTTGAAAACATCCATACACACTTCTATACACACTAGAAGCACACTCATTAGGACCATCTCTTCTGCCCCTGGACTAAATTCCCCATGACTGACAAACCTTTGCCGTGCAGGGACATGGCCAGA
This sequence comes from Marmota marmota marmota, assembly GCF_001458135.2. Taxonomy (NCBI): domain Eukaryota; kingdom Metazoa; phylum Chordata; class Mammalia; order Rodentia; family Sciuridae; genus Marmota; species Marmota marmota. The sequence goes on from NW_026000327.1 coordinate 706,674, forward strand.
TAGGAAATATATTCAGCTCTGGGCACCTTATCTGTTGCAAGAACTCAGCCCTGCTGATACAGTGAGAAAGCAGTCACAGCAGTCTGTGAGCAAGTGGGCTGCATGCCAATAAATCTGTATTTACAAAAAGAAGCAATTGGCCAAGTTCGGCCTGTGGGCCATAGGCTGCCGACCCTTGGCTGAACCAAAGGTTGCACAAGCCTTTCTTCTGTTGCATCATCTGCATACCTGCTTCCCCAGAACTCAAAATCAGGGTGTTGAAAGATGTTTTCCCATAATTTTCTAGGCAAAGGAGAAAGTCGTTTGGCTTCCACATTCACCTCTTCTTCTAAGTGAATCGCACCCAGATCCTTGAACCTTGTATGGTCCCACAGCATTCCACTGGATGCCCCCCAAAGATTTGGGTGTGCCATATGAGAGAGAGGATCATTAACATCATAAACCGTGAGACCCAACCTCCTCCTGATTTTGAAGGTGGTCCAAGGTGGAGATGCAGCCTGGGATTTGCTTACTAGAGGGGAAACAGAAGAGAACCTGGAGGGAGAGTACAGCGAGAGCAGAGGGAGAGGACCCCACATGAGAACCAGCTTGAGAAGACACACTGCCGCTTGGAGATGTTCTATCTAAAGACCTAGAACTCTGCTCTCCCCAAGTTCCTAACGCGGGCCTCGTGAGAGATAAAGCAATATGTAAAAGGGAACCAGGAGGCAGGATGACTCAGAGATCCAGACGGACCTGAAGGCAGGTGGCCAGGCGAGTTCCACAAGCCCAAAACCACGTCTCTGACTCACAAAGTTTAGATGTTTCGCTCATCTTGGTTCCTGCATTAGGAAAGCTGGGTAGAAAACTGGGAACGTGAAGAGAAAGACCTTGTGACTGTTGGGTATACGTGACAGTGTGGATACTGTGCCCAGCTGAGGGACAGTGAACGGAGGCTGAAATCCTGCCAAGTTCCTCTTAGCAGGCTGACAAGGAAGACAACCAAGGCTTGAAATGGCTGCTTCCACACCAAAAGGATGGCGCTAGAAGTCACATCAGGAATATGCATTTCTGAGAGCCCAAACATCCATCATCTGTATCCTTTACAAAGGTTGTCACCCTCTGAATGAGTCACTTAATGCACAGACTCATTTTAAGGTAAAAAAGAGCTTTTTGTGTGGATTCCCCATATTGAGGTTTTTTTTATTATTTTTAAAAATATTTTTAGTTGTAGATGGACACAATACCTTTATTTACTTACTTATTTTTATGTGGTGCTGAGGGTGGAACCCAGTGCTTCACACGTGCTAGGCAAGTGCTCTACTGCTGAGCTACAGCCCCAGCCCAAGATTTTTTTAAAATTTTTTTTTTAGTTATAGATGGACACAATGTCTTTATTTTGTTTATTTATTTTTATGTGGTGCTGAGTCCCTCACACTGTGAGGCAAGCGCTCTGCCACTGAACCACCACCCTAGCCCCAAGATTTTTTTTAATTGAGATAAAATTCACCCTTGGAATACGCAGACTGTATTCGTTTTTAGGATGTTCACCGAGTGATGCACCTATCACTACTACCTAATTCCAGAACATTTCTACCAATCCAAAAGAAATCTCAATCTCATTAACAGTCTCCACACCCCCGCTCCCCATCCTTAGCCCCTGGCTAATCCTCTTCGTGGATTTGCCTATTCCAGTTTATATAAATGGAATCATGTGCTATATGGCTTTGAATATTTTTATTAAATTGTTAAATGTCTAAATAAAATCTGTTTTATACTCCTTTTTAATGGCTATTAGACTACAACCATAAAACTAATTTGCAAGATATATGCAAACAAAATAATAAAGCCAGTGTTCACAGGACTTGCTCAAAGTGTTATATTTGAGAAAAGCTGAGCTCAATGTTCTTTCAGGCGACCATTTTGTCACCATCCACAAATCACTCCTTTTCCTTCTCCTGGATTCTTACAGGGCTGGAGGTCATAGTGAGCTCTGTGGGAGGGAAACAGGCTCAGTGTGGCCTCAGGGAACCCAGACTTAGCACAGGCTTGTGGCTCTAATGTCCTCCTGGAGGATTCCCTTGGGTTTGAGGCGGCTTAAAAAGGACTTGGACATATCTGAATGCAGTTTCTATTTATGGTGAGGACAAGGTGATTCAAAGAACTCTCTTCTAGTCGGGTGTGGTGGTGTATGCCTATAATACCAGCGACTCAGGAGGCTGAGGCAGGAAGATCACAAGTTGGAAGCCAACCTCGGCAACTTTGCGAAGCCCTAGGCAACTTAGTGAGAACTTGTTTCAAAATGAAAAATACAGGGGCTGGGGATGTGGCTCAAGCGGTAGCGTCCTCGCCTGGCATGCGCGGAGCGCTGGGTTTAATGTTTTCTTGGCTTTCCTACTATTCAAATAGTAGTGAAATCCTTCAAAATGGAATGGAACCACATAAAAATTAAAAAAAAAATAAAGATGTTGTGTCCACCGAAAACTAAAAAATAAATATTAAAAAATTCTTTTTTTTTTTTAAAAAGAAAGATACAAAAGGGCTGGGGGATGTGGCTCCGTGGTTAGCACCCCCAGGTTCAATCCCTGGTAAAACACACACACACACACACACACACACACCAAAACAAAACAAAGCAAAACAAAAAAAACCCTTCATTTCACATATGTAGAACCTTCAGAAAATGTGTACTTTCTGAGATTAACTGCAAGAATCTAACAACCACTTAAGACACTGAGTCTGTAAGATTCTTTCAACATTAAAATTAAATATATTTTAGGAGGGACTGTGACATGAGTACAGGGTTTTTTGCTCAGGGGTGATGAGAATGTTCCAGACCCAGAGAGTGTGGATGTACAAGCCTGTGATGGTCTTGTGAGAGAACTCAACCTCAGTGAGCCTTCAATTCTCTAACAATATCCACCAGATAATGCTGGTTTCTCATATACAAAATCTAGCACACACAGAAAGCAGCCAAGGAAAAATCCACTGCAATTAAGCTCCTGTGCCCACACTCAAAAGAAAGAGGCTGCCTGGATTTGCAGCCTGTTTCCCAGAGCTCCTAAAATCAAACGATGCTGAAGGATGCCTAGGTGGCAGGAAGCATAGAAGGAATGGGTCAACTGAGCCAGGATCCTCCCTGGTCATCAGGTGTGGCCTCTATAGCCCTTCACCTTGCTTATCTCTGCAAGGCAGACTTTCAGTCTTTCTCTGCTTCTAAAACATCTACGTTATACCATGGCTCATTCATGTTATTATCCTGGCCATTCTTGCTATAATGCCCTCTTGTTTTAGGTACTAAGGACTGAACACAGGGATGCTCTACCACTGAGCTACATCCCCAGTCAATTTTGTTTTTTATTTTAAGACAGGATCTCACAAAGTTGCTGAGGCTGACCTTAAACTTGTGATCCTCCTGCCTTAGCCTCCCAGTTGCTGGCATGACAGGTGTACACCACCACACCTGGTGCTATCATGCCCTCTTAAAGGCTGCACCTTCTGCAGGAGTGGGACCACATGGCCAATATTCACAATCCAGGGATGAGGGTTACTTATAATGCTAACACTGGGTAATCCTGCAGGTCCAATGAAGGAGTTCACTACTATTTAAATAGTAGGAAAGCCAAGAAAACATCTATGAGGGCAGTGGATATAGCTTAACAGAAGGGCACCTGCCTGGCATGCATGAGGCCCTGGGTTCAGTCCCCAGGACCATAAATATAAATAATAAATAAGTAAAAATAATAATTAAAAAAAATCTTTGAAATAGGATGCCACAGAGGGTCCTAATCAAGAAACAGGAACCTGATTTCACAATTTTGTTCTAGAATTAAAACAAAAGCACCTAAGTTAAACACTGAGCCATGAGAGGCCACAAGAATTAAAAGGCAAAGATGATCCCAAGAATAGTGAGTGATGGCTTTGCCAATGACTTTGCCAATATGAATAATAGACACTAACATATATAGTATTTAAATTCCTACAGCCTCACAAGTGGGTGCCTGTACTACCTCGGCCCCACCGGGTGGGGCACTCAACCAGAACACAGGAAAGATAGGAGTGAGCTGGAAGAACCTATAGGAGGTGATGGATATAGGTGGGTTTCTGGAGAAAGGCAAAAACTCAATTACAGGCAAACTCAACCATGGTCAACTGAAGAGAATGAAAGCAAGCAGTCAACAAAGAAAAGAGACCAGAGTAGCTTCCTATATATACCAGAAGGAGCTCCTCCATCCAGGAAGAGGCCATAGTAGACTCCAGGCAACTTTCCTGGCTATAAGGGGAGCTCTTGTGTAGTCACCAGAGGCAGGGCACTGGGGAAGGAAGGGGCATCTGTCCCCAGGGCTGTGGATTCTCTTGGGAGAGCAACCACCAGCCCACAGCCCCGAAGTCACTCGAAAGCTAAAGTAAACTACACAATTTAGGTTCCCTATGTCAATGAGACTTTTTCCCCCATGCAGTACTGAGGCTTAAACCCAGGGTCTCACAAATATTAGGCAAGTGCTGCACCAAACCCTCAGCACAGCTTTCTATGTCAGAACCCAATCAGAAAGCCGAGGTCACAATCAGAAATGCTGCTTGTAGAAGACTCTGCTTCCCTGCCCCACTTAGATATCAGAGTTAAATCATCATCTGTAGTTTCTTCCCATTTCCCTCAGCACTGGCACTGCATGCAGCTCATGATTCTTTCCCTACCTTTGCATGCCTCCTCTTCCACATGGAGTTTGGTGGGCCTCACTTTTCTCCTCCCTGACCCCAGACCCCGCAGCCCTCAGACTGTGGTCCTACAAACTCTTCCTTCCAAATAATGAGGAGTCACAAGAGCAAATCAACAAGTAAACAAAACAGTGGCCACTAGTCCTGGATCCAGATCTCTTAAGTCCAGATGAGCATAAATAAAAGGGGAAAATGTAGTTCTAAATTAAGGCAGAAAAACAAACCCACTAGTCTCACGCTACGCCTTCTTTCTATGGATACTGCCAATCATTTCAGGGATGACGGCGTCCTGCTCGCAAATGCTCTCTGCACAAAAAGAACACACCTGCTCAGGGGACTTCATTGCGTGGGACTGAAGCTCTGTGTGATGCTGCTCTGCCCGGAAAAAATGCCGAGCTTGAGTTTCGCCTTGTTATCCCAACCCATCCAGGACAGGCTGCATAATCACCTAGCAAAGTAGTTCAGAATGGAAAGCTTCAATTGCCCCTTAGCTAACTGAAGGCCAGCAATAGCAAATGTCTGTCCTGAAGCATAAAACATGGGGTAGAGCTTGGATGATAAAGCTGTTACTTATTTTGAATTCTACTTAGAGCTGGTTGTATAAATGAACAATCGGTCTTCCCATTAATCACCTCTCAAGGAAAACATCCAAGAAGATAACCCTCAGGGTTTAGTTTATGAATTTTATGTTAAAGCAAAGTTTTTCCCCTAAAGACCTCTATTTCACACGTACTCAGTTTTTTAACTATATTGGGATTTAGGAGATACACTCTTATTCTTCCCCTCTCCTTCCATCTGTACCAACAAAATGCAAGCCTGGGGTTAATGCCAGCCTGTTAGCACTTGGCAGTGGCTCCCTTAGGCGGAGGCGGAAGTGGCTGAAAGAAGTCAGGGAAGAGGGATTCTGCCAGCCCACAGCCTAGGAGCCACCCCCAGCTCAGCTTCATTTTCCAGAGCTTCCCAGAATACAATGCTCATGAAAGATGTTCCAATTTGAGAAGCAATAGTCAAAAAAAAAGTATTGCATCTTTGTTCTCTTACAGGGTATCAATCCAGAAAATACGTTCATCTTTTGAGATGTTTATGTCTTCTTGATTCTAAATCAAGAGCACAAAGATAAGTAAAAGCCTGTTATACTTAACTGGCATGTAGACTACAATCTTAGTAAAACTTCAGCAAACAAAATATGCCACCGGGGGTGGTTATTCACAATGATCAGGAACTAACTCAAGGAGAATCAATTTATCTACCACTCATACATCCACCAACCCATTCTTCCAATCATCTATCTGCCCATTCACTTATACACCCCAACTATCCAGCCAGCCAGCCACACCTATCCATGTACCCATCTATTCATCCACCCATCCACTCACTCTTCCAAATATCCAACCACTAATTTCCTATCCATCCACCCACCCACATACCTATCTGTTCACCCATCCACCCTTCTATCCATTCAATCACTCATTTTCCACCCATTCATCCATCTATCCACATACTCTTGTTCATCCACCCACCCACCCTTCTATCCATCCAACACCCATTTTCCCATCTATACATACATACATACATATACCCATCCATTTATCCACCCACCTATCCTTCCAACTATAAGCCCACTTATCCATCCATCCATCCATCCATCCATGCATACGTGTAACTATCCATTCATTCACCCACCCACCTGAGGAATGTCCATCCATCTGTTCACTCATCCATGTGTCCCTTAACCAGTCCACTCATCCAACCAACCATTTATTTATTTATTTAGCACCCAATCTGTGTAGGAACTGTGTGATATACAGGGTACTGAAAAATGAAAAAGTAAAATCCTGGTCTTCCAGGAGCTATCAGTTTGGTCCAGCAAGAGTGAAGAGGCAGCTCCCAGAAAACAGGAGAAGAGTGTGGCAGATACATCCAAATAGGATATTTGCCATCCTCCCCAAGCCATCCCAGTCTGCAGAGGATGCTATTGTTCACAATGCAACAGGCACCCACTTTGAAAGTTAACACTGAATAATTACAGAACCAGAAGGGGTGTGTATTTCTAAGGTTGTAGTTACACACTGCTGTAAAGCCCTTCACACAGGTTTTGCCAAATCCCCATTTCCATTCATTTAAAATGTTTCCCCGTCAGTTCTAAATGTGAAACCTCATCAGCTCAATGATGAAATGATCGAGAGAGCTTAGAACAAAGCAACTGAATTTTTTAATATGAAGTCATAAGGGAGCCAGGCACAGTGGTGCCTGCCTGTAATCCCAACAGCTCATAGGCTGAGGCAGGAGCATCATGAGTTCAAAGCCAGCCTCTGCAACAGCGAGGCACTAAGCAACTCAAGGAGAACCCGTCTTTAAATAAAATACAATATAGGATGGGGATGTGGCTCGGTGGTCAAGTGCCCCTGAGTTCAATCCCCGGTAAACCACTCTCACACACACATATACGCACAAAAAGACATAAGGGAGAAGCAGGGACATCTCTTCAAGTGTTACAGGCCAAATTGTGACTCCTTTCTAAATTAGTATGTTGAAGCCATAACCCCACAAATCTCAAACTACAACATTTTGGAGGGAGAATCTTTAAAGAGATGATTAAAATAAAATGAAGTCATTAGGGTAGGTCCTAATCCAATCTGTCTCATGTTTTTTTTTTTTGTTGTTGTTTTTTTTATGAAGAGGAGATTAGCACACACACAGACGAAAGATCACATGAGGACACAGAAGAGTCTACAAGCCAAGGAGAGGTCTCTGGAGGAACACAGTGCATCTTAATAGCAGCCTGCCAGCCTCCAGAACTGTGAAAGGATCAATGCAACAGCCCTAGGGAATACACACACCCTGTCTTGGAGGGAAGGCCAGTGGCAGGGTGTGGCCCTTTGCAAGAAGCAGACCCTGCTGGGGTCTGAGCTTGAGGACCTGGTACAAAACCTCAGAAAGCTGTTGTGGAAAGACCAGGCAGATGAGATCTGTGAGGCAGGTCATTAGGGTCAGCTGGGGTAAGTGAAATCCACTAGATCTGCTCCCTTGGGTCCAGTCACTACAGTAATCTGCCCAAACGCCACAGAACTCTCTCCTCTGACTTCTGATGCACCATAGAAAGTTTAAAAGATTTATAATTACAGGTCACCCCTTCAGTTGCAAATATTTGTGACATTCTTTCCCTCCTACACTGGGAGGTTCTATAGGATCCTGAACCTCACAAAAGATGTTATCTCCATTTGACTTGGATGAACGCCAGCAACTACAAATAATTCCTAACATCGTTCTTCATGTTATTCCCAACAGAAGGCAACAAAAACCATTTTTTATTTGCATCAGTTATCAAGTTAGTAATTTATTCATTATAAAAGCATGTTTTACTTTAAACTTGTGCACATTATTAGGTATCCTTATATCTTCACATAATAGACTTTATTTCTATTATTATAAACTTTATTTCTATAATTTTCACACTTACCTTTTCTTTCTTTTTTTTTTTTTTTAATTGAGCTAGGCATGCTCTATTACCAAGCTATACCCCCAGCCCTTTTTTATTTTTCAGATCAAGTCTCACTAAAATGCCCAGATTGGCCTCAAACTTGCCACCCTCCTGTCTTGGCCTCTTGGGTTACTGGGATTATAGGTGTATATTACAACGCCAGCTTCACATTTAATTTTTCAAGCATATTCTTTCTTGCTGATCCTTCAGAAAATTAAACAGTCCGTGGGAAAAGCTGAAAATGACTTTTTAATAGTCATATTTTAGAATTTCATTGGGACTTGCTGCTCTTAAAAGCACACACACACACAACAATTCTGAAAATTGCTGGGTTTGTAGCTCAAAAGCAGGCGGCTTCTGGAACTAATTTCTTCAGAGTGTTTATGTAGTCTGCTGGAAGACACAGCTATGATTTTAAAAAAGCACATGGCCCCTCCTTTCTTCCTCCTGACCCTCTCAGTATGGATAGTGCTACTTTTGCACACAAATAGTATGCACATTATCTCTGTTAGCAGTGACAGTCTCTATGCACAGGAGTAGAGCTATGCCCCAACCACCATGCGTGTCCTCTGCACAGTTTACATGCTCATGGCATGGAGCAGAGAGCAGGAGCAGAGAAAGAACCATGTGTGCAGAGGTAGCTGCCAGCCCCTGCCAGCCATGCACTGCACAGCTGGCCCCACAACTGCAGAGGCGCCTGGAAGCCAGCTTTGCAAACAGACCACAGCTGGCATATGGCACGTGACTCACTCAGAAGCCACAGTAATAAAGCTGTAATTGTGCTTCTCAGACACTGCTAAGTTCTGTAGGTGGATTATTCACCAGCTTCTCTTACCCTGGGTTCATTTTAGCCACGCAGACTGATCTGTAATTGCAGGGGCTTCCTACACAGGCATACACTCAGTATCAATCCTGTTGCCTCAGAGTCACATAAGTATTGGATCCTTTTGTATAAAGTTAATAGCATTCAGTTTCAAGCCAAATGAAATAAAATCCCAACACACAGGCTCTTGAAAGTAAACATCTAAACTGGCTATTTCTGCAAAGGAACCTGAGCGTTGGGGCCAGCATTTAATTTGAACATTGCACCAATCAAACAAGATTCCCAAGACAACAGAAAAATCCTCTCAGATCTCCATCCGTGTACTTATTTCCATGTGTCCATCAGCCCTTATAAAGCAAGGTTACACCATATCCTCTGCAAAGATGCACACTCTCCTCTCCTACCCTCTTCATGCAGAAAAGTCAGGATTATGGTATATATTTAATCCAAATCCCATCCTCCCACAACTAAACAGCTGTCTGTGCAACTGCCTAAAATCATGGAGGCAACACTAGCACCCTGCTGCCACCAACTGACTTGACTTCTATTTTCAATCTCAAAATTAACTCATTAAATCAGTCCAATTTAGGAAGGCTTGCCTTACTCCTTTCTGAATGAGAATCCTTAGATACAACTGCAATTGCATCTGAGACCTTGGCCCACAAACACAGCTGTGTGTGGATGGATGGTGAAAGCATCCCTTTCAGCCGTAGCCTTCTGTACAAAGCACTTAGTTTCAAGTATGCTAAACTGGACTTATTACATATTGTTCCCATAAAGCATCTCACTACACAGAAAACACAGCGTGTATTTTAAGAACAAAAATGCCACCATGGCAATGCTTCTTTGGGCAGGGCTAGGGGGCACATGGGCTCTGCTCAGAACTCCAGGGTATCATGGGCGTCAGAAATCATGCTTGGTTAGCAGTTACTTTGGGTTTGGGAAAAACTACCCAGCTGGACATGTCAGCCCAGCATTCACCATCCATTTAAAAAAAAAAAAAAAAAAAACCGTCCCCAAGTCATCTTTTTAGCAACCCCAAATCTAAATTTCACCTACCGTACAGCGGACTGTCCCTCCTCGGCAGAGACTGTGGAGGGAACTGCTTCTTGATGCCCACTCGGCTCCTCCGACTGCCTTCGCGGCTTGACAGCCACTTCCTGCAAAGGCAGCACATGAGACGACCAGTCACCAGGCTGCTCTCCTAAGACATCTCATCTGTTATTAGGAAACCCCTCATTTGTGGGTTCGCCCTGCACGCCTGTCCCACAACGCCAGTGACGCTGCCTGTTGCCTCGGACTGAGACCCAGCCACGGAACATGCCCATTCAGCTCTACAAAGCGTTTCATTGAGATGACTGACCTAAGACCCCAGCATCCACTTCTGGACAGGAAATAGAACTCCTACATGAAGCCTGCGAAACCATGTGACACACTGGTCAAAAGAAATCAAACAAAAGACAGCTGGTCACAAGTCACCGTGGACTTGTCCTAGGACTTGTTGGAAGCCGGAATTCTTCACTCTTGACTGAGCAAGCACAGAATTCCCAGAGGTCACTCTAACAGCCCAAAGCCAGGCAGCAAGGGAGCAGAAACAAAATCTCTCAGTGTCTGCATGGGTTCTCAGCACCAGGAGGCATCCATGCACATTCTGGACACCCTGCATTAAAGCTATTACTGGTTCTTTTACAGGTGACTGCATCTGGCCAGGCATGGTGGCGCATGCTTATAACCCACACTACCTGGGAGGCTAAGGCAGGAGGACAGCAAGTTTGAGGCCAGCCTGGGCAACTGAACAAGAGTGTGCCTCAAAATAAAATATAAAAGGGTGGCAATGTAGCTCAGAGGTAGAGCACCCCTGGGATCAATGCTCAGTGTGGAGAAACACACACACAAAGAAACAATCTATTACTGCAACAATGTTTTTCTCTGAAATATACAGATGCAGATGGAATAAGCAGAAAAAGCAGATAGGGGTCTGGGATTGTGGCTCAGTGGTAGAGCGCTCATCTAGCACGTGAGAGGCGCTAGGTTGAATCCTCAGCACCACATAAATATAAATAAAATAAAGGCAAAAAAGAAAAAGCAGACAGAAGGACAGGGAGACAGAAGAAAGGGAGAGGGAAAGATTGTGGACTTTGAAGTACTCATAAGAATATGTGGTTTTCAAGAAAGACAGGAGTTAATGCTCAACATCAAGACTGTCACTTAAAATAGTGCAATAGTTCACTGCATTTCTAAATCCACTTTGTCCCAGAATAATCCTAAGAATGCTTATAAATTTTTTTAAAAAGATAAATATTAAGTGGCATCAATGTTTGACAATCGGCTATCATATATTAAGCCCTTAGCTAAAACACGTGTTTTCATTTCAGAGGGGTGCATTACCATTTTCTAAAGCACTCCCTCCCACCCTGTCCAGCTCCCCAAATTCTTTGTTTAGCATGAAGGTGGGACAACTAATTAAGGGGAAAGACTGTGAAGCAAAGGATTCGGAAAAGGAGGCTAAGAACAAAAGATGTGAGTCTGCAGAGGTACAGTGTTTCAAACTTCCATGCAGGTGCCCTTTCAGTCCCTATGGCCCTTTCACCTGCAGTGAGATAGGCCATCCTATTCTGGGTGCGTCCTATAGATGTCTCAAGGTCAAGGTTGGGGCCGACTAGGCCCTTGCTCATAGCAGGATGCTTACCTGTGTGTAGTGGTCTGTGGATGGTGACGACCGGGACCTTTCATGGACGTACTGTGGCCTCTGGTGCTGGTCCAAACCCACATCCAGAATATCATCTGCTGAGTGATACCGCCCAGCACTCTTGGCCTCCAGGGGCTTCCTCTGCTCCTTCCAAGAGGCTTGGTACTCTGCAAAGGTTCCAAGCCTCTGAGGTGGGTCCAATTTCCCGAACTTTTCTGCTTCCCTGTGACCATTGAGGATTTCTCCAAAGGAAGTGGCACGAGACCTAGTCTGGAGCCCAGAGTCAGCCCCCTCACTCCTGTGGCCTGCTGTCCGCGGCCTCTCCACCTTCTCCCTCGGGACTCCACATAGAGCTTGTCTCTGGCCTGGTCTCTGGAGGAGGGGTTTGCTTGTTTCCTCAAAAAACTTCCACCGGTCAGCAAATGTGCCCACAGTATCCTCGGGTGATGTGGGATGCTGGTGAGGACTGCAATCCACCGAGAGCCCCACCTCATTCATTTTCTCTGGTTCAGAGTACGACTTCAGTTTCTGCTCGGCTGTGAACCGTTTCCGGCCTCCAATACGAAGAACGTGAGGCATGCCACCTCCAGATGAGGGTGGCTTGGCCAGTCCTGCCTCACAGAAGTGGGGGACAGAGTTTGGCTCCTGAGGGAATGAAGATAAGGTGCTGTGGTCCCCAGTCCTGTGTTCTAGTGACCCGGGATACTGGTCCACTGGGTTGGGGTCTAAATCCCGGCGCTTAAAGGAGGTGGCTCTCAGGACCCGTGCTTGGGCCTCTTTCAGGTGGTCTTTATAGGTGCTAGAGAAGGAACCTTCTAGGGCGCCACCCACCTCAGCTGTCCAGCTGCTGGCACTGTCCTCGGCCTCACTGGCTCCAGCCAGCGTCACCGTGCTCTTGCTTTTCTGCAGCTTGGCTCTACGCATCTGGATCTCGTTCCTCAGAGTGGTGGCAAATCGGTCACTTCTCCGTGTTGGCTTACCCACCTGGGCATCGAATGGCGGTAGCTTCTCAGTGCCACCATCCTGGCCATTCTCGGGCTGGCACATCCCCTCTTGGGTCAGGGAGTGCAGCATGGGTGTCCTCTGGCGAGAGATTCTGCTGCTCTCTCCCTCCGCCCACTTGAAATCCTCAGCTGTCTTCTGTGGACTGGCTTTCTCAGCACGGCTGGCTCTGGGAGGCTCTTGGATTCCCGAGAAGCAGCCTTCGGCCCCTGAATCCAGTAGGGGACATTGCTCTCTCTCTGGGGCATCCAGAGCCTGCTCATGCTGAGGTAGGTAGCATCGTGGGCTCTGGCCCATCAGGTGTGTGGGAGCATGCTCCAGGGCTCCCGAGGCTGCATCCGAATGCCAATACTCCCCACGGAGCTTTGTCACCTGGGTGCTTCCCTGCAGGGGCTGCCTGGCAGGCACGCAGTAATAGTGGCTCAACCCACCACTGTCCACCTTCTGGTTGGCAGCACTGGGCCACCTCCCCACAGAGGGGCTGTCATCTTGGTGGTGTGTGGCGGGAGGCTCCTGCCGACCTCCAGAGAGGGCCACCCGCTGCAGTTCCTTTGGTGACACAGGGGCCCTGTGGCTTTGGTCACTGCATTGGCGCAGGTGCTGACCCCCAGGGTGAGGTTGCCGGAAATGCACCTCTGTGCCGAACAGCCTGTCGGGAGCCCCTAGGGAACTGCCTGCCCTGTCATCTAAGCACAGCCAACCACAGTCCGTGTGGCCCTCCAGCAGGGAGCCTTGGCCTCCCACTTCCTTCCCACTACTCGGGCATACCAGCCTTCGCCGATCAGTCCTCTCTGGTCTCCAATCACTGCGGGGTTGAGCCCGAGCCAGGGCTGTAAAGTGCTGCGTGGTGGCTGCCTCTGAGAATGGAGGGCCTTGCACCTTCTCATGGCTCTTGGTGGCAGCAAAGCTATCACTGCGCAGAGGAGGTGGGGGAGGAGGGGGGGAAGAAGAGTTTTTTTTCTTGTCAGGAACATACCAAACTGGCCCAAAACTGGATCTCCCAGAAGTGGCCAACTTAGGCTCAGCATTGTCCTCTGGCCAGGGGCTTTTACTGCTATCATTAGGTACCCTGGCTGGGAAACACAGTGACCTGTCCTCTGGGACCTGAGGATCACTCACGGCCTGGCCTTGCCGGCTGCTATGCCTAGAGGCCTCCCAAAGGCCAACTTTGTAGAGGATGTTCTCTGCAGACGAGGCATCGGCCTTGGGCAAAGTGTGGTCAGGGGTGCTGGAGCTGGTGGAAAATGAGCCGTAAGCTGAGTCCCGCTTGCTGTGGCTGCTCAGGTGGTCAATGCTGCTGTTGGACTTGGCAGCTGAGAGGCGTCCAGAGGGCTGGGAGGAGTGGTCCAGGCTATCCACGCTCCCCAGGGAGCTGAAGTGGTCAGAAGTGCGCTGCAGGTTCGTCTGCTCCCAGGAGCCAGACAGGTCATGGGAGGAAGAACTACAAAAACAAGAAGAATGGTTTGCTTTAGCATCCAGTGACAACAAAGGGCAAGATCAGAGGGCAACGGAATTGGGAACAGAGCTGGCTGGCACTCTGTGGAGGGTGAAGATGCTGGATGATAACTTCTTAATGTAAGATCCCTGGGTCTGAGATTTTAGTTTGGCACATCTCAATTGTGGCTTGGTGAGATGCTCTGAGGGCAGGCTGAAGAGACTATGTCCTACCTGCTTTTAAACAGACCCCTTGTAATGACAGCACATTTTCCCAACTTCATGCCTACATCACTAGGAGGCAATGCCTCGATGAACGCTCCTATGGCCCATCAACAGCTAACTGTAGGTGTTGGTAAACGATAATTCATGAGCTAAGTAAGAGTGGTTCTTATCTTATCAAATGGTCAAGGGAAAAGAAATCAAAGGCATAATATTTCTCCCATGTAACCTATGAAAATTATATGAAATTCAAAATTCAGTTCATAAATGAAGTTTCCTGGAGCACAGCTATACCCATTTGTCGACATATTGGCTGTAGCTGCTTTGGCACCACCATAGAAGAATGAATAAGTGGCAGAGACTGTCTGACCTGCAAAGCTGAAAATATTTACTATCTAGCTCTTTAAAGAACACCTTTCAGACCCCTGTTTCAGTGTATGCAATGATTTTCTGATTCCCCACTTTGTTTTCCCCTTATAGTACCAGAGATTGGGCTATGTGTGTGCTAGGCAAGCACTGTACCACTAAGTTATACACCCAGTTCTTTATTTTGTTTATTCATCCCCACATGTATGAGACAAGTTCTCTGCCACTGAGCTACAACCCTAGCCCACACACCCAGTTCTTTTTTTTATTTTTTGGTCTACCACTGAGCTACACCTCCAGACCCCTGTTTTTTGAGAAGGGATCCTGCTAAGTTGCCGAAGCTCGTCTCAAACTGCCATCCTCCTGCCTTGGCCTCCCAAGGAGCTGGGATTACAGACGTGTGCCATTGCACCCAGCTCCAAAGATTCTTATTATGGATTATTCACCCAAAGGGAGTAAATAAATGAGAACAATTTTAAAGTTAAAAAAGAGACTTTAGGGATAACATTTCTTTTCCAAACCCAAATATCAGAGTATGATTAGCTCTTCTCTAAATGCTCAGTTGGTTTGATATTTAAAAGAAGCAATAGGCTTTCCCAGCAAGATCATGTGCTATTGTGTTCAGGTAAATGATTAAACCTTGTGATTCACTAGTGCTATACACGAACAACAAAAATCACATATTCCTAATCAGGATGATGTCTAAGAAGGAGGAATAAAGGGTTGATCAAGATACTAAATATTTTCTGACATAGTAACTGTATGCTATGACTCGTATATCTTAATGATACAGATATTTATCCAGGATATTAGATTCTTCCCTTGAAGTTTCACAAAGCTGTGCTATTCATGCTTCAAGCAGGAAAAAAAGCCATGGTTAAATTAGGTTTGGGGAGAACAAGGATGGGAAAGAAGGCAGTATGACCAGGACAAGGGTGTAGTGAGGAGAATGGACTGGCTGGTCACATGAGGTTTTTATACTGTATCCTCTAAAGGCAGACCCAGCATCACCAGAAATACTGCATGTTCCTGAAATTCTCCCGCCAGGGACGATTCTTCCACAAATTCTTAACTCCAGGCAGACAGAAACAACACTAAGTACAGTTTCCACACAGATGTGGGCAATACTCATTTCTAATTAAGAGACTGCCAGCTGGGCGTGATGGTGCATGTCTGTAACTGCTGTGACTCACAAGGCTGAGGCAGGAGGACCACAAATTCGAAGGCAGCTTCAGCAACTTAGCAAGACCCTAAGCAACTTAGTGAGACCCCTTCTCAAAAAGAGGAGTAAGCAAGGATGTCGCTCAGTGGTTAAGCTTCCCTGGGTTAAATCCCCAGTTCGGAGGGTGGGGGTGTTTAGTCACATAGACTAAGTGGAGATGCTATTAAAGTCACTTAGTTTTGAAATGAAAAGCCCATTTTTCACTTACGTTTTATGACTCAGTTGAGAACCTATGGCTTTTCAAAAATACCAACCTCTCACTACCTTAAACAAGTAATAAATACTGTATTTGAGAGGTAATTCCTTCACACCACTTCAGTACTGTACTTTGTAGTTTTGCAGCTAACATTTATTAATAGCCAAAAATGGATTTTGAAATGGTTATGTTAGCTTAAAAACACACACACAAAAACTAACAAGCACATGGATACACTTGCACACTCAAATACAAGTGTACGTAGAGATACACACAGATATGCACACATATATGCTTCCAGGCACACTCACACATGCATGGGGATATATACACATGTATAAACACATGCATCCCAAAACTATGCTATCTGCCACTAACACCCTGACACATGAAGGAAAGCATGCTTGCTCACTGTTGCACTGTCATTTATTTTCATTATTATAGTTGTTTTCCACCCTCACCCATGTGCCTCCTTAGTGAAAAATTCAGTTCTAACCCTACTCAAGCGTTGAGTTGTCTGATGAGAAATGTCAAAGTCATTCTGAAGTCAAGAAGCACACTGGAATATCTGAGCATCTGCAGACTATGACAGATTTTACATCCTCCTGGAAAATGGGCATCTACCTCGCATGGTGTCGGCTGTGCCAGGAAGGGCAGCCACTGGCAGCAGGGAACTGAGAGGAGACTGGCTCAGGGTGTCCATCGGAGAACTTGGTGGCGTGCCAGGAGTGAGGCCTCCAGCTCAGCTCACTCCTCCTGGAAAAGAATGCAGACACGTGAGGGAATTTGACACCCTAGACGCATTTGTGCTAAGACAGGAGAACAGGAACAGAAATCAGTTGCACCTGTTCGGGAGGGATCTGTAGCACCCCGTGCTTCCCACCATATCCATGCACGCAGGCTTATTCATTTCAGATTTTATGAGTGATCCTTTTGCCCAATTGCAGAATGGCAAACACAAGCTCCAAAATGTGAAGCAGTTCTCCAAAAATACATGCAATTTGGGCTGGGGTTATGGCTCAGTGGTAGAGCATTTTCCTGGCACGTGTTGAGGCACTGGGTTCGATTCTCAGCACCACATATAAATAAATGAATATAAAAATAAAGGTCCATCAACATCTAAAAAAACATTAAAAATGTATATATGCAATTTGTCAATTAAGACATTTATAAATGTAAAAATAAATAAAATTTATTCCAAATAACTAAGTAAACAAAACTTGCCCTCTCCCTTCCCCCTGTAATATAGAATGCAAACAGATTTTCCTGTCTTTTGTGGTATAACTTTGAACAGAACCCTGAGCCTCCTTGGTGAGAAGGGACTGAAGTGGAGAAATAGTCAGTGTGCCCACATGCCCTGCTGACAGGGGCACAGTTTAGATTGCATATCTCTATTTGCTAGCTAAGGAAAACCAGCTGTCTTGTCATTAACTAGGAGAGTCATCTTCTTCTGAGTCTCTCCATATGTACTGTCAGCTCAACCACTTAATGACCATGATGCCCTGCACCAACAGGCTTGAGTCCCTTCCAGCCAGGGCCTCTCTACATGGTCTGAGCCTTGCCAGGTTCCCACGCCACCATCTGCACCTTCCCAGATGTGGCACACCTACCCAGGTCAGGTGTGACAAGGTGTGTCCAGCTGGAGTCTCTAGGGATGCTGGTAACTTACATAATGGGGTCTCTCCAGTGGTAGAGGCAAGCGCTCTACCACTGAGCCACAACACCAGCCCTGGAAATTCTACTTCATGCCACTAATTTCAGGTTGACTTTTGATGCAGCAAAGATGACTAGATGTTGTCAGATATACAGACCCACCCAAGCTCTCATCTTCAAAGTTACTATTTGAAGCTAGCTTTACTTTCCACTTTTCTAATTTGAGACAGAAATGACCTCACCTTGGACAATTTATAGACCAATCAAAAATGGAGAAAGAACTCAACTGAGCATTCTTTAGGAACTTTTATAGAGAGAGATTAGACATTTTCCCTAGTGGGTAAAAACATTAAAGAATATTACGTAATGAAGAATAACTTCCAAAACAGAACTGAAAAGCATTTAAAACAAACCTTGTGATGGCTTGGATAACTTTAATGAGAAAACTTATATGAGTGGTAAAATGTGGAGTATGTTGACTTTATAATAGTTTCCCATGAACTAAAAAAAAACATGTAAAACAGGAATTCACTGCACCAGAGAAATAAGTAATTATAAAACCAAGACCGTACCTCATAGAATTTCTCAAAATCCTCGTAAGAAAGGCTCTGGCCATGTGAATTTCATTTTCAGCTGGCTTTTTCTGTGCCAGAATATCCATGACTTCTTTCATTGTTCTTTATAATTAATTAATGACAGAAATAAACTAGACTGACTGAAACTGGAGGTGAAGAGGAAGAAAAAGAAGGCTATGAAAAGAAAATGCCTAACACTTGTGGTGACACTCTTTGCACCCTGCCATGGGAATACCTGAGGTTCTATCTGGGATCAGCTGGGCAGCAATGCTCCATGGGGAGAATGAAATCTTTTCCCAAAAAAAGCTATCATTAGCAAGCACATGTAAAAAAATATTAGCAATAAAATCTGTCTTCATAAAATACATTGAATACTGAAAAATGAATGTCAAGTCTCTGTTCTATGCTCCCCAATCCTCTGCATCCTCACCCAACCTTCAAGTGTAAATAACCACTGCTGGGGGATTATCTTCAGCAAAATTTTAATCTCAAAATAATCAGCTCTAATATATAGTACACTTCTATGTATCTACCTACAGGTAAAGTGCTCTGTGGTCATGCAATTTCATAACTGGAAGTTCTATTTTTCAATACTTATTTTTCAGTTTTAGGGGGATACAATATCTTTGTTTTATTTTTACGTGGTGCTGAGGATCGAACCCAGTGCCTCATGCATGCTAGGCAAGTGCTCTACCACTGAGCCACAGCCCCAGCCCTGGAAATTTTATTTTATGCCACTAATTTCAGGTTGACATTTGATTCAGCAAAGATGAATAGAACAGAGTATAACAATTATAAATCTGCTTCTGAAAGTATCCAGCAAGCACCTTCCTTTCCAAGTACCTAGAGCTTCACCTTCAGAACTGTAGAAGAAAATGCACCACCTCCAGGCACCAAACACACAAATTTGAATATGAAGTGGAGTCAGTCTTAAGCTTAGTTACTATCAGAGGGGAGAGCAGTATGGTGATAACATTAACCTACACTAGCAGAATAATCAAAAAAATAAAATAAACCCTCACCCTTCCAATGATCTCATGAGATAATGACAACTTACTTATTCATTTTGTAAGTGAATCAGACAGTGACCACAGAAGCAATCTAGCAGCTGACACAGCCAAGCAATTCCATCTCTGACCAAATATTACTCTGTGAAAACCTAAAGATTGTTTTTTAAAAACTTATAATAATTAATGAAAACATTTCAGATTTACTCTTTTGCCCTCAAGTTTATTCTATAATGACAATATTCAGCCTCCAACTAATGTGGACTTGAACAGCTAGCCATCTGATCAAAATGTTTCTTGTTCCATGCTGATGCTAAGGAGAGTGAACTTCTAGCACTTTCATAAAATGCATCTCACCTGGCTCATGTCTTTGGGAGCTGTCCAAAGATAAGGAGCAATGCCCAGTGAAGCAAGAAAGGAATGCAAACCCACCCAGAGGCTCCTTTGTAAAAAGATGACACACCATGTAAGTGTCTCTTTCACAAAGAAAGAGTCCACAGTGAGGACACTCAGGAGGGCTACCTAATACACAGCAAAGATGCTTGGAAAAAAGGTTATCCTCCTCTGTACTAGCACTGAAAATGCCAGAGCTATTGGGAACAGAGAAATTTCTCTCATTTATGTGCTCTGAATTTCCTGGTGCATCACAAACATAACTGGAAATCAACCAAGGGTCAGGCTGGTTTCTCTTCATCAGCACTTCTGATGCCTGGCAACAGCTGCCTTTGAAGAGAAGCACCTGCATGCTGCTTCCTATTCAAAGGCCCTGGAATTGGGGACAGAGTGCTCTGGCGCCATCTAGAGCTCACCCATACTCATGGTCCCACTGGCTCTGTTTACCCACTCCTAGGCAGCAGTGAAACTTAAAGAACAGGAGATTTGAGATTCCCTTCTCAATAAGATACAAAGTGAAGCGGCTTTAAACTACCTGATCCACGGAAGCACAGGAAACAATGAGCAGGCCACAGACATTCTGCAGTATGTGCCATGGTAAGACAGTCAAGCACCTTGATGCTGGGGCCTCTGAATGCACCAAGTTTGTACCCACTTTCCCACACCACAAAATGAATAACAAAGATTTCACCAATAATGTTCTAATGATTCTTACAAAAAATGAAAGAGGCTGAGCACAGTGGCCATGCCTGAATTCCAGTGACCTGGTGGGGCTGAAGCAGGAGGACTGCAAGTTCAAAGCCAGCTTCAGCAACTTAATGAGATCCTTTCTCAAAAAAAAAAAAAAAAGCAGAAAGGGCTGGGGATGTGGCTCAGTGGTTAAGCACCCCTGAGTTCAATCCTTGTTACAAAGAGAGAGAAAAAGAGAGACAATTTCCAGGGTTTTCCTGAAATCCTTTCCCATACACTCACAAATTCTACACCAAAATTGATTTAATTTTTTTCCTCCGTGGTCCTGAGGACTGAACTCAGGCTCGAGGTACACTTACTGTAATTTTTAAAAACAATGCAGATATGCTAGGAAATCTTTAGGGACTTTTTTTTAAAGACAGCATTCAGATCAAAAATACAAAAACAATGCTAAGATGTCACTGACAATGAAACATAACAGATTTAGATGTCAAATATTCTGTTTCATTTTACTGTTAGAAGGACTGCTTCAGTGAAATCTTTATTATTCATGCAGAAGGACAGAATTCCTTCCCTTTCCTCCAAAAAGAAAATAAAAAATCTTATTAGTGTTGGGGTATTTTCATAAACTTTTAGAAGAAAAGATATACCAACCCCTAAAATAAATACAATTGTCTTCCATTACACCCTCTCCCTCCCCAAATCAGTTGAGAGTAATAGGAAGTGCTGGCTGGGGGCTAGGCTGATCAGCTGGGAGGTGGGGGTGGCTTCAGGATGGAGGGGATGTCTTGGCCTGCACTCAGGAAAGGGAAGACTTCTTGCTCTCCAGGAATCAGAAGTTGGAAAGGCCTTGTTATAAAGGGTGGAGTAGTGTCATGAGCCATCCATGGGCTGTGTGTATGAGCTATGCGCATTGGAGCTATATGAGGGGCAGGTGTGGCATTGCACACTGATTGGGCTGTGAGATGCAACTGCGCCTTTCCTCTTGCTCTGCCTGTGATCCCACACAGCACCTGAGATGGGTGTGACTTGCCAAGATGTCAATCAATCTGCTGACTGCAAGACATCATGAAGCAAGACTCCACCTTTGAAATCTTATCCCCTTCCTTATTTGGTGCAGAACATTCCTTCGAATCTTCTTTGTGGGTCCCCCCTATAAAAATAGATTCTGGATGCACGCTCTTTTTCCCAGCTGACTCACAGAGCCACCCTACCCTCAATCTGAGAAACTCATGTTTGTGTGTTGCGTGATTTCTTTGCCGTTTTCTTATCCTAATGTTGAAGCCAGCTCTTTTAAACCTAGCTCATCTCGTCAGTGCGGCAGCTGGCGAGAGGGTAGCGAAGAATTGAATATACTCCAGGGGCTCAGTGACTGGAACAAGTTCCAGGGCTTGGAGAGGGTAGACAGGGTGCACAGGCCTGGAGGGGCAAGTCTCATACAGAGCACAGGCAAGTAGGATGCTTTGGAATCCTTGGGGTGGGGAAGAGGGGGAAAGAGCTAGCCCCGGGGCAATGCATATATCTAATTATTTAAATAAATAAAATACACCTTCCTAAAACATGAAATGAGCCCTGGCTCTGACCTTGTGCTTCCTCCCTTCCGCCAAGCCTCTACCTTTACCTCTCCAAGTCTGTCTCTACCACTTGCCAAATTAACCTCCCAGCAGCACAGCTCTAGCCAGATCTTCTCCCTCCCTTACTCCACAACCAATAGCTGCTCCACAGAAGGATGCCCATGCTCCCAGGTCCTCCAACATCTAGCCCAGCAGTTCATGAGAGCACAGCCTGGGCTTTCAGTATCACTAGGGGACTTGTAGATAAAGTAAATTCTTAGGACCAGTGTCAGGATCTCAGGGCTTTCTTGGGTCAAATGTGTTTACTCTAGCTCCACACTATCTCTTCCCTCCCCCTTCAAGCCTCCCTTTCACTTCTTCCCCTTTGCAACTCTTTTAAACTGACAGCTTTGGTTTCCAGTTTGAGCGCATCTCATATAGCTCACATAGATTTGTGATCTACATCTCAAACCTGGCCTTAGAAAGACGGATGCACTGCCCTGTCCTCAGAAAAGGCTGTCCTGGGGTCTACATCCACCCTTTTCTCTTTTGGAGTCACCACTTGTCGGAGTTTTCTGGCTCATGCCTTATTGGCCCACTCAGCTGTGGGCTTCCAGAAGGCAGGACCTACTGGGAAGATTTCAGGCCCAGCTGGAGTGCTTCTACACGAGTTACATGAATGTACAAAATATGTGCATTAGAGCATACTCTAAAGGGTAACTCCCTGTGTGTGTGTTTACTGGAAGAAAAAAGCAGACTAGCCCCGAATGGCATTGGGAGAAGATTTATATGGCAGTACATTCTTTTCCTGGGCAGTGGTACAGACAGGTGCCATGATGTGGATGGTGACATCATGTCTGATAAGATCTATGGTCCTGGGCTGGGGTTGTGGCTCAGTGGTACAGCACTCGCCTAGCACAGGTGAGGCCATGGGTTCGATTTTCAGCACCACATAAAAATAAATAAATTAATTAAAGATATTGTGTCCAACTACAACTAAAAAATGAATATTAAAAAAAAATCTTTTAAAAAAAAGATCTATGGTCCCATGGGATAAGAATCAAGTAGTTCCTGCCTTCATACATGAAAATAAGGAAAGATAAAAATTCCCAAATGACCTCAGTAGCTGAAACTGATACAAAACATCAAAGTTGCATTTTCAGCAAAGGCAGCAGCATTCACACAGGTTGAAAGCCTTGGAGAGCTTCTCTGCCCAGCAGCTTTCTGTGCCTGTCCCCCAGGAAGAATAAGCAAGCCCACGCTTCTGGTCACACCTCCGGTGTTCCTTCCAGAACTCTGGCAGGATCCACTGTGGAGCAATGGCACAAAATGAACACCCCACCAGGACGTGAGGTTGGAGCACACCCAAGTGACTCGTTTCTTCTATCAGCTGTTACTTGTTCATTTCTACAAGCCTACTAATGTCTCCCTGTACCCAAGCCACCTGGGTCCAAAAGCACATTTCCCCACTATCCAACAGTCTAAAAAGGCACCAACAAAACATCCCCACTACATTTCAATAGAACAGATGTGTTGGCAAAGAAACTCAAAGACATTCAATGTGCAGCTATTAGTATCATAAATAGCCCTAAGGGTTGGCAACAGAGCCAATGAGTCTTATACATAAGAATAAACACCAAAAAAAACAAAAAAAAATTTAAATAAGGTAAACCTATGCCAAAAAAAAAAAAAAAGCAACAAGAGATTATAAATTGCTATCCCTCAAAAGCCATATGTAGGGCTGGGGGTGTAGTGCTCACTTAGCATGTATGCACTGGCTTCAACCCCCAGCACTGCAAAAATAATAATAAATAAGAAATGCTACATGTAAAGAGACCTACCTATGTACATAAACGTGAAGGAAAAGTAAAGAGGCCCCATGACATTCATCTACCTAGCCTGCCATGGAATTCTGCCCATTATCCAAAGTCCATGCTAATTAACTGCATCTTCATGATTTGTCCACAAATTCCCTTTGTGGAGTCTTTGGTTACTTTTAGCATCCCCAGATCAAAAGCCAGTAAATTAAGAAGACATTTCTCTTAGAGAAAGGAACACGGAGTAGGGATATACACCTGAACTGTGAAGTTTAGAGAAAATAACACAAGAAAGATATCAGTCATGGGGCTGAGGTTGTGGTTCAGCGGTAGAGTACTCGCCTAGCATGTGCGAGGTGCTGGATTCAATCCTTAAATAAAAACAAATAGAAATAAAGGTATTGTGTCCAACTACAACTAAAAAAAATTAAAAAAAAAAAAAAGACATCAGTCACAAAGTGGCAAAGAAATGTTAGCCAGGACTATGGAAAGAGATGGCATTCTGCTTTAAAGTCAGAAAAAAAATAAGGTCCAAGAAATTTACAAGAATTCATCTGAATACAAAGTATGGGTCCTGCTGCTGAAGGTTATTGGAATTGGCAACAGTCAAATGCTGTCCCACCAGGTGCAGTGATCCCAGTGACTGAAGAGGCTGAGGCAAGAGGATCACAAGACTAAGGCCAGCCTCAGCAACTCAGCAAGACCTCAGCAACTCAGAAAGAACCCCTCTCAAGAGAAAAAAAAAAAAAAAAGAAGAAGAAGGCTGGGGATGTAGTTCAGTGGTAAAAACAAAACAAACAAACAAACAAACAAAAAACACCTATTCTGATAGAAATAATATTTCTCCAAAAGAAGACTATCATTTTAATCCATACTCTCTACAATCCTTTACCTACTTGGAGAACTATTCAATAATACCATATATGTACAGTCACTATGGTAAACTGCCAGTCTTCTTGCTAACTGGCTGTTAAAAATGTTCACCTATTTTATCATATAGAATCACTAAGGATGGAAGGCACTCTTGCCTTGCATTAGCGTCAAGTCACAGAATGGCCCTCTTTATCCTTTATATAATGAAACACAGGGACTGGGGGTGTAGCTCAGTGGTAGAGTGTTTGCTTATCATACCTGAGGCCTTCAGTTCCAGCCTCAGCACTGCAAAAAATAAATAATTAATGAACTATAGTCATGGTTGGAAAATTCAAGAAGGAATGCTCAAGTAAGATCTGTAACCTCCTCTTACTTACCTTGCTCTATCTTATTCAATGCAAACAATCTCACCACAATAGTTTCGACAGTACAGCCATCCTTTAAGGTGAAAGGCAGCTCTGCCTGCCATGCCCCATGATATCCAAGACGCTGACTATCCCACCTGACCACCAACGGTCTGGACACAGGAATGACCTGAGCTATCTGAAGAACACATTTCACAACAACAGCTGAGCCACAGTGGTCAACCTTCTGCAAATACCTCCTGAACATGTGTCCATGACACCACTTTGGTTAAAGAGGCCTTCAGACTCTCAACTTCCACCAACTGGCTTTCTTTCATAATAAATCAAGCTCCCAGGCACTGTTCTAGGTGGGTTTTATGAGAGTGTGTGTGGGGATGACAAACTCTAGGGGAAGGGCATGGTATGTTCCAGCAGAGGCATGAAGCTGTTCTCGTGGTGAGCATGTTCTCCACCTAAATGAAGCAAGCAATGCAGAATCAAACCAAACTTTCCTTAATAGGACACCTATTGCACAAGAGTTAAAATCAAGAATCAACAAATGGGACGAATTCAAACTAAAAAGTTTTTTCTTGGCAAGTGAAATAATATGTGAGGTAAATAGGGAGCCTATATCCTGGCTACATCCTGGGAACAAATTTTTACCCCTCACGCTTCAGATAGACCTCTAATCTCTAGAGTATACAAAGAACTCAAAAAGTTAAACAACAAAAAAATAAATAACCCAATCAACAAATGGGCCAAGGACCTGAACAGACACTTCTCAGAGGAGGATATACAATCAATCAACAAATACACAAAAAAATGCTCACCATCTCTAGCAATACGAGAAATGCAAATTAAAACTACTCTAAGATACCATCTCACTCCAGTCAGAATGGCAGTCATTATGAAGTCAAACAACAGTGTTGGCGAGGATGCAGGGGGAAAAGGTACACTTGTACATTGCTGGTGGGACTGCACATTGGTGCAGCCAATCTGGAAAGCAGTATGGAGATTCCTTGGAAAGCTGGTAATGGAACCACCATTTGACCCTGCTATTCCCCTTCTCGAACTATACCCAAAAGACCTAAAAAGAGCATACTACAGGACACCGCCACATCAATGTTATAAACATTATAAGAAGCACAAATCACAATAGCTAGACTACGGAACCAACCTAGATGTCCTTCAATAGATAAATGGATAAAAAAAAATGTGGCATTTATACACAATGGAATATTACTCAGCACTAAAAAAAATAACAAGATCATGGCATTTGCAGGGAAATGGATGGCATTAGAGCAGATTATGCTAAGTGAAATTAGCCAATCCTTAAAAAACAAATGCCGAATGTCTTCTCTGATAAGTGGATGCTGATCATAGTGGGGAAAGGGGGAATGCAAAGAATGGAGGAACTCTGGATTGGGCANCTACTGAGCCACATCCCCTGCCCTATTTTGTATTTTATTTAGAGACAAGGTCTCACTGAGTTGCTTAGTGCCTTGCTTTTGCTAAGGCTGGCTTTGAACTCGCGATTCTCCTATCTCAGCCTCCAGAGCCACTGGGATTACAGGCATGTGCCACCACTATGCCTGGCCTTCACAGGCAAATTCTAAGACGTGACCTCTATACAAGCTTCGTGACCTCTCCAGCAGCCATCTGCTCCCAGCTCTACCAATGCAACCTCTTCCTCACCCCTTGGCCACAAGCTGAAAGTGGATTTCTACTTGGACAAAACAGCACAGAGGAGCTGAGGCCCACAGGTGCAGCTATAGTTGAGGACAAGGCAGATAGAGAGGGGGACCCTTCAGTGGGTGCAGTTGGGGTGGACAGAGCCTCGGGAGCCACCTGTTCCTTAGGAGTGACAACGAGGTTGGGTGTTAACGCTGGACATAAGCTGAACATAACATAAGCCTCCTGCCTGTAAAGCCCATTACAAGGTCAGAGCCCAGGGAGACCCCAGGATCCCAGCACTCCCAAGTCTCAGGACATTCCTAGAGGCTTCTCTCCACACCCTCATCAAGACACTTCTCTTTCCAACTTGGAATTTGGCCAGCACAGAGAAACTTTTTCTCCTAAAGCCAAGGGCTGTGAATTAGGTGGGTCTCATTAGAGCAACTCCTTAAAAAAATAAAATAAATAAGGCTAGGGGTGGTAGCTCAATGTAGAGCGGGTGCTTAGCATGCATGAGGTCATGGGTTCAGTTTCTAGCAGAAGGAAGAAAAGAAAAAAAAATTGACATCATTATTAACGCTGTGATTAATTTCTCAATTCCTTAAAACTCCAAATGAACTTAGTCTGTTCTCTGTGAACCCAGTTATGCAATATTCACATTCCTCTAGAAATCTCAAATAAACAAAAATAAATAAAATGCTATGTGTGTGTGTTAACACATTAGATGCCACCGATATTTCCAAACTCAACTTTATAAACATCATTTGCGTGCCCTGGTTATCAGTATGAACAGATACAGACAGGTCTCATTAAAGGCCCTGTTCTTTTATCACAATGAATGAAGAAAGAATTGAAAAACAATAACTTACCATTCTCTACTTGATTTATAATATGAAACATCTCCCATAATCAACAAAGCCATCTGATTAAATTATGTAAGCCACATACTAAGTCTGACCCCAAAGAGAAGTAAGTCCCAAATAAAACAATTCTGATCTATGTGATTTACTTTTTTCTCTTTGATTTTACTTAATCAAAACAATACTGGATGATAGCCCAAACAAGTCAGGATGCTCATCCGATGTAAATCTCAGTGTCTCATTTGTGTTAAGTAGAAAATAAACACATAAGCCTCCAGAGACTCACAGAATTGAGACCTACCCACACCCACAAGTAAACAATGTCAGCGCACCCTCCAAAGCAGGGTTTCACCCCCCAGCATCCCCCAATAGGAGCATACCCTCCAAATAAACAGTCTGAACACACACACACACACACACACACACACACACCACATTTTTCCCCATGAAGAGCTCTCTGGAAAGAAGGGGAGAGATGCAACCTGCTGATGTCTCAGCCAGCCCCTTACTCCTTACACTGTGGCTCACGGGAACATCTGTGTGATCAATGTTGGGGCCACAGGGCCACCTGCTCCAGGACAGCTCCATGGAGCCAGGGACAGAGGGGAGCACTGCACAGTGGCAGTTTGAAGCAGAAGTCAAAGCGAATTTGTAATATCGGAGACGGGATGCATATGGAAAGAAACGTGCTCTGAACAAGCAAGAATGTTGTTATTCTATCTGAAGTCTTGTTTCTTCAAATATGTGACCACTGGACAGCATCTCAGGAACCCTTACAGCCTCCTGCAAAAAGCCTTACCATCTCCTTTGGTGTTAATCGGCTCCTGAATGCAAGCTTAGTGGATGTAATTAGGTCCACAGAAGGTTTAAGGGCACCAGCAAAGAGGCAGAGGATGGCACAAATCAACCCTATGGTCGATTCCACCCCAAGGAAACTGCTTGCAACTCAGGATGGGGTCCAGAAAAAACAGAGTGAGATTAAGGATGGGGTGGCAGGTATATTATAATGTAAATTTAGAAAAATATTATTATAATATATATTATAATGTAAATTTAGAAAAAAATCAAGAGTAATTTTGAGCTTTAGAAAATAAGTTATGATGTGATATTTAATAGAAATATCCCTAAGGCATTTGAAAATATAGGTACCTTTTAGGAAATGAAATTATAATAATTTGCCTCTGGTTTTAGAAAAATGGGTGATGTGTCCCCCAAACTGTTAGTGACCATTTGAGGGCATCAAACAGCAACAGCAATGACATGACCTCTGGCACTAAGGAAGCAGGACAAGCCCAATAGAGCCAGGTGACATCCTTCCCACAGCAATGGGTTTATCTATTGGGTGAAGACAATCAGGAAAATGCCAAAGTGCCTCCCAGTTTCTGTCCTTGGCCTTCTCTCCAAGCACATTTACTTAAGCCAGTGAGCAACACAACCACCAGAGGCACCCAGCCAAACAACCTGTGGCCTTCCAAGATCCCAGAGCTTAGGTCCATTCCACACCTAACCATCAGGATCTCCAGGGATGGGCCTAGGCACCTACAGAAACAGTGCAGATGACAACTGCACAAACACACAACATCCCTGAACTTTCCTCAAAAGGTACATTTCCTTGACCAAGGCAAAGACAAAGGAACAAACCACCCAGGAGGGAGAAGAGAAAGGCAGAGATGCTTGACTCTCAGCTCTCCTCCAAACCCCACAACTGATTACTTCCAAGACAGTCACCCATCTACCCACCCCCATTTCATGGGCCGCGGACACACCTGGACATGGTGAAGAACACACGTGCAAGATCTTAGAGGGAATGACTGATGTAAGCACTTTGCTTCCTGCTAACCCTGCCTGGGAGAGAGAAAGCACTCCCCTTCAACTATCTAGGACAGGGCAGGGGGCAGTGGCACACTCCTGTAATACTAGTGGCTCAGGAGGCTGAGGAGGAGGATCTCGAGTTCAAAGCCAGTCTTAGCAACTTAGTGAGGCCCTAAGCAACTCAGCGAGACCTTGTCTCTAAATAGAATGCAAAATAGGGCTGGGGATGTGTATCAGTGGTTATGCACCCATGGGTTCAATCCCTGGTACCAAAAAAAAAAAAAAAAGGCAAAGACAAAGGAACAAACCACTTTTGTTGTTTGTAAAGGAACAAATCTTTATTGGGGGGTGGGGGGATATCTCTATGTCTTCTCAGGCATAACTTTTTTTATTTTTTAAACTATTCAAAAAATTTTTAGTTGTAAATGGACACAAAAAAACCTTCATTTTATTTATTTTTATGCTGTGCTGAGGATCAAACCCAGTGCCTCACACATACTAGGCAAGCTCTTTACCACCAAGCCACAACCCACGCCTCAAGCATGGCTTCTTGATGCTGATCTTCCCTATGCTGCATGAAACAAGATCCCACCACTCCGGTAAAAATGGTCCACCTCATCTTTTCCCAGCAGCTTGGTCTCCAAAAATGAAATAAGCATACAAAACAAGACAACCAGCCGCTGTCGCTAAGGGGAAGGGAGTTTGTGGCTAAACTACTATTCAAATGTTTATGACAGCCGGTCAGCCAGGTGTGGTAGCACACACCTGTAATTCCAGCAATTTGGGCGGCTGTGGCAGGAGAAAATTCAAAGCCAGCCTCAGCAATTTAGTAAGACTCTGTCTCCCCCTAACCCAACAAAAAGGACTGGGGCGGTAGGTAGCTCAGTGGTAGAGGGCCTCTGGGTTCAATCTCCAGTGCCACCAAAAACAAACAACGAAAACAAACAAACAAAAACCATGGCCGCATGTGCTTTAAACAGAGGTATCAGTTCTTAGGCACCTCAGTTGGGCAGGTACATTGACGTAAGGACTGGGCCACCTAATCTACCACTTGGTCATGCTTTCAAGTAGGGCAATATACAATAGTTATGTGTTAACTAGATACTCACCCCCACCCTTAGTACTGGGGATCGAATGCAGGGCCTCTGAACATAGCCTACCACTGAGCTACACCCCGCCTTAGCACAGTCAGTCTTGGAGCTCTACATAAAACGCTAATCAATGCTAACTGATCCATAGAGATAGAAGATCGATTAGTGGTTATTTGGGGATGAAGAAAGAAGACGGTAGGGAGATTAAAACTCAGATAAAGAAAATATGTCCCCAGCTTTAAGAACAATTTTATGCCAGGTGCAGTGGCACATGCATGTAATCCCAGCAGTTTAGGAGGCTAAGGCAGGAGTATCCCCAATTCAAAGCCAGCCTCAGTGACTTAGTGAGCCCCAGTCTCAAATAAAAAATAAAAAGGGCTGGGAATGTAGTTCAGTGGTCAAGTGCTTCTGGTTTCAATCTCCAGTTATCCCTCCACCCCCCAAAATTAAAAGTACTTACTGGTGCTTTTGCAATAAAAGTTTTACAAGTCCTCATTATGTACATCTTTAAGAGTAGTCATTCGCCATGTGCAAAGGTGACAGCAACAAATCCTAATATTAACTAATTTAATGGCTTAGAAAATTTTCCTTCACATCTCCCTACTTTTCCTCCCTCAGGGCTGAGGACCAAACCCAGGGCCTTGGATGTGCTAGGCAAGTACTCTGCCACTGAGCTGAATCCCAAACACCAAATATTACTTGTGTGGTGCTGGGGATGGAACCCAGTGTCTTGGACAGGCTAGGCAAGTGCTCTACCAGAAAGCCACATCCCCAGTCCTTCCTTCACATCTCTGAACAAAACACCATGTCAAACTTGTTTTCTGCCCAACTGGGGGAAAACAAACAAACAAACGAAAAAAACCCTACATCAGCTGGATGTGGCGGTGAACGCCTATAATCCCAGCAACTCAGGAGGATCCCAAGTTCAAAGCCAGCCTCAGCAACAGCAAGGCGCAAAGCAACTTAGTAAGACCCTGTCTTGAAATAAAATACAAAATAGAGATGGGGTTGTGGCTCAGTGGGTTGAGTGCCCCTGAGTTCAATCCCCCCCCCAAAAAAAACCCTACATCTATATTAAAAGGTAACACAAATTATTATTTTTTTAATATTTATTTTTTAGTTGTAGTTGGACATAATATCTTTATTTTATGTCGTGCTGAGGATCAAACCCAGGGCCTCGCACATGCTAGGCGAGCGCTCTACCGCTGAACCACAATCCCAGCCCCTATACAAATTATTTTGATAAATTTTAAAACATCTGAGTATGTTATTTAAAGTGTGTTTGAAAATAAATTTGTTTGAATAAACTTTTGTTTTTACGTATTGTTCTACATGTTAAAGTATTAAATCCTATGTAAACTTCACAATCTGTACTCCCCTTGTTTAAAGGAAACTGAGTTGTGAAATGCAAAGTGGGGGTTTTACATAGTGACTCCCATCAGTCCTTCAGGGCAAAAGTTTAGGTCCCTTTCCTGAGAGTCTTTTAAATACCTACCCAGCTAAATCAGCCAGCAGGTGCCCTGTGGCCTCCTCTTTCCCTCTCAGGTGGCACTGATGCTTTCCTTTGAAAAGGTTTCACATTATAGTACCTCTAGTTGAAGAAAGAATTATATATATTGTACTTCTAAACACATGAAATGATGCCCAGTTTCACTCATAGTGACAGAAATTCAAACATACGTGATAAAAACAATTTTTCACCTATCACATCATAGAGAAAAAAAACAAACAGAAGACTCTGTACAAGATATGATGCAGAAAAACAAGTGATCTGAGGTCTCTAGAATGTCTATCAAAGTTCACAATGTATTTATCTTCTGACTCCAAAATTCCCCAGCTAGGAATTCAGATGCACAGAGAGACCCTGGTGACAAAAAACTTGGCCACTGTGTTGACTAAGCTGATGTCTTCCCCACCAAAGAGAGTCAGAGGAAAACAAAGAATGAGTTTCTATGTTTTAAAGGCTCTGGCAGAAGAAAAGGAAAACTGCCATCTGTCTGGGGGATGGGGGATGATCCACAGAGATGGTTCTAAATACATCTGACCTCTGCAAAAATAAGCTTCTCTTCCCATCATCATCCCTTGTGAGTCTAAGTGAATCAACAGATTGCTTTCCAAGCATTAATGAGGTGGCCCCCAAGGAATGACAGCGCCTCTCATAGTCCACTCTCCCCGCCCAGAGGCTCAGAAACTGCCATTATGAATTACAAGGATTTGTTGAAAAGGTCTTCAGGAAGAGCACGCACCTCTTAAAGAGGAGGAGGATAAATGAAGGAACATATTCCCTTCCTCATTTCTGAACCTCCACCTTAGATGCTGTTTGAGGCAAACAAAGCACACATACACACACACACACATACACACACACACACACACAGACACACTCTTCAGAGTATGTTTTCAAGTCTGTGCTAAAATGTTGAAATAAATGCTTGACTCAATTTACTCATTAAAATTTACTTTCAGGGATTGGGGATGTGGCTCAAGTGGTTGCCTACCATGCGTGAGGCACTAGGTTCGATTCTCAGCACCATATAAAAGTAAAATAAAGATATTATGTCCACCTAAAACTAAAAATTAAATATTAAAAAAAATTTTACTGCCAGCTTTGGAAGAATGTATTAATTCTGTCAAAAAGGACATGGAGACACTTGCTTTGAATCAGCCAAATACAAAATGTAGAGAACGATTTCTAAGAAGCTCTTGGGTGGTGCCCAGGAGTATCATGTTCGTCCCTGTGTATAAAAGCATCATATCCCTGAGTGCTGAGAATCATCCACGCTCCTACCAACAATTTAGTTGGTAAGAATAAGCATCTTGCTCCCCCAGACCTCAGAACAGTACTAGGCCTCTGGCTGCTGGGCAGCAGCACCCTCTCTTCCCAACATAAAAACTAAAATCAGCAGCCTGCCACCTTGTGTAAACAGCAGGCAACAACATATCGTCTCACTGGGAGCACAAGCATAGCTTTCTATCTGCAAAGAAAATAATCTACACATTATCCAAGAAAAGATACAAGAACTCAATAGACTTAATTTAAAAAAAAAAAATTGGTGTTGGGTTCATCCTTTGCCAAGGAATACAGTCACAGCCCTTCACCTCCAAGTTTCTGCAACCCCAACTTCTAATGGATTTTTTTTAAAAAAGAAAGTGTTTGCATACACAAAAAATTGCATCTGTACTAAAGATCTATAGACTTTCCCCCATCATTCCCTAAACAATACAATATAATAACTACTGACAGAACATTTACATTATGTTAGGTATTATAAATCATCTAGACACGACTTACAGCATACAGGAAGGAGGACATGGGAAACCTATATGCAAATACTACACCATGTAGAAGGGATAGCAGGGACAGACACTTCTGCTTATCTTGGTAAACACAAGGAGGCACGGATCTTACCTTTTGACCACCAACTTAAGGGTCTTATGGGATCCTTTCACCAGACAAATAGCTTCCTGTCTAAACCCTGAGAGACCAATGTCATTGATGCCCACAATCTCGTCTCCAGCCAGCAACTTGTCCACAGCTGCCGCTTTACTTCCTTCTTCAATCTGTAACAGAGAAAGAAACATATCCCATAAGCCTCACGAAGGAGCAAGTGATTCCTGAGAAAAAACGAAGAACGCGGAATGCAGCTAGAAATACTACATGCCCTGGGGTACATGCAGCTCATGGGTCCTCCAGACTGGCTTCAGCATTACCACAAGAGAAGGACCCATTTGGGGCCAGGAAGTCTGGAGTGACCAGGACCCCTGAGGCTGACCAAGTCCCCACCGAGCAGACCAGTGATGCATGAACACACTGTTTCTTTCACCCAACCATTACCTGGTCCGCCTCCCCACAGAAGTGGAAGGCTGATCAATGAAGGAAATGGAAAAGTTCAGAAACAACCATAATGAAAATACGGACTCCAAAATTATGGATTAATTTTCTAGATTTCCTTTACCCAAACAAAAATTTTGGACCATTTTTATTATTCACAGAACTGCACAACCATCACCACTACCAATTTCTGAACATTTCCCGAAGCCCATAAGAAAACTCAAGCTCATTAGCAACCACTTTCCAACCCTCCCAGGCCCTGGCAATCACTATAAAGGGACTTTCTGTGTCTACTACAGATGTGTCCAAGTTGGAAAATAGACATAAATGGAATCGTGAAGTATGTGGCCTTTACTGTTTGGCTTCTTTCACTTGGCATAATGCCTTCAAGGTTGATCCATATTATTGCATGTATTAATACTTCATTTCTGTTTATGGCTGAATTAAATTCCATGGTATGAATAAGCTACATTTTGTTTATCCATTCATCAGGTAATAAACAAGTTGTTTCTACTTTGGGCTATTAGGAACGATGCTGCCATGAACACTGGTGTACACATTTTTGTGTGGACACTTTTTCATTTCTATCATGTATGGACCTTGCAGTAGAAACGCTGAGTCCTACAGTAACTATGTCTGACATTTTGAGGAACTACCAGACTAGTTTCTAAGCAACTGCAACACCTCCCACTGGCAGTGCATGAAGGTTCCAAGTTGTCCACCTTTGCTAGCAATGACCATCTGTTTTTTATAAAGGTCTTAGTCAGATTATTATACTAAGCTGTTTATACTAAGATATCTACTACTCTGCACTAAACAGAGTGCTCTGAATATGTCTTCAATGGCTCCTCAAAAGCTTGAAATGTGGATTTGGGGGTATGGGTCAATGGTAGAGCACTTGCACCATGTGCACATACGCTGGGTTTGATCCCCAGCACTGTGCACACAAACACACATAAGCACACAAAAAAAGAAACAGGCTTGAATGTTACCCATTTGATGATCATTTTCATCCTGAGAAAGACTGATCTTAACCAGTTTTTCTTACACTATAATAATACAACTCGGTAGCAATTCTCCCCAGTCTACCTGAGCAATTCACCTCAGTTGATAAGCCTATTTTCTGTACAAGTGATTGGCAAACTGTGGCTAGTGAGCCCAATCCAACCAGCTGCCTTCCTCCTGCTGCTGCTGTTGTTCACAATTAAAGTTTTATCTGAACAGAGCCACACCTATTTATTGACACACTGCTACTGGGCAGCACTGAGTCCTATGAACCAAAAAGGCAAAAATACTTACTAGTTGAATAGTTCTAACAAGGTCTGACAACTCCTGTTTTATCTCTCAAAGCTTTACAAACTGAAGAAACCCAGTTAGAGGTGCGGGAGATGCTTCCAGATCATTGGTGTAGTTTGAAAGTTCAGGGCTCCATGATTGGAGGCCCCAGGTAACCTGAGGATAACCTCTCCAAAACTCAGCCCAAAGTGCTCATGAAACAGCCTACAATGGATGCCTGGGCCATGACTCTACACATTTTCCTGAAATTCTACATCCCAGGACAACTAAATTCTGAGGCTAAAAAGCCATTATTTGCCGGGCACATTGGCACATGCCTGTAATCCCAGTGGCTCAGGAAGCAGAGGCAGGAGGATCATGAGTTCAAAGCCAGCCTCGACAAAAGCGAGGCGCAAGCAACGCAGTGAGATATTGTCACTAAATAAAATACAGAATAGGGCTGGGGATGGGGCTCAGTGGCTGAGTGCCCCGAGTTCAATCCCAGGTACCCATCCCCACTCCCAAAAAGGCAATTATTTGCTGCAGTGCCATACATATACAAAATTGAAAGAACTAACAAAAATATGAAGCAATCAGTTCCACTCACAACTGGCTTCAAAAATCAAGATAATTCTATCCCAGTGTCATAGCAGGTAGATTGTAAGTATATCCACCTGCCCAAAAGTGCACTCTCAGCCATCTCAGTCAAGATGCACTGGGCACCTGGTTTTGACAGGTCCCATGCAAGAGATACAATGGCCATCCAGGTAGAAGGGCTAGTGGGCAGCTGGCTGGCTGGGGATGGGGCCAGGGAAAGATGGCCTATACTTGGGTGACCAATGATAAAAAGCACTTAAAGCCTGGAGTTGGGGTTGAGGGGTACTAAGAGAAAATGTCCAGTCAGAAAACAGACCATGGAGGATGGTTGAATACCCAGAAACAATCCTGGGCCCCCAACATTAGTGGAAGACAGAGTACCCCAAATCCCAGAAGATATATGTGAATAAATGAGTCATGGAAACTCACCCTAACCCAAAGTACATGAAGCAGATGAAGGGAGAGTGAGGCTGGCTCCAGGGAGGACCCCCAACACTCAAGCTGGGTCACTCAGGGTCACTGACTAAAGTCAGCCTACAGAATCCTGATAAAGAGCCCATTTATCCAGTAGATGTCCAAGACCATGATGGGTGGGCTGAGAAACAACCTCGTGTTGATTTTGCCTTTAAGCAATTACACATTCCAGATGGAAACAACCCGAATGTCAATCAACAAATGAATGGATAAGTAAAATCTGGTATGTGTACACAATGGAGTATTATTCAGCTTTTTTAAAAAAGGACAATTTGTTACATGGTATAACATGGATGAACCTTAAGGGCATTATTCTAAATGAAATAAGCCAATCACAAAAAGACAAATACTGTATATCCCACTACATGAGGTACCTAGGAGTCAAACACAGACAGAAAGTAGAAGGATGGTTGCCAAGGACAGGGAAGAGGAGGGAATGGGGAGTCTGTGTTTAATGGACAACAAGTTTCAGTTTAGGAGGATGGAAAGTTCTCAAAACAGACACTGGTGATGGGTATACAGCTGCAATTAATGCCACTGAATTATATACTTAAAAATAGCAACAGGCATGGTGGTGCATGCCTGTAATCCCAGCAGCTCAGGAGGCTGAGGCAGGAGGATCATGTTCAAAGCTCAGCAACAGTAAGGCACTAAGCAACTCAGTGAGATCCTGTCTCTAAATAAAATACAAAATAGGGCTGGAGATGTGGTCAATGGCTGAGTGCCCCTGAGTTCAAACCCTGCTACCAAAAAAAGGCAGGGGGGGCTAGGATTTGATGTGTCTTTTACCACGAAAAAAATGCATTCCTCAATATTTAAAAACAAGAAAACTATTTCCCAGTGTAAGAATAATATGTGCCAAACAAGTGGGTCCTTCTCCCTGATATGAATCTGGGTATTACAAGAAAATCTTTAGACAAAACCATGATGGCTAGAGACTTTCAGGGTCTTGGGATTGTTTTGAAGCAGGCACATTACCTGTGTCTGACTCAACCTTTACAGCTGGGGTTCTCAGTCTCATTCTCACAAACACTTGTTATAACAAGTCCTGTGAGAGGTTGCAGAGTACTGCCAACTAAGGACTCTGTTCACCTACACTAGAGAGGATAATATCTTGTTATTTCTCATCTGCAAAGCTCCCTATAGTTCCTCCACTAGTAATGAAGATCACTTTCCAAAATAGCCACCTGCCTTTTCAAACCACACTCCACCTACATTTCCCAACAAAAGTGTTTGGATTTGGGAGTAGTATCCCAACACCCATCACCATCAATGGCTTCCTTGCCAAGTATCTCTAGGATATTTATTGTACTCATGGAGAAAGTACTCAGAAATGAAAAAGTTTGCAAAACTTTATGCTCTAGACACATCTAACTCTAAAGTTCTGTTGAGTTAATTAGGCTTGAACTTGATGAAGAACAAACCTAAGTTGGTACTGTTTTTCATAGGAGAATACTATAACTGTCAGCTTTCCCATGGTAAATACAACATGCATTACAGAATTACAAAATGATGCTTATTTTATTCTAGGCTGTGTCTGTCTAATGTCTGTAGAATGTTAAGAGTCAATCATGGAGCACTCCCCTTCTTGAGTCGCTAAGAAAAATCCTTAGTTTTACTTGTTCTAATTCCAAAAAGTCCCTCTGCAAATCGAGGAGAAAAATTAACCCACACCCATACCGGTCCATGTACTCACTGTGGGCATGCACGGACACAAAGCACCAAGTTCATAGATAGAGCTGAATACAGTTTTCTTAGTTATTAACTGGTATTCTGTATGCAAAGCTCACTTCTATGGCCCCAATTAAGAGTTAAATGTCCTGAAACATACAGAATGCCTCACTGCTCTTCTGAAAATCTTTTCCCTGGGAACAGCAGAAAGAAAATAGTTTATGAAAGTCCTTTCCAGAACAAACATTTTCATACTTCATGGAACATGTGATGCAGGCAATCAAGGAAGAAGACCCACACAGGCCACAGAATCTGGATTCCTATAGGGAACCTTGATTCCATGCACTGGAAGGAACCATGTCCAGCACACTGGGAACGTAAGAAGCCAGGTCCACCTCTGCCTTGGGATGGATGTGTAAAGGCTTTGTGAACAGAAAGCACGGCGAACAGCCACTGGAAAGGACGAACTTGCTGAGGTAGACTGGGGAGGACATTCCAAAGAGGTCTTGACCTGAGAAAGGAGCAAGGCAGAAAGCTGAGGTGTGCCTGAGGGATGAGTCACCAGACAGACTGCAGTGTAATTGTAATTCTGTGTGCGCAGGGGTGTGTGGAGATAAGGGCAGAAAGTGAGAAGACTGAGAACTGGACCTTGAGTCAGAATCTGGAAACTACTGTGCAGGCAGTGGGAGCCAATGACAGGAGGCAAACAATGAGAGAGCAAACTTCTCATGAAAGCCTCCATTTCTAGACAATTAATCTTGTAGTTACACTCAGAATGAATTTCTTTGGCAACAGTAAAAAAAAAAAAAAAAAAAAATAGCAAGGAAGATAAGCCTCATGGGTACCAATGCATAAGTCTTTGGTACTCCTGAAGGATGGAAACAAGGCTCTGAACCAAGGCGGGGAAGAGAAAGGACTTCTCTAAGGTAAGCAAGGCTTGTGAGGAGGTGAAGGAAGACCTAGCAACCTCATCCATAGAGTTGGGA
The DNA here is from genome assembly GCF_001458135.2 of Marmota marmota marmota. NCBI lineage: Eukaryota > Metazoa > Chordata > Mammalia > Rodentia > Sciuridae > Marmota > Marmota marmota. Next base: position 745,981 of record NW_026000327.1, read on the forward strand.
GACTTCGAGCCTGAGGGATTTGCAAGATCACAGTGACCAGAGATCAAAATTAAAGATGCATGAACAACTTTGTTTTCTAAGACTAACATACTTCAAAGCCCATGAATCACACCTGCAATTTATCAGTTTTGACGCTTGTGAGAATGGTTCCAGTTTCCAGAGAAGAATCTCACACTATGACCAGGCCTTTTGTTAGACAGGACAATCACTGAAGTCACCTCCTTACTATGCTTAATTTAATTCTCTTACTCATTCTTCTTGAGACTGGTTCCTTTAGAAAGGAAACCTGACTCATCCAGGAAAGGCAGCAGATGACGAAATAACCTGACGAGTCCTCATCCACTTGTGCTCTGATAACAGAAAGCCCACGGAAAAATAAAAACCCCTGCCCAGTGTGTCAAGACTAAGAATAGCAATTCCTGGCTTCCTACTGCAGGTCCAGCAGCTGGGTGAGCAGAGGAGGCAGAAGCCAGGCAGCGCTGATTCACAAAGATTCTGGTGTGCAGGCACGTAGCACGTCAAGATGCCCAAGAGGGATGTCCACTCACTGCACCTGAGGGGCAGAGAAAGGAGAGCCCAGAGGAGGCCAGTGAGGCTGCCAAACTGATGACACACATGGAAATGAAGCCAAAACGGCAAGAGGAAAGGATGCATCTTCACACAGGAAGGTGCAGACAACATGGAAAGGGGCGCAAAGGGCCAACTCAGGCTCTAGCTATAAAAAAAGGAGAAACCACCATCAATGAGAGTGCAGCCATGATGAAGCAGGAAAGAAGTAATGTGATTAACATCAATAGCCTGATTCATCAGCATTCCCCATCTCCCTTCCTGGAGCCAGAGGAACATATTTACCAACTGTTTTGTAAATGTGAGTCTTTAGTGGCTCTAGAAACTTTTTATTTTTTCCTGAGCTACTTTCCCACCAACTTTTTATTTTGAGACAGGGTATTGCAAAATTGCCCAGACCTTGCTAAAACTCAACATCCTCCTGAGATGCTGGGACTACAGGTGTCTGCCACTGCACCCGACTTAGAAACATTTTAAAGGAGAGAATCCTGCCTCACCCCCGCCCCTTTTTTAAAAAAGTACAAATGCTTTCTTTTTCTCTCTCTCCTTTTTTTTTTTTTTAAAGAGGTTAAAGTCATCTGGCTTTTATTTTTTGGTACAACTAGAAAACAGAGAGATAGTGAATTTGGCAAGGCTTTGTCCTGGTTGTCAGGTTAAATGATCCCAGATAAGGAGGTGCAGTTTTTATTCCCTGTAGTACAAAGTCCCTGGCAATGTGATTTAAAACATCTCGCACAATGTAAGTGGTTTCTAATCCCATGTCGCTGCTGCTGTTGTTTTAATATAATTGTTTCCTAAAGAATGTGCCCCTTCACCCTACCTCTCCTGGTCAGAAATACGTGTACCCTAAAGGGCAGCCCATTTTCCTGATCATTTTGTTAACATGCTTCAAAGGATAGAACTTTTTAGTTTGGGGTTGGGGGTGTAGCTTGGTGGTAAAGCAGGTGCTTAACATGCATGGGGCCCTGGGTTCAATTCCTACTGAAAAGAAGGGAAGGAAAGGGAAGAAAGAAGAGGTAGGAAAGAGAGAGAAAGGGAGAGGAAGAAGGGAGGGAAGGGAAGAAAAGGAAAGGAAAAAAGAAAATTTGAGTTTGTAGTATTAATGATAACATATTGTGAAGTAACTTATGACCTAACAGTTTATCAACATCTGAAGAGACTGCTTCCTGATATCCTCTTTAGGCAAACTTGGCTTCAGATTTTAAGTTGGAAATTTATTCCTGTTTAGAAAGAATCACAACTACATGGCACTTTAGATTTTTGAAGAGAACATTAAGAACTGTGTACAAACTGGAATGCCTTGTGTATTGATCTTCAAAACAACCCATAAACTATTTCCAGTCACTGTTTTTGTTTTTGCTTTTCAGTGCTGCGGGGTGAAACCATGGCCTGTACACTACCACTGAGCTACACCCTCAGCCCAACCAACAAAATCTTAATTATTACTTATTTTTAGAAATTCTTTTAACTTAATTTAATTTTAGTTGTTGATATAAATAAAACATAAAGTGCTATGTGGTGCTGAGAATTGAACCTAGTGCCTCATATATGCTAGGCAAGCGCTCTACCACTGAGCTACAACCCCAGCCCCCAAAATCTTAATTATGAAAAGAAAAAATAAGTCCATTCTTTACAAGTGACCAAACAACATCAAAAAAGCAAGAAAAATGATAATACACAAAAAAGAGAGGAAAATAAACCAAAACTCCGCCTCAGATGTTTTGGAACTAGATAATCCGATGTATATTTAGTCCAGAGTTTAAGAACATCAAGGTCTAGGGGCTGGGAATGTAGCTCAGTGGTAAAGCATGTGCTCAGCTTGTGAGTTCAATCCCTGGCGCAACGTGTATGCACGCGCGCACACACACACACACACACACACGCGCGTGCCCACACACACACACACACACACACACACCTGCAAGACACAGAAAGGCAAATGTGGTCTGCACAAGGAGACAGAGCCAGGCTGGTTGATAAATGCAGAGAGGCGAGGGAGATGACCACAGGGAAGCCATGGCTTGAAGGCCAGCTCAGGTGCAAGGAGGGCATGTGGCTACCAACAACAGCAAGGGAGGAGGCCATGGGGCCTCACAAGACACGCAGAAGAGATGGAGGCTGTAGAGACTGCAATGAGTAAGCAAAATGGAACTGACTGCTCAAGGACTGATGGTGAGAACTCGGTAGGGGTGGAACCTGCCCTGGCCAGGAGGGCAGTCTCATCGCCCAGCCCAACTGGACAGGAAACCAAAGAGGAGCATGCATTCAGTGCCAAGGACTCACAGTCTCCACAGGGAGCAGAATAAAGCCCAGAGCCGTGAGCCTCCTCTCCAGGTGGCTTTGGTTTGAGGGTCTCAGGACTCAGCAAAGCCCATATCAAGTCTGCACCAGACTCCACAGTGCAAAGCCAAGATCCCCCAAAGAGACAGCTCACAGACAGCATCACTGAGGAAGCCTTCCCTGAACACCACTGTGTGATAGAGGAAGCCACAATCCTGAGGTGCATCTACTTAAGGAGAATCTACTCCAACTCCTTTATGAGCTGAGCACTGCCTCAGCTCCAAATCCAGGACTCACAGCTGAAGGTGCAGCTGCTACCTCCAGGCCTGAAGGGGAACGCCTAAGGAAGGGAGAGATCCACAGCCCACACTACCCGGCCCCTCCAAAGCCCAGATTCAGGTCCCAGTGGCCTTCCTTGCCCACGCTGTGATACTGGGTTGGGACTTGGAAACATTTCTCCTGAGCCTGTGACTGGCACCGGGTTAGTGTTGTCAGCAGGGGGCAGTAGAGGGACATAAAAGGAAGAAGGGACTTCCCACTTCCATTTCCGAAGTGTTCTCTGCCTGCCTCAGAGGGACATGGCAGTCAACGGGCCTTGTGGTGCTAGGTGGCTTCCTACCAAGTTCCACTGGCACCCCAGGGAATTTTAATAACAACTCCTCAGGTGGCTTTCCAGTGGGCCCCACCCACCGCCCAGCCTGCTTCCTGCCGGCTCACCAGCTGGCCTAGAACCCTCAGTGAATTTCTCCAGAGGACTACAGTCCACACATGCCAATGAGATGTGAAAATGGGCTTTGGAAGGATCCAGGGTCACAGTTCCAGATTGCTCCCTTCCTCAGGTGCTCTGCCTCGGTCCTGGAGGTAGTCAGTGCCCGCTCCTTTATTATATGCCTGTACTGTTTAAGAGTTCTTCCCCGGCCCCTTCCAAAGTTATACCAACAATATTTTTTAATTCATAAACTGGAATATAATAAAATAAAACTTATATTCTCCAGATGATAAAGTTAAAGAGTACAAAGTGAAGTGACAGCTTGGGAGAAACTAATTGCCTCATATATAACAAAATACTGTAAACAAGAAAAAGACATGGATGCCAAAGAAAAGGTGAGAGACTCAAGTCACATTATAATAGGAGATACGTCTTCAATAATAAAAAGAAGCTTAATATCTTTACAAATTAGAGAAATGCAAAATAAAATCACATCAGAGACTAAAGTAAACAGTATAAATGAAAATAGAGAACAAATGAATTCTCGTGAACTGAAGATGCAGTGTAAATTTTTATCTACTGGTGGAAGCTGGCCCTTGAAAATGCTTGATGACCCCATACACACCAGGAGCACAAGTTTATAGAAATCATTGCATGTTAAAAGGTTAGAGTACACAGATGAAACCCAGGGCCTGGAAAAAAGGGTATGTACATTTAGGAAGAGGTAAATATCAAGGGTGGGGAATTAAGAGCTCTCTTTACCTGTGGTTGTTACTAGTTAATAATGAGTAAATAATAAGTAATAACCTGTCACTGTTCTTGACTATCTTATTTAGTGATGGCCTCTTACTATATTGCCCAGGCTGTCCCTGAACTCCTGAGCTCAAGTGACCCTCCTGCCTCAGCCTCCCCAATAGCTGGGACTAAGGCACACACCATTGCATCCGGATAACAATTCTTCACACTGGGGGCAAGTAAACTGTCAACAAGGGCCACAGAATAAATAAATACTTTTTGCTTTGTGAGCCACACGTCCCTCCCACTCTGGCAATTGCTCAAGCTTGTTCTAGTAGACAGACAATTAGCAAGTGAGCATGGTGAGATTTGGCCAATTCATCTTGTCTTGATTTATATTAAACACTCCTTGTTTCAATTACTGTGTGGTTTGTCTGTTAACTGGAACTGGACTGATACAGATTCCATGAGACAAGTGCAATACCAGACATGCACAGGGCACCCTGGTGACAAAGAAGAAGAAATAGATCACAGGGTGGGGTGGGGACTGTGTATCCTAGAAGGCTTCAAAAAGATGGAGTGATCTGACACTTAAGACTTGCCTCTACATGACTTGGGGAAAGTTACTTAATTTTCTTTAGTACTGGTTTGGTCACCAAAAAGTGATGATAAGAGTTAGTTGTCTTATATCCTAGGATAATCAGGGAGATGAAAGTAACATGTTGCAAATTCCAAAGCATTGTACAAGTGTATTTACTTACAAATTATTTATTTATTATTGTTATAATTTATTTATGTCCAAACTGAGTCTGGACACTTGTGGAAGATATTTCTCTCTCAGATTCAGTGACACATTATCAGGTTCTTGCTAGGAAAATAGTTTACTAGAAAGGGAGAGCTCTCCATTTACAATCTCCCAGATATCTAGGTAGAGCGGTTCCTAAACTCTTTTATGTAAGACTGAAGACAAATAAAAACAAAACTCCAAAGCTTAGTTATCCTAGATATTCTTACTATTTACTTTAAACATAATGTAATGTTTTATTTTCTCTCTCTCTTTTTTTTTTAACCTACTACAGCATTTTAGGAAAGAGAGAGCACAGAAAGTAGCAATTTATAAATGGAACATTTTGTGGAAGTGTAGCCTAAGTGGATTAGGTAGAAACCAGGTCACATTTTCCCCATTTAAAGAAGAAAAAAGAAAAGACATGATTTAAAGGGCAGTTAAATTTTCGAGATATAAATACATTTTTAAAATACAAAATGAAGCTGAGCACAGTGACACATGCCTGTAATCCCAGTGACTCAAAGCTGAGGTAGGAGGATCAAAAGTTCAAAGCCAGCCTCAACAACTTAGTAATGCCCAGAGCAACTTAGTGAGACACTGTCTCAAAAAAGGGGGGAAGGTGCTGGGGATGTGGCTCAGTGGTTGGGTACCCCTGGGTTCAAATCTTGGTACCAAAAAAAAAAAAAAAAAAATAGATTTAAATGCCATGTATTTACAATCTAACAATGAATTTTAAAAGTGTGTGCACATCTCCCCAGCTGGCCCTCTGAAAGTACACCATCTGCATAGGTCACGTATTTATTTGTTAGGTATAGTGTCCAGCCATCCTGCTAAAAATGGGAACTATGTTTTCCAGAATCTCTGTCCCTGTAGGGTTCTTCATTAAATTGGTCAAAAGAGGAAGGTGCCCAAGAATGGAAGGCAAAAGTGACGCAGCAGACAATATATGCCAGAAGTCACATCACAGTCACACAGGGCAAGAGGTGCCCAGGCAGGCATCAGCATGTTGTCATACCCCACTGTTCTACATCCCCTTCTTCTTCCCAGTTCAGGGTCCTATGACAAACCAACCATGGCCACAGGCCCACCAGGAGATGCCGGCTCAGATGCACGGAAGACTGGGCTTTCCTTGGGCTCCCTACAGTGTCCCTTCCCCAAACTGATGGGCAGCTACTCAAATACACCAGTTAGTAAGTAAACAGTGTGGGACCCTCCAACACTGCCCTGTGGTCCTTCTCCCACAATCACAATCACTTTATTCCTTTTAGAATCTCTTTGCCCCAAAATATTCAAAGTGCCTCTATTCCTGACTGACCTCTGGAAAGAGGTGGCCTGTCCTGTGGGCTTAGCCAGACCATGCAGCCGGCAACATGGGAAAAGTGCTGTAGGTAACATGTCCAAACTCCAGAAATGTAACTAGGTACAAGATGCCCAAAAGCGAAAGCACATCTATTATCTCTTTGTATTTCAATTGTGCTTAAAAAAAAAAAATCAGGGCTGGGGATGTGGCTCAAGCGGTAGCGTGCTTGCCTGGCATGCGTGAGGCCCGGGTTCGATCCTTAGCACCACATACAAACAAAGATGTTGTGTTCTGCCGAAAACTGAAAAATAAATATTGAAATTTAAAAAAAAAAAAAATCATATAAATTTGGTAGCATTAACTACAGTTGCATTGTGGTATAAGAGATCTCTAGAACATTTTTACCTCACAAAACTGAAACCATATCCATTGATTTCCCCATTCTCCATCACCCCAGCCTCTGGCACCCACCTCTCTACTTACCATTTCTGTAAAGTTGGCTATTCTAGATTGCTCATATAAGTGGGATCATACGGCATCTGTCTTTTTGGACTGACTGGGTCATTTCAGCGTAACTCATGTTACAGCATGTGACAAGACTGCTTTCCTTTTTGAGGCGAATAACATTCCACTATATGTAATGGCTGCATTTTCTTTATCTATCCATCTGCCCAGGGATATTTGGACTATTTTCTATTTCTACAAATCTTGCATACGTGGTAGATGCATAAACTGACACAACAAGTTGAACTAAGCCAATGGGTATGTGTTACTCAGCTTCTAGTCGCTGTAACAAAATCCCTGAGATAATCAATTTAAAGGAAGAAAAGTTTTATTTTGGCTCAGAATTTCAGAGCTTTCAGTCCTTTGGCCCTATTTCTTTGGGGCCTGTGGCATGGCAGTACCTCACAGTAGAGGCACCTAGCAGAGGAAATCTTTTTAACTTATGGCAGCCAGAAAGCAAAGAAAGAGTCAGGAAGGGGCCAGGGTCCCAATATCTCCTTCTGGGGAACACCTATACTGACTTAACTCCCTCCCATTGGGCTCCACCTCTTAAAGGTCCCACATCTCCCAATAGCACCACAGGTGGGATACCAAAGCTTCAACACATGAGCCTTTGGGACCCATTTAAGGCCAAATCAGATTAACCAAAAGACCCACAGAAGAACATTTGTATCAGTACCATCTATAATAGCTCAACACTGGCTACAATGACCAACAGCATTTGAATAAACAAACAGTGGGATACTTTAGATCAAGCTTTTCCACCTTGGCCCTATGGACTTTAAGGCCAATGACTGATTGCCAGGGGTTGTCCTGTGCTCTTTTGGATGTTTAGCAGTATCCCTGCCTATCTCCACTAGAAGCTAGTATTGAGTGCACGACACCCCCCACCCTGCCCAGAAGTAACAACCACAAATGCCTCCTCCAGATATCTCTTAGAGAACAGGATCACCCCAGTGGGGAACCACTCCTTTAGAAGAAGGAGGGCATATTAGAGATGGTCAGAAAGGCTCATGTGGAACAGGAAAAACAAAACCAAGTTGCTTCTAAAAGCACCTTTTACCATGGAGGAAGCGGGCGGCCACTGCATCACACAAATCCTCTGCAAAAGATCAGTTTGGTCCAGGCCAGGTGGGGGCCACAGTGTTTAACCAATGGCAAACCACAGTGTTTGTCATTCCCATGCAAAACAGGCCTTGTTCTGGACACCATCAACCCTGCCTAAACATCACACACTGCAACAATGAGCCTCTGTCCTTCCTCCCAAGAGAAAGTGGTCTTTCTTGACTGCAAAGCTTTGTTTACCAGATCTCCTCTGACCACACCATCCATCCCCATCACTGACATGCACATGCTCTTCCTGGCTTGCCCCCATTCAGTCCTTAGAACCGCAGGTGGGCCCTTGAGCTTCCATTATGGGACAGGGCTCCCTCCTCTGTGGACCACCACCAGCCACTGCTCCTAACGGGCTTATGCTTCTTGCCACCATAAGACTGCCATCTCTGTAAGGACAAAGCCCAAATCCTATCTTTGTTCCTCCTGTGCTATATACTTGTCCAGTGCAATGTAATAGGCGACAGTTCAGGAAAGAACGAAGAGAGAGGAAATGAACCGGCAAAGATAAGCAGAGTTCCCGTCTAAAGCCCAGCCTTCATCTCACAACCATGGGGGGGAAAGAGAAAACACAATCACGGCCCTTTCAAGTAGGTTTCAGTGGCATCAAGACCCTCAAGCAGGCTTCCCGCCAATCTAGGAACACAGATCTGCCCTGCTCCCTGCCCCTTTCTCTTTTGATGTATGAATCTGGTCATTTAAGTGCCTGCTTAAATAGAGATGGCTGGAATTACTTAAACGTACAGTTTTCAAAGTTAAAACACAATGTGAAAGAGATATGCAATCAAGAAACAGGAAGCGGAGCCGCTGGGTGCGAGAACATAGTCTCCCTGCTCCTCTGCACAGAGGGCTGTTTATTTTTCATGGACATTCACATCCTACCACTATTCAAAGGCAATTCTGGCCTTGAGACAAGCCAATGCTGCCTAGGAGGCATGAACAAGGGGGAACAGAGCAAGAATCCCTCACCTTTCCTTGGAGTGAACTCGGACACATCCCCTACAAGCCTTCATCTTTTTCGTGGGTAAAATATGGATGACCTCACTCATCACAAGGGCTAGCTTTCCTTTTGAAAAATTCTTCAGTGATTCCTGTTGTAAAGCCTAGTCAGCAGAGCCTAAGGAAATGGAAGAAAAACAAGGAGTTCTGGGTGGCACACGCAAACGCTCCTGGGGTTAGTAAGTAAGGGGCCGACATGAGTGCAGGGGCCGGGCATACAAAACACACAGACCAAGCAGTGGGCCCTGTGGGCAGTGGCAGAGTCCTGCCATCACAGGGTGTAGCTACCACCTAGTACCATGGGGCTTAACTGTCCAGGGTAGACAGGCTTTTCCGTTTGTTTAAAGCAACTAAAAATCTGGATGCTGGAGGAGTAAACTCCCTCTTTTCCTCAAATTTTAGCAATCTTCACTTTTTAAAATAGGTAAAACCCGAGCTGGGGTTATAGCTCAGGGGTAGAGCGCTTACCTGGTGTGCACAAGGCTCTGGGTTCAACAGCAGAAAAGAGAACAAAACAAAACACTCCCCTATCCCACTTGACCGCCAGCCTACCACCCCACCCCCTGCCACCAATACTCATGTCTGATGGTCACATATGTGTAACCAACCACTGGCATCCTCTGGTTTGGGTAGTTCACATCCTACTCTCAGATGTGAACAGCAGCCCCCTTTATGTTAGGGTCACCAAAGCAGTCTTCTCCACATTCCTGTGCTATCTTCTCTGTCCTGGACTTTACTAACCTTCCTGACTCTCCAAAGTTGACCTCTCTTTCAGAGCTTCAATCAGTTCCCAAGTTCTCTGGGATTCCTTCATGCATCTTTTGGAAGTGATGCCCCCTCCCTCCCTCATCACTAATGTCAATCTATGGTGGCTGCTGGCCTGGCTCTCTACTATAGAGACAGAGCCTGCAGGAACCTCATCCTCCCTTTACCCCCTTAACCCCCCACCACCTGCAGTGAGGTGGCCCACAGAAGAAGGAAGAGAGGAAAGCAGAAGTCAGCTGGGGGCTGCAGCAGAGAACCTTTGTCTCCACTCAAAGGGAGTGGACATCTGGGACCACCCTTTCCCTTTTCTCTGGGCTTAAACAAAGACAGGATGCTTGGGGATGCAGCAGCTACCTGTAACCAAAGAAGGAAACCTCAAGGGCCATGGGGCAAAGCCACTGGCCCACCACAGCAGCCCCAGGAGCCGCGGGTGCATGAGTAAACCTGCTGATCCAGGAGTCCCAGTGTCCTCTTGGGAAGGCTGGAGACATTGGTTAGGACAACTGATAACTCTTTTCAGAAAACACTGATATTTTAGAATGGTTCATAATTTTTTATCAATGTAAATTATTTTTCTTCTAATGTTTATACTTTTTAAAACTCACCAATAAACAGAACAGTCCTAGACAGCAAAACTTTGCTTGCTTTTGTAGTTAAAAAGAACCACTGTATTATTGCATCTAAAAAATAAGCTAAAAAAAAACAATGACATATTGTGGTTTCTGTGTTTTTAAGCGTATGACATACTGGGCTGAGGGCGCAGCTCAGTGATAGAGTGTGTGCTTAGTGTGGGTGAGGTCCTGGATTCAATCTCAAGCACCATAAAAAGAGAAAAAGAGCAAGATATACTATATCTGCCCTAAAAATCTACCAGTTACAATGGAGTATGACATTTGTATTTATCCAATCCCTACATTCTTTGCTGGCAAAGAAAAACTGTTGTTCCTATACATGGGGGACCAAGTAAGAGGATGCCCAAGTCCCTTAAATAAAATGGCTTACTATTTGCAGGCAAGCTATACACACCCTCCTGTAGACCTTAAACCATCTCTAGATCATTTATATCATTTAACTCAGTGTAAATAGCAAAGTCCTTAAGATCACAGCAGTCTAAACAGGACAAGACTGAACAAAAACCAGAAACCCTTTGTTGGTTTAATCAGCAACCAATTCTGATGTGAAAACCCTTAATTCCTCAGAGATATATTTATTTCTCCCATTCACGGTTTTGGAATTAAAAAAAATAATACTTAACTCTTTAAAAAATGGCTTGAATTAAAATTTCTAATTCTTCTGACACAGTAGCACTCTGCCTCAGCTAAAGTGGAGCAGCTGAACAAGGTTTTTATGTGCTCAGTGGGTAGGAGGAGGCTGACACCTCCCACCAGGAGGGCAGGACTTGCTTAGGAGTCACTTCTACTTCATTCCAATTTATTTTTTAAAAAATATTTATTTATAGAAGTAATTGGACACAAGACCTTTATTTTATTTATTTATTTTTATGTGGTACTGAGGATCAAACTCAGGGCCTTGCACATGCTAGATGAGCACTCTATCGCTGAGCCACAACCCCAGTCCCCTCATCCCAATTTAAATACTAAATTATTCATCAGTTGGCCTAAAATATGGGTGAAGTTGGATGTGGTGGCACATTCCTGTAATCCTAGCAACCAGAAGGCTGAGTCAGGAGAATTGCAAGTTTGAGGCCTGCCTCAGGAACTTGGCAAGGCCCTAAGCAACTGAGCAAGACCCTATCTCAAAATAAACAAAAAAAAGGGGGTGGGAATGTGATGTGGCTTAGCAGTTACATGCCCCTGGGTTCAATCCCAGGTAGCAAACAAAACAGTGGGTAACCCCACACTTGCACAAATCAAGGATGGAGTTATCATTCCTCCTAAAGCCTGTGTGTGTGTGTGTGTGTGTGTGTGTGTGTAGTGTGTCGCAGATCAAACCCAGGGTTTTATGCATACTAAGCATATACCCAGGAGCTCCACCTCCAGGGCGCACCAAAGCTGTCTTTAGCAACAACCTCGTCCCATTCCAATCTCCTGAACTGTCCTCATTCAGTTCTTTCAAGGACAAACTTTGATGAAAAATAATAAATACATTTATCTGTTAGGATCACTATACGGATATTTATCACTGTGTTCAGAAAAAGGGAAACAATAGATACTTTTCACCACAGACTAGAACAGAATTTCTGAGCTGAGTGTGATGGCAACATACCTGTGGTCCCAGCTACGCAGGAGACTGAGGCAGGAGGATCACTGAAGCCCAAGAGTTTAAGGCTTAGTCTGAACAATATAGCAAGGCCCCATATAAAAAATTAGAAGGAAAAAAAAAGCCCTGGAACATTTCAGTATCCCCACTGTATTCCTTAATGTGGTTTTTGGTTCTGACATGGAACATAAGACCCAGAGTCAAAATCATTAGCAGGGCACAGTGGCACACACCTGTCCCAGTGATTCAGGAGTCTAAGGAAGGAGGAAGGAAGATCTCAAGTTGGAGGTCAGCCTCAGCAACTTAACAAACCCCATCTCAAAATAAAATATCAAAAAGCTCAATGGTAAAGCACCCCTGAGTTCAATCTCCAGTATAGGGGAGGGGGTCATTGAAGAGAATTTTGCAATACTGTGGTATGACTGCCATGGTCCCCTGTATTCTGTTGCTCATCAATTCAATAACGATGTAACTAACTTTCCACAGTACGGTCCCAATTTCAATACAGTCACCCTGCATTGCTCATAGTGAATTTCTCACTCATTCCCTGCTTGCTTTCTCAGAATCCACTACAGCGACGGTTCTAAACATCCTGCCTGCCAGCTTTGATCCCGGCTCTTAAAACAACTAAGAGATGAAGAGGTCAGGCAAGTATTTCCTTCTCCACTCTACAGGAAAGCAAACCAAGGATCACAAAGATAAAGTGACTTGCTGTGACAGTTACCATGTGTGATTTTCACAAGAACAGTACAGGAAGAATGGTATGGGTTTGAAATGGGAGCAAGCATAGAATAAAGGGAGGGGGACTTCCAACCCCTATCTGGGTGCCCTCAGCATGTTGGTGTCAAGGAAGTTCAGCTCTCTCAGACTGTATGACACAGTGCTAGCACTCACTGGCTACAGTCCCTTCCTGCTACAGTCACCCACACAAACCAACCATCTTATAGAAAAGGCACTCAGAATGGAACCATGAGAGAAGGCCTGACTGAGAGCCCAATGTTCTCCTACAGTGGTAACGACGGATCAGGGCAGCATTTCTGCCCTTAGGATCTAACTGGCCACGTCTGAGATTGATTCATTCAAGGAACCTTTGGCAGGACCTCTGACTTAAATCTAATTAATTCCTACTGAAGACGAAATTTGTTTTAGGACGATATGCTTCATAATAGACATCTCACATTATTGGTTATTATATAGTAGTATATATTGCCTGAAGTGTCAAGGATGAGTCAGATTTAACCCTAAAAGGCATAAAGAAGACTAAAGAGCCCCTGGGAAAATGCCTTCCAACACAGGATTTCCTTAAAAGGAGTGGGGTATGAGATGGTCTTTATTGAGACCATCTCTTCTACTCCTTCATCTGGGTGGAGATTACAAGGGTGGTTCACTATGTGCAAATCCATCAAGGTCTATGCTTACAACGTGAACACTTTTCTGATGCAGATTTTATCTCAAGAAAAATATAATACCCTTTATTATGAGCTAAATTGTATAACCAAAAAAAGATGTTGAAACCCTAACCCTAGAACCTGTGCATGTGGCCTTATTAGGAAACAGGATCATTACGGACGTAACTGAGATGAGGTCATCCTGGAGTAGGGTGGCCCTAATCCAAGAAGATGGAAATTCAGACCTGACAGAGAAGTATGTGAAGCCGGAGGCAGAGGCTGGAATGATGGCATCCACAGAGCAAGGAATGCCCGGAGCTACAAGAAGCTAAAAGAGGCAAGGAAAGATCCTCCCCTAGAACCTCCAAAAGGTGACTGGCCCTGCTAATACCTTGACTTTAGATGCCTGACTTCCAGAAGTTTTACTGTACATCTTTGTTATGAAAGCCCGGGGTAACTAAAACACCCTCCCTTCTTGCTAAAGAAAAAGGCTATGAAGATGCATATGAAGAACTGCTGATGTGGCCAGTGAAATTCTCCAGAATGGGACAAGGCTGTCCCAGGCTCCAGCTTTCCTAAGAATCCACAGCTGGACCCCAAGGAGGCTCATCTCACCCCTCCCACTGTCCCACTCCTGGATCCTAGCAGGGGGACTGGTGTGCTTGGCCCCTCCGTGCGATGCTTCTGCCCCCTACCTATAGCAGGAACCATGGGTTCCCTGAGAGCTGGTGGTGCTAGGTTTATTACACCCAAGAAACATAAAAATAGGCTTTCCTCTTAAAAAAAAAAAAAAAACAACCTAAAATCCCACTGAGAAGTACACTCTCCAAGCTTTAGACAATAACATTTCTGGTTTGTTTTAAATTGCATGCCAGCAGCATGAGGCACACAGTAGGTCTCTATCATCTATCACTGAAAACATACACAGGCTGGGTCCCACTGACTGAAGGATCAGAGTAAATCTCCAGCTTTCCCCATGGAGACAAAAACACATTAGAGGCCAACCAGTAACCTTGCAGTTCTCAGTTTCCTTATCCATAAAATGATCAGCTCAATCTTGGCTATTTTCAAGATCTTTTGGGGCTTTAAAATTTTGTGACTATAATCAATTTTACTGTTGGTTAAACTCAATAGTCTTTAAAATTGTGACCAAGGAAAAGAATGGGCCTAACAGGAGAAAGCCTTTAGCAGACCCACTTGAGGGCAGGCCTTCAAGGTGGTGAAAATAAAAGAGAAACTTCAGGCCAGGTAGGGTGGCACACACCTGTAATCACTGTGACTCAGGAAGCTAAGAAGGAGGATCGCTAGTTCAAGGCCAGCCTCAGCAACTTAGCAAGGCCCTGTCTCAAAAGATGTGGCTCAGTGGTTAAGCACCCCTAGGTTCAATCCTCAGTATCAAATAAATAAATAAGCCTGGCACTTCAGTGGTAGAACACCCCTGGTTTCAAAATAATAATAATAATAATAATAATAATAATAATAATAATAAAGTTAAAAGGGCTGGGGGTATAGCTCAGTGTTACAGTGCTTGTTTAGCAAGCATGAGGCTATGGTTCAATCCCCAGCACCACAAAAAACCAAAAACAAGCAAAAAAGAATAAAGTCTCAGATGCTACAAAAAAAATCAAGAAGCCTAACAGATCCCAGCTGAAAAACTCCTGCAGGTGGTTCTAGAATCAAATGACAGTACATTTGGTACCAACTGTCCTCCCAAAGCACAAAGAAGAGTGGTGGATCCTTGGATCCATGTGTATGGGTGTGTGTGTAAAAAATATTTACTTATGCATACATGCAATACTGAGGATAGAACCTAGAATGCTATACAAATGCTCTACTGGGTGAGCTACACACCCAACCCTAGGGGATCTTTCATAAACAAGCAGCATAGAAAAAAAAAAAAATCTAGTTCATTAAATGTTTCAATAAAGCCTTGGCTGAATGTGTTGCCGGGAGAGAGCTTGGAGTTTTTTTCAGACCATTCCATAAACCTTTTCATGGGCACTAACCTGCTCCAAAGCATTTGAATTGCTCAGCCAACTACTAGTCATGCCTTGCATTCCAATATATCTTGATCAACTTCATGAGAGGCTGCTTTTAATGAGTATGCCCTTCCTGCTGGACCATAACTCTTTTTTTTTTTTTTTTCCCTGTGGTACTGGGGGTGGAACCCAGGGCCTCACACATGCTAAGCACGCACTCTACCACAGTTATACTCCCTGCCACCAGACCATAATTCTTTAAAGGAACAGAATGATCTCCCCCAATACAGTAAACTCCTGTTAATTCACAACCAAAAGCTGGAAGTGATAAAACAGACCTCAGTCTCCTGGGGGAACATCCTCCACTCTAAGCCAGTTCAAATGGCTGATAATTGATTAACAGAGTTTTACAACATAATAAGGTTTGCAAGGTTCTATCTATACAAAAGCAAGGCAGAAGTGGTGTCACAAGGTACAAACTAAAAACATACAATATGGGGAAACTGCAATATTTTGACAGAGAACACACTGTATCTTCCTATGTGTCTACGTGAGCACATGTACACTTCACAGGAAAATGCTATAACAACAGGTAAGGAAGCCATATGTCTAAGTGGCCAGCATCCCATGATCTAAATCTCAGTTGCCCCCATGGCTAGTTAACACAGGGATGATGGGCTTGATATTGAGAGTTCTGATTGAGAGCACCTCTAAAAGTTCATTTTTAAAAAGCAAAATGGAATACATTATAATTAAGGAGTTTACAGGACTACTTTACTTCCAGAAAGTAAAGTAGCAAAAAAACGGCGCAACATGTCTGGGGCAGAGACTGGCTAGGGCGGATGCCAAGGTCCCGTAGAAGCTGGGTAATATGCTACCAGCTTCCTCCTTCCTTCCTTTCCCACACAAAGACCAAAGTCCAAAGAGTTGCGGAGACAAAAGAATGGCCCAAGGTCCTTCGGCAGGTGAAAAGTATAGAAGGACATTCAACAATAAAAAGAAATCAACTACTAGAACATACAACTTGGACAAATCCAGAGAATCCTGCCATACGAAAAGAACCCACTGTGATAGGGTTTCATGCCGTACAGCTCCATTTATGTAAGACATTGAAAAAACACAATCCTAAGCCAGGCACAGTGGTGTACCTGTAGCTGTCAGGAGGCTGAGGCAGGAGGATCACTTGAGTCCAGGAGTTCAAGACCAGAAAAGAGAACAACAGGAAGGATCCATGCAGGGATGGAAATGTTCTCCATTTGACTATGACCACATCAGTCTCCCAGTTGTGATGTTACCCGTGTTTCTTGTGTGGCAAGGGGGAAAGCCGGGTAAAGGGTGCAGGCATCTCTCCCTATTCTTACAACTACATGTGAATCTATCTTCTCAAAATAAAGAGTTTAATTTAAAAGAAAATACTGGGGTTGGGGTGTAGCTAGTGGTAGAACACTACCCCAGCATGCATAAGGTCCTGGGTTCCATCTCCAGCACTGAAGAGAGAGCAAGAAGAAAGTGGGGTGAGGGGTTGGCAAAAAGAGGATCATGAAGATAGATGGTGCAGGAACAGGATCCACAGCCACCTGGGCTGACCCTCAGAGGCTGTGGAGGGAGCAGGGAGCACTCTGCCAAGACCTCCCAACAATAAGCAGAGGATCCCCTTTATAAGGAAATGAGGAAGGGGAGTGTGAGTCAGGAAGTCAAGCACACAGCAAACACAGGCCCACTGTCTGCTCTGTGTGTGTTGCCAGGGACAGGATGGAGGCCTCATTCATGCCAGGCCTGGGTTCTACCAGTGAGCTACACCCCAGACCTGATGGTCTGTTTTTGAAGATATGATGAACTCTCATGAAGCAACAAGTAAGCAGGTACCAATTCACAACTCACTTTTTTTTTTTAAAAAGATTCAGAAACAGGCATACCAGAGCTCCAGTGTTGTGGCCTGTCGTCTGTTGTCATAGACACTCAGGGGGCCGTTAGCAGCGTGGTCCATAGGAAAAGATTACCAGGAAGTTACAGTGACCAGAAGAAACAGTGATATAAAGCATATCAAAGGTTCCGCTTCCAGTCTTGGCAAACATGGATGCTAGTTTTAAATCAATACCACTGTGAACACCCAGTCTGGGCTGGGGATGTAGCTCATGGTAGAGCATGTGCTTAGCACATGCAACACCCTGGGTTCAATCCTTAAGAGTGTGTGTGCGTGTGTGTGTGTGCGTGCGTGCACGCGCATACACACATAAAAACCAAAACAGAAAGGAAAAAAAGAAGTTAACAGGATGTATTACTGTAGGTACCTGGAAGGAGTGGGAAGGAGAGAATAGGCCTCAGCCCTCCATTGACTGCAGAAGGCCCTTAATCCATGATGGGCCAATAAAGACAACTCTAGGCCACTGATTCTGTGATCCTTCAGCAGAGAAGACATTGGTTTATGGCTCCAAACTCCCAGTCATGCCTGCCCAGCTTGTGCCTCATGGCTACCAGCAGCCTCCTAGGGAAGCTGCAGCAATGGTACCACATGGGTAGGTGCTGTTAAGTCATCTTGTGGAAAAGTGTGTTTAACTTGACTAAGTCACCACAGGAAGGTTAGGAAGCTGCTGCACAGGAATGCAAGATTCACAGAGGGGGAAGTGGAGCTGGGGAGTGGGGAAGCCGCCATATGGATCACTCCTGCCAGCCCGCACCAGCTGTCTCTCCTCATGGCATCTGGGCCTAACTACCAAGGTAAATGCTCCAACTACCTGGGCCCTTAGATGCGTCCAGCTTACAGCACAATTGCTCCCACTGCTTATGGAAGCCTCCCTCCCTGGCCAGTTCAGAACTCCGGACCAGTGAAGCACAGGAAGCCAGGGAGGGATGGATATTTAGCACCCATACACTGCATTTCCTCTGCACTATCTTCGGGGAGACACATGGGCAGGTCCCCCTATACTGTTAGCTCTTGACAGATGGGAACAGGGTCATTTGTTGCAGAGGGGAGTGACATGAGTGAATACATTTGCTCTGGCCTTTTAGGTGGATCAAAGTAAACAAATGGAATCTACATGTTCTAAGAATAACATAGAATACCTTTCACCAAATGCTCACATGGAGATATTATCTGGGTTCTCAGCATACATTATGATTTAAACCTTCCCTTAACCCAGATGTACCTGAATGTCACTGATTCTAGATAAAAAGTTTCAGGAAGAAAAGAAAAAAATGGTCAAAGGACAGACAGATTATTCATTCAGCTCTAAAATGAAGTAACTTGCTCAAGGTCACATAGCTAATTAGAGGTAGAGCATAAATCAGCCTATAAAGTCTCCTCCTCCTCCTCCTAATTCCTCTCCTGATATACCTGGGGCAAAAGGATTTTTCTGTCCTAGATATTTAGCACTTAAATACTTAGACACTTAGAACAAGCTTCTTGACACATAACCAACTTAATTTCAGTCACAAAAATATCCACAAGGGAACACACATATTTGAGCTGCTCTGTGACCAAGCCATTCCCCGGGGAATCTGTAAATATAGATTTACAGATTTAAGCAACACTAACTCTTTTACTAAACACAGCATTTGGCATAACGCAGGGGTACTATTAACCCACTATTATACAAGCTTTTCAGGCAGTTGGCAAACAGTCCCCAGAATGTTAAATCTATAACTTCTTTCCTGAGAATTGCAGGTAAGGAGAAGAGCAGCTACAGATGTCAAGAATTAAAGTAAAAAAACCAATGATGGGGGGGGGGGGACACAACCATTTCATTGGGGCATAAGTAAACTGAATGGAAGAAATTCTTAGAAAAGAACCAGCAGACACTGTAAATACCCAGGAACCAAGGAATGTCACATATAGCAGTTTACAAAGGAACCTCAGCACAAGCATTTAGGCAATACATGGGAATGCAAGCTCCAAATCTGCTAGCAAGGACAACAGAATTACATAAAATTAGTCCCAGGTATCATGCACATTGCACTGTGCTGGAGACGGCCAAGGATTGCCCCAAGACCTCCGAGGAACTGCCAGCACATGCTATGCCACTGCTTGTTTGACCAGTTATTCTCGTGATAAAAATCTTTCCCTAGTTATTCCCCTAGTCCTCACTTCCCCCTTTCTTTGGATTTCAACTTATTCTATCACCCTCACACCAGTGTCTCTTGTGTTCGTCTGTGCTGAATAACTTAGAAGAATGTTACTCTCAGGCCATTTCTAAATTCACATAGCTATTGTGACAACAAGAAAAAAATGCCACCTGCCACTGGCACATGCTGCATTCCAACACATCACAGGTCACTCACAGCAAAAGACTGTTTATGAGACAACATTCTTATCAGGCAGACTAGGCCTTCAACCCTGAAAGTCCTTAAACTGATCCCCTGGCCCAAACAATATAATATGCTCACTCATAATAAAAACAAACCAATCACTAAAGGACCAATAGAGTTTGACCTACAACAATTTCAAGGTCTAATTCCTTTCCATGGGGGCTGCAGGTTATAAGTCTGGTTTGCTAGGCTTATTCTACAAGATTTGTCTGGTTTCATGGATATTGAGTTGAAGCCAACACAAGCACAGAACAATAAAAATGCTTAACAGCCTTAACAAACCAAAATGAGAAAAACCAACAGATCAAAGACAGTGTTCTGGCAGTTGGATTGCCTTTCTAAAAGTGGGAAGTTAATGTGTCCTGGAGTCCAGGTTCTCTCTATAAGCTCACCCCTGCCAACCTTTACAACCATCAAACATGCAAACCTGGCTGAAATGAAACCCAGAAGCAGTCAGCATGAATCCCAACACTCTTCTGAAACAGTTGCAAAGTGGCTGTGGGGAAACAACGAATTTCCTGGAAGGCAGATGCCAGCCACAGAGCAGCCAGGCAGGAGCTCTGAGGCAACACAGATGCCAAATCTGTGCTGGAGACAGCTAATCTCTGGGGAAGGATGAAAAGGGATCACAAGAAGGCTAAGGCCAGTAAAAATTTTCAAAAGTACCCTTTAAAAAAAATAAAGTGTCCACAGCAAAGAAAATGAACGCATTACTACTGTCACTGGCAAAAAGGAATAAATCTCACAAAAATAATATTTACAAGAAAAAGTTAGACACAGAGTAGACCTATGGTATGAACATTCAAGAGATCCACATCTTTGCAGAGGGAGCACAAACCTTCCTAGAATATCAATAGCAATGTTCTCCTATCCTCTCCTCTCCTTCCTTCTCCCTCTTGCCCCTCCTCTCCCTCTTCTGATTGGACCCAGGGCCTCCTGCATGCAGGCAAAGTGCTCCACCACATCCCCAGCCCTGAACATTCTATTTCTCAACCTCAGCAGTGGGTCACACAGCTGTGTTCATACCACACAACTCAGAGGAAGGGGCTGTATGCTGGACCTGCTAGGAATAATATTTCTCAGTTCACAATGGGGGCTGTCTGAAGCAGAGAAGATGAGAGCAAGAGTTGGGAGGAGTCAAGTCAGGAAGGAAGGGAAGAAGAATAAGGGGAAAGCCAGGAGGGCTGGTGTGCCTAGAGGTGAGGGTCAACTCCAGGGTCTGGGTCTTTTGACTCCTGAAGCCAAACCCTGTCGGCCCTTCCCAACCACTAGAGATGATAAAAGCCATTGTTTTTCAGGAAGAACAGAAATGCTGGTGTGGTGGGTCCATTAGCTTGAAATGAACCCCCTCCCTGCAGTTTAAAAACCAGCTCCTACAGGAATCAAGGATAGATGATATGCAGAACTGAGACCCCCTCTAACTGTTCAGGCTTTGCCCTTTGGCTGGTTTACTGGGTGGGTCTAACTCTCTCCAAAGAATTCTTTAGCAACAGTGCACTTAGCTGCCTAAAAATCAGAGGAAATTTGGTAAATACTTACCAAATGAGACAGACTCTCCAAGAAAAGCAAAAACCAAAAACAAGGAAAAAAGGAGCAAACACTTTCACTAGAGTGAGGGTCAGCACACTATAGCCTGCCACCTGTGTTTGCAAATAAAAATTTATGGAATCAAAGTCACACCTATTCATCCATTTATTGCCTGGAGCTGCTACAACAGCATTGAGTAGGGTAGAGATCAGGCGACTGCCCAAAGCTAAAACATTTACTGTCTAGCTCTTAAAAGAAAATGCTTGCCAACTCCTGCACTTGAGAAATATATTAACTTGTAAACCTAACACCATAAGGTTTAAGGTGGTAACACTGTAACTTTGCAAAAGTAACAGTAAAGTGACCACAGCAGATCAATTCACCTAGGAGTTTCAAATGTTCTTTTAAAACCTAAAATATTTATTTTTAGGATAGAGACTAATATAGAGTAAGACAACATAACCACAGGACACACTCAGCAGACCTTCCTCTCTGGGATAATTAGCTCCATGAATCTACTATACTTCCACTGAATTTAATTTTCAATATCAAAAATATTCCAGTTAACAAAGTTTCTTCATTAACGTGCCTTCAGAAGAAAATTAGGTTTTTTTCATAAAAAATTTTCATCACTAGGGGCTAGGGAAGAATACAGGCACTTTGACAGATCATTACCCTATGTGTATATATGATTACAGAAAAGGTGTGACTATACACCATGTACACTAGAAGAGTGAGAACTTGTATGCCATTTATGTATGATGTGTCAAAATGCATACTGTCATGTATAACCAATTAGAACAAATAAAAAAGAATTTCATCACTAATGGAAATTTTCCCAAGAACAGGTAACGTGAAAAATCTTGATTCTTACAGTTAAGAAAACTTGGAGGCAGGTATAGTGGTGTGCACTCTAATCCCTGCAACTTGGGAGGCTGAGGCAGGAGGATCACAGGTTTGAGGTCAGCCTGGACAACTTTGTAAGATCCTCTCAAAATAAAAAATAAAAAGCTCTGGGGATGTAGCTCAGGGGTAGAGCAACAGCCTGGTACACACAAGGGTCCTGGGTTCTACCAGTGCCACCAAAAAAAAAAAAAAAAAAGAAGAAGAAGAAGAAGAAAAGAAAATTTGGAAAATCAAAATAAAATTGTGTGTGCGTGCATGTGTGTGTGTATTTATGTATATGTCTCACATATTTGTGACATGAAATGGCCTTTACTTCTGTGTTCCACTTCCCCCAAAACCAAACTCACTCTATCATGAGAAAATCCTCAGACAAACTCCAGGAGAGAGGCAGTCTCCCATATCTCAGAAGGACTGGGATACTCAAAAACAAGGAAAGAATGAGAAGCTATTTCAGCCCAGATGAACCTAAGGGCACAGAAGACTACATGGACTCTTGTATCCTGGATGGAATTCTGGGACAGAAATGGATGAGGGGAAGCTAAGGAAACGGGAATCAAGATGGGGTTTAGTTAACAATAAATAATGTCGCCACCTGGGGTCATGGCTTGGACAGATGAACATAGCAACACAAGGTACTAACGATGGGGGAACCTGGATGTGGGGTACATGAGAACACGCCCAGGTACCAGTGTTTGCATAGGTCATAAAATGCTCAACCCCAAGGGTGACCAGCACTGCCCTCTGAGCCCAGGGTCCCTAACAGGCACTTCCAGGAAACACCACATACAGGAAACAGCACCTGCCAACTGCACCCAGCCTTTCTGATGGGCAGCCCATGTCAGAGCAAGGGAAGCTCCTAGACAGATCTGGGGGCCAGTTCCAGGCTCCTCTGCCCTCCCGGAGACAGCCTCCCAGGTCAGAGGGCAGTGAAGGGGAGCAAAGGGAGGGGCAGACAGCCAGAAACAGCCAGGCCTGTTCCTGGCCACCAGTGGAATGCAGGGGCGGGCAGCATTCCTCTGGGTTAGCGTTTGTGTGGAAATCTAAGGACCAGACAACTGGCCTGAAACCTCCCTAGCTCCCTCCAGCCTTTCATTTGGTGGTGGTGGGCTGTGGTGTGTGTGTGTGGGGGGGTCTCCCTTGAAAGCCCTGAGCCATAGATGGTTGCTTGTTCATCAAATGAGGTATTGGCTTCAGACTAAAGGAGGGAGTGGGGCTCAAGACTGGCTCTCACCGTGTTCACGACTCATCATTAGAAGTGGTACACTGTATGCCTTACCACAGCCAATACGTCACAAGGCCACAGGCAGGCACAGGCAGACCTGCCATGGTTAAAGGAAAAGATGTGAGTGCGTTTTGGAGAAATCTCTCTCAATTCCACGTGGATCTTCAGGTAGTTTTTTTTTTTTTTTTTTTTTTTTGGGGGGGGGGGCGGTTAATAAAAATGCATCAATTGTATGTGCCTAGCATGGACCAAGCCCTGGGTGCAACAAAGAAAAAAAAAATGTATCAACCACCAACTAGAACAATAGAGGAAAATCATCCAAACTCTCTAAATTTATGTTGCTGTAGCAAAATGAAAAGAAACCAAGGAAGTCATACATGACAAGTTTATGGCTGTGTACACTAAATAAATTGCCAGATTACTATAATAAGCAGACACCACACAATGGCGTCACAACACAACATGTGGATAATTGAACATCAAAAGACTCAATTCAATGGCCTGTTGCACTCAAGTCTCTGGAATCAGTTTTGCATATAACTCTTCCAAAGTACTCACTAAAGTATGGCCAGAGAGGCCAGATACTCAGCTCTAGGGAGACTCAAACGCTGAGGCTGTACTGGGTGACCTTGGGCAGGTAGAGGACACTCCCAACCCTTGAGAATAATGCAGAAAAGGGACCCTTTGTCACCAGAAAAGGTAACAAAGCAGACAAAAAAAAAAACTGAAACAAAACAAAACAAAAAAAACCCTCAATTACCCTACATCCATGCTCTCTCCTGTCTCTTCCAACATGGCCCAAGTCACAAACTCTACAGGGATTTTATCATTCATTATTACATGATTACAAAAGCCAAAGGGAAAAGATGAATGAACCAAATCAAAAAGCAAGTACAGGGCTGGGGATGTGGCTCAAGCGGTAGCGTGCTCGCCTGGCATGCGTGCGGCCTGGGTTCGATCCTCAGCACCACAGACAAACAAAGATGTTGTGTCCGCCGAAAGCTTAAAAAAATAAATAAATAAAAATTCTCTCTTTAAAAAAAAAAAAAAAAAAAAGCAAGTACAGTTCTTCACATTATACAGGATTTTATGCATTATCAAGTCCTCACATGCATAGCATTTTACTTCATATGCACATTATTATTGGACTTCACTGCCATGAAGGATACAAAGAATTCTTTAAAAGGAGATCAAAAGACTTTCAATTTTCAAGAAACCCTATTGAGAAAAACTGTTTTGCAAATCATGTTTATTTATCTGCTTTTCAAAAATAAGTATTCAGTACAAAGTTTTAAATTACACAAAAGTATAAAGAAGAGTGTGAGGGGGGACTCACCCATACTTCTCAACGAAAAGACCCTTCAGTATCTCAATGCACTCCAATTCTATTCTCCCCTTTCCCCACGGCACATGCAGTTTTACATTAAATTAGAAGCAGTTGCCCTACTATAAACTCCTCATAAACAGCAGCTCGGATTGCTATGAGAGAGGCCAGCATCTGAACAATTTCATAGAATTCTGAATCTGTTTTCACTTAGCAACTGTGCAAATAGCAGCAGCAATAGATTTTAACTCTGAGGTTAAAAGTTTTTGTTTTCTGTCATATATTGAAAGGAACTTGAAACAGGAACCGACTTTATTCATGAGCTCAATGTATAATGTTTCCTGTATATCAAGACTTCCTCTAAGTATATGCATGTTCTTTTAATTTTTTAAAGATTATACTCACACACGCATACAAACACACATATAAAGAAGCCTTGGGACTGGTGCATTGAAAGAAAGCAGGCCTTTCTTTCAATGGGTTCTCTCTCCAAATTACTCTACCACCCTTCTGTTGATGAAAAAGTAAAGGAGACTTGCTCCTAATGACTGACCTAATAGAGAACAGGTCTTATCTAAATTTGGGAAGTGAAGTCAAGGTTTCATTAAGAGTTGCACTTAGAGGCACTGCAAATGAACTTATGCATCAAAAGACAGAAGTTGGGCTGAAGTAGCTCAGATAGAGTGTTTGCCTAGCAGGTGTGAGGCCCTGGATTGATTCCTAGCACCATATTAAAAAAAAAAAAGGATGGATGGAAGGAAGGAAGGAAGGAAGGAAGGAAGGAAGGAAGGAAGGAAGGAAGGGCGGGCGGGCAAATCCACCAGCATCTAACTTGCATCTGACACTGCAACAGGAGATGAAGAATGTGAACTTGTGCTGCAATGGGAGACAATTCCCAACGTCCTCTCTGTGAATTACATGAGGTATGGTAATAAGAAGGAATGAGGTTCATCCTTACCACAAGGGTGAACCTCAAAAATCATCGCTCTGATTGAAGGGAGCCAGCTAGAAGAGAATACCTGAATAGGACTCCCTTCACACTATTCCAGAAAATGCACACTGACCTAGAGAGGCTGAAAGCACATCTGTGCTAGGCTAGGGGGAACTGGCAAAAGGGGACTATGGCTATTGTTCATTCTGGGACTGTGATGATGGTTTCACAGGACTAAGGAAGCTCTTAGGACAGACAAGAGACATTAATAAACAGATTTACTTTCTGGCCAGATTCCATTCCCAGTAAGGAAATATGGGTGACAAGAAAGAAAGTGATCAACCCTTGAATATACTGCACCCAAACCCCAGAGAGGACCCTGTAGAAGACTGCACCCCCAAGCCATGCACATCAACGCTGTGGAAACACCCACAGTGGTTCACGAATTCAACACACACACACACACACACACACACACATCAGCTGCCAGATCTGGGACACCAAAAATGAAGTGAAAGAAATAATTAATATTCGTTATAACCTGATACCACTCAATGATGTCTATCTCAATGCCAAGAGCCACCTGGTGAAATTTCAGTCAAGAAAGATGCAGGTCTTTTCACACATCCACCTCTCTTCTCTGGTTTCCAATTTCCTTCCCCGTTAGACTACAAGCTGCATCTCAGTGGATCATTTCTCTTGCATAAGTGAAATGTCTGACACCACTTCTAGAAAATTGTGCTGGCCCTCTTGGATTATCAAATGCAAATGTTTTCCAAACTAAATTGAGGCATAAAAGGGAGGAAGGGGAGGCGGTCTTAAAATTCTGTTACATAAGATTTTTTGTTTCCTCTTTGCTCATTTGTCTTACCTCTGGCTGCTGGGAGGCTTAGGTTTGCATCACTTACTGTAAAAGTTTTTAAGAGGAAAGTCAAGCACCTACCTCTGTTATTCAGGAGGCTGAGGCAGGAGGATTGCTTGAGCCCAGGAGTTAAGACCAGCCTGGGCAAGAAAGTGGGACTCAATCTCCAAAAAAAAAAAAAAAAAAAAAAAATTTTNTTGTTAAGATCCTTCTGACTCCTGTGCGTACATCTTTGGAATGTCTGCCTCCCCCCACCCCACCCCATTGCTGTCCTTAGGCAGCCTCAGGGGCCTTTCTATCTTTCATTCTCTCCCCCCTTTATTTCGTAGCTTTATAAAGGTTATACTGTGACAATGGGTTCCTCCTGTCTAGACACTACCCTGCAAATTACTATAGCACCTTCCTCATTTACAACATTTGATCAAGATCTATGTTGTGAGTTTGTGCATTCCAGGTTCCCTGTGACACAACAAAATAAAACATGCTTACAGTAAACATTTCCAAGCAGTTTTCCATTGTCCTAGGTACCAACAATAACCCAGTCTCACCCAAACCTCAGTACTCAGTATTCCTACTCCCTAAGGGAATGTCCAGGACACCCAATCCCAGCTGTTGCATTGTGACCTCCATGCCCTAAGGAGCAAGTGTCACTCACTGTCTTGAGGATGGGAGAAATGACTAGAGTGCCCTACAGAAGGCACCCTGCCTGACGTGGGGAGTAATCTACATGTATATAGACACTGGGCTCCAGGCTGAGAAGGAAGAGACAGGCGCACAAGGCACCAGGCAGCATTCTTAATAAAGCTCGGACACATGACCAGGGCCTGCAGGTGTCTGACCACCTGGTGCCATCTCCAAGTAAGAAAACAAAGCACAACCAGAGAAAGAGTGTTTCAGAGTGCAGCCCAGGGTCACACTTTGGCAAAACTTGCCGCTACTGTAACGCCTTTTTTCTAAGCATGTTTCACATTCCACACCATCCAGAGGAAGCCTGAACCATGTGCATGGTACAGTCGTATCTCCTGAGAAATAGCATGGGGATTATGCAGGAGATTTACCCATTCCATTGTCAGATTAATGAAGTTGCAGACTTTTCTCCATATGACCAGAATTGAGAGTTACTTCCTGAGGTCAGAGAGAAGCAACATGAAACACATTTTTCAAATATATGGCTTATTAGATTTTTTTTCTAACAATCCTAGGATACAGCTATAAAAAAAAAAAAAACTCACCCCAATCATAAGCAATGGAGTTTATATTCAAAGGACTTAAATGACCTGCCTCCCCGAAGCCACTCAGCTTAGTCATTTCCAGAGATTGATCACTTTCTGTGTGCACAGTCTCACACTTCTTGTTTCCAAGGAAAGTGCCCATCAGCTGACAAACAGGTCAGGCAAGCATGGTCCATTCATACCACCAAACCAACACTCAGCCACAAGCAGAATGAAGTGTGATATGTTCCACAGTATGAATAAACCCTGAAAACATCATGGTAAATAAAAGAGCCAGACACAAAAGGACCAATAGTATATGAGTCCATTTTCAGGGCATGTCCAGAATAGGCAAATCCACAGGGAGAGTAGATTCATGGTTGCCTGGGGCTGAGAGGGGAACAGACAGCAAAGAGATAAACGATGGGTGGTGGTGGTGGAGGGTGATGGAAATGTTTCAAAATTGAATTGTGGTATTAGATGTACAACTCTGAATTCGCAAGAAGTCACTGAATTATACACTTAAAATGGGTGAATTCTCTAGTGTGGAACTTATAACCTTTATAAAGCTACGAAATAAAGGGGGGAGAGAATGAAAGATAGAAAGGCCCCTGAGGCTGCCTAAGGACAGCAATGGGGTGGGGTGGGGGGAGGCAGACATTCCAAAGATGTACGCACAGGAGTCAGAAGGATCTTAACAATTCTAGTTCCAATCTGTTGAGCATTATCTATGTGTTGGGCAATATGTCAGGCCTGACAGACTCCAGGAACAATGCTGCAAGGGTGTCATCCCCCCTTCACAGAGGAGGAAAGAGGCTGACCATGGTTCCTGTTTCACCTGAGGTCACCTGTCCAGGGGAAAAAGAAACCCTGAGCCTTTCTCTCTGAGTAGAAAGGCTTTCAAAGGGCTTAGCTTTAAAGATCTAGCATGGGGCTTCTGCCACAAGCTCCCCTGCCCAGCTCTTCCAGCTCTGTGGGTGGCCTGTGGCTCTGGGTCCGGGCACAGCTCTTCAGTGAGGTTCTCCTGACAGGTTCCAGAACTCCAGCCCCAACCAGCTTTGCTAGGTGAAACCCTGTGTTTATCCTCCAAGCAAAAACCTCTCCTCAGAGCCAGGAGGAAGGGTGGAGCAAGGCGGGCTTGTCCATCCAGTCCCTAGGGCAGGGCTGATGTTGTTCAAAAGCTCTGGGAAAAAGTCAGTTTTCTAAAATGAAAATTCTTCTACCATTTGCTTGTTCTAAAAGCTGCAACCTAGGGGGCTGGGGTTGTGGCCCTGTGGTAGAGCGCTCGCCTAACATGCGTGAAGCCCTGGGTTCGATACTCAGCACCACATAAAAATAAACAAATAAAATAAAAACTGCAAACTTCTGAGTATATGCGTGGACGATACTAGCTCTGCTTTCACTTCACTTCATTTCATTGTTGCCTTCTGCAACCCTGATAGGATGACAGAAGGGTTGTTGCAATATTTACCTAAAACCTAGCATAGCTAGGGGTTTCTTTTTGTTTTTTCACTTATAGTCTGCATTTGTAATGTGCTCCCCCACAGATGAAGTGCTGCTGGTTTCATTCTCTTAGAATAAGCAGCAAGGCTTGAAACATTAAAACTGCTGGGAAGAGGGAGACAGATGGACAGATTCATAAAAATGCATGCACTTGACCTGCCCTTTGTCCTGTGGATTTCTGGTTCTCCAAGCAATATTAGAGAATAGGTCTCCTTTGGCACCACAGATCAAATTTCCTGACTCCTCATTTTGAAATAAAAATATGAGATCTTTATATTTACAGTAAACTTTGTCTTAGAAGGGAAGATTCCCATCAGTGAGCAGTTTGCAAAGTTAACATGGTAAAACCTACTTGTATAAAGATGAATTCTCAAAGGCTGTGTTGATGGCACAAGTTTGTAATCCCAGCTACTCACAGTTACCAGGGAAGCTGAAGCAGGAGGACCACAAGTTGAGGTTAGCCAAGGCAACTTTGCAAGACCTGTCTCAAAATAAGAAATAAAAAGGGCCTGGGGATGTAACTCAGTGATAAAGCGGGTGCCCTGGGTTCAATCACCAGTGCCCAATAAATAAATAAAAGAGTCGGGGCTGATGCAATTCAGTGGTAGAGTACTTGCCTAACATGCACAAGGCCTTGGGTTCAATCCCAGAGGGGCAAAAAAAAAATCATTATAGCACTTTATAAGAAGTTAATAATTTTTTGCACCGCTGGAAATATCTAAACCAAACTTTAACCCTATAATTCATATTGCCAGCCCACAAATTTCTAATCGGAAAAAATACCATGTCCACAGAGACACCAAGGAACCAAAATCTGTCTTGATTTTAGATTAGAATAATGGCTGACTTTTATCAATATAATTTTTATTTTTGTACCAGGGATTTTTAATCCAGGTATGCTTTACCACTGAGCCACATCCCCAGCGTTCCCTTCTTTTTTTTTGGTACCAGGGATTGAACTCAGGGGCACTTGATAACTGAGCCACATCCCCAGCCCTATTTTGTATTTTATTTACAGACAAGATCTCACTGAGTTGCTTAGCACCTCACTTTTGCGGAGGCTGGCTTTGAACTCTGGATCCTCCTGCCTCCGTCTTCAGAGCCACTGGGGTTTCAGGCATGCACCACGAGCCGGCTTCCCAGCCCTTCTTATTTTTTTTTTTTTTTTTTTTAATTTTGAGACAGGGTATTGCCAAGTGGCTTAGGACTTCACTAGGTTGCTGAGGCTGGTTCTGAACTGGTGACCCTTCTTCCTCAGCATCCTGAGCCAGTGGAATTTCAATGTGATTTTTAATAATATCAACTATTGTTGTTTTGATAATTCCTCAGAAGTAATTATATCATTTTGTACCATTTGTATTCATTTGTTTTTCACTTCCCTCTGGGGATTAATGGATGGTCAAATTAGACTTTGAGGTCCTCTCCAAATCTCCTATCATAAACAACCTGACTTGCTTACCCAAAAAAAAAAAAAAAAAAAAAGACTCAACGCTGTGAATCTAAAACTAATCTCAACTATTAACTAATCATCCTCAAAACAGTCTCCTAAAAGCATCAACTGAGCCTGAAGCTAGAATATCATATTAGGTCTGGGTCCTTCATTTTCTCATCCTGAAAGCACATGTGATAAATCATCTTGTACCTACCCTAACTAGAATGTCTTAATAAGCATGTTCAGGTAGCTCTGCTATGACAAGCAGTTAAGTGGTTTTTCCAAATCTGAATCACACTTTCTATCCGACTTACAAGCTAACTTTAGAAAGTTGCTTCACCTGTGATTCACCCTCAGCCAATAGTAATTTCTCAACTTTGAGATTCTCCCTCCCTGTTTTTATGTTTAAAATGTGTGTGTGTGTGTGTGTGTGTGTGTGTGTGTGTGTGTATAATCTGACAGTGGAACCTCAACGTGCCCTGAGGGCTGAAAAGGAATCATAGTCCGGCATCCATTCTCTCTGGATAGAAAGTAGCCCTGTCCCTCTTCTATCAGCATGATGAGCATGCCTGGAGTCCATCATGAAAGAATGTCCTGGTCACTGCCATCACTGACCTCTGGGGCAGCCCGCAGTCAAACAAGTCACTCACATCTATTGCAAGAGCGTTTGAAAAATGGAGAATCCAGCTAGTGTTGTTGATAAAAGCACCATGAGCCAACATGTATACTGCTGCCAAAGCTTCTCCAACAACCCTGGGAAGTTATATTTTCCCAACTTTAAACATGGGAAATCTGTGCCCAAAGATTTCAAAATCAATCAACAGAAAGGATTAGTAATTTGGGCTTCTAGTGCAAAACTCAATGATCTTTATACCTTACCATGCTTAAGTTTTGTTTTGTTTTGTTTTGCCTGTCCAAAATGGAAATAACTGTTGCTTTGCTATCTGTAAAACTGGTGTGTTACATCAGCATTGTGCTATTATTAACAAAACACCTAAGATAATCAAATTACAAGAAGGAAAGGTTTATTTTGACTCACTGTTTCAGAGGTGTCAGTCCATGGCAGCTTGACCCTGTTGCCTTTGGCAGCACCATGGCAGGGGCAATCCAGAAGCAAGCAGAGAAGAGGTGGGGGTCCCAATATCCTCTTCAAGGGCACACCCTCAGTGACCCCACTTCCTCCCACAATGCCCCTCTTAAAGCTTCCACCTCCCTCCTATAGTGCCAGACACTGGCAACAAAGTCTTTTTTTTTTTTTTTTAACAGTGTTGGTGTTGATACCCTGGAAAGCACATACTCCCACTTAGGTAGGGGCAGGTGTGCCTATAGCAGGGCTGAAGGGCTTTTGGAAGACACTTCCAATCATAGCACCCAGTGAGCTTCAAGAACTCCAATACCTGTGCCCAGCTCCAGGATCCTCACTTAATTAGTCTCAGCCTGGCCCCAATAGCATGACCAAGTTGCCCCAGAAAACTTGAATGTGCAGCAAGGACTTCAATTACAGCACTGGAGGAAACAGACCTGAGACCTACAGTAACATTCTTAAGGAGCAGTTCTTTCACCACTTTTAAAATCTGAACAGAGGCCCCAAGGCTCAGCATTCTTTACCACTGCCCATGTTTCAAAAGTGTTTGAGCTTTATGGGGAATCCGCCCAAGTCTTGTTCATCCTGTGAAAGGTAAAAGTTATGCAGTGACTTTTTCGGTTATTTTTATTTTTTTTAAAGATTTTTTTTTTTTTTTTTTTTTTGAGAGAGAGAGAGAGAGAGAATTTTTTAATATTTATTTTTTAGTTTTCGGCAGACACAACATCTTTGTATATGGTGCTGAGGATCGAACCCGGATGCCAGGCGAGCGCGCTACCGCTTGAGCCACATCCCCAGCCCTTATGTTATTTTTAAATGATCAATAAGAACTAAAGTTCATCTTAGGGGTTTTTCAGCATGCACAAGGCCCCAGGTTCAGTGGGTAGCACCAATAAATAAATAAATTAGAGATTTTTTTAAAAAAGTGGTAGCCATTAAAGTAGAGGTTATTTCTGAATAAGACTTACGTCTTATAACTTTGCATTTTGAATAATCTCTATATCGCTATTCTGGGTTGTCAGAGCCCAACAGTGATGCTTTGTAAAGGCTAGGTTATTCATGAAGTGCATGGCTCCAGGGACCACAGACTTGCTTGCAAAATCCAATGTGCACAAAGAAGGCAAAGGAAGGAAAGGTAGTTCCTGAATTTAACAAGTCCCATGCATGAAACATTCAATGAGAACCTCAAGTATGGCAGATGCTGGGCAGAATAGTGGGGACGCTGCTCCTGGAAGAGCCCTGGCCCACACTGGGAAGCCCGGGTGTTGATACCACTGAAAGCACATACTCCCACCCTAGGTAGAGGCAGGTGTGCCTGCAGCAGGCTGAAGGTCAAAGCAGGCTTGCTCCTAGCCTTGGCTGACTGTAGAATCACCCGGACAGCTTAAAACCCAGAGGTTCTGAAGCCACCCCTTAAAAAAATAAAAGTGCCCAGGTGGGTAAAATGTTCAGTCAGGGTCAATAACCAATGACAGAGAGCAAAGCCCCTGAAACAAACAAACAAACACACACACACACACACACACACACACACACACACACACGGCTTATGGCACCAAAAATACAGCTTGAGCCCCCAGTTTCCAATAAAAAAAAATAAACGGTAGGAAACGCCCATTTCCCCAGGGCGGAGCAGACTGTCCTTGACACTCCAGTTCCTGGTGAATGAGCTATACAAAGTTCCTTTTTTATCAGTGTGGACATTGTTTATCAGTGTGGACATAAACAGAGGAAGAGGAAGGGAAGTTACAACATAACTTTCTCTAAAACGCCTGTTCATTAATGTTCTCATCCCCATTGAGTTTATGGGAACAAAATACCAGAAGATTCTCACCATGTTGTAAGAAGCTTTGAAAGTCAAAATTAAAATTTCATGCTGTCATGGGATTACTGGTTCACATACTGTTTTCTAGAAGTGAAGACAAAGCAACACAAAGAACAGGGGTGTCTACTAGGAGAGTCACAGGGTAGTAACTCCCAAGAAGGACATTGGTTTAAATGATTCTTCACGATTCCTTTTTTTCTTTTTCCAAAGTGGCCCACTTTTTCTTTAACTATCAAGCTGAAAAGAGAATGTTTTTTAACAACTTGAATGTTCTAGATAGAGACCTTAAAAGCTATTCCAAACACATATTATTCTATAACCTTTGTATGCTAATATTTAGGGAGATTTTTCGAAAGCTCTCATTCCAACAAATAGTGAAATTTCATTCAGGAGAAAGCTTTCCTGCCTCTGCTCCACTCCACCTGAAAATAAGTACTTCAAAAAGAAAGAACAACAAGAGACAGAGAGAGAAAGGAAGGGAAAAAAAAAAAACAAACCTGGCCTACTCCTCACAGGAAAGCAAACCCCATCCCACCCCTTCCCAATCCTGAGAATATCTCAGGGAGCAGGCTGCTCAAGTGTCACCCCACAGAAGAATCTGGGGAGTGTTTTCCTTGGAGCATCTCTCCCTACACTCACACAGGTAATTGACATCCTGATAGAAGAAATCAGCCACATCATCCAGTCCAGCCAGGCTAAGACCCTGCACAGTTCAAAGAAACGGAAGCTTGCTAAGAAAGATTTCACGCAATTACTTTTGTCCAAAGGAATGATTCCTTGGGAAGAAGGGAGGGAGGGGAGGAGGAAGGGAAAAATCCATGGAAAATTTCTAGGTTTCCCAGCTTACACGTTCCCTTTTCTTGCTGGAAACAGACAGTCTTTTAATTTTTAAACTGTTCTTTAAACCAAAAAGATTATGGGGATACAGAATGTAAGTGAACATCATTCACTAAATGTTGAGGCTGGGTGGGGGTGTAGCTCAGTAGTAGAACACTTGCCTAGCGTGTGAGAAGCCCTGGGTTCCATCCCCAGCACTACAGAAAAACAAAGTCTTAAAAGTTTCCACACGGAAATATAGAGCAAAATTTCATGATACCCACCAAACATAAGCCAAAAAAAAAAAAAAAGCTTTGTATGGATTCTGCTTCTTATTGGAAAAGGTACAGAACAGAAACTGATTATGTTTTCATGACATACTGTATGATTTTATGTGAACTGAAGTCTTGACTACAAAAATAAGATTCCATTTCTTTTTTTTCTTTTTCTTTTTTTGAGGTGCTGTGCTGAGCCACACCCGCAATCTAAGATGTCATTTCTTGTGGCACCAATTCAAATTTTAGTGATTAACAAGAAACTTCAGAACTGCAAAAGGAAAGGAGGAGGAGGGGGGAGGGGGAGGCAGAGGAGAAGAAGAAAATTTATGAGAAAAAAAAATTGAAAAGATTTATTTGATCCCGTAACAATAGGCTTTTATTCTAGAGTGCAAGTAATTTGGTAGTAGTCACAAAATTAGAATGATTATTGCCAGGCACAGCAGTGCACACACGCCTATGATTCCTGTGACTTAGGAGGCTGAGGTAGAAAGACTGCAAGTTCAAGGCCAACCTCAGCAACTTGGTGAGAACCTTTCTCAAAATAAAAAATAAAAAGGGCTGGGGATGTAGCTCAGTGGTTAAATGCCTCGAATTCTATCCACAGTTACATACTCCCCCCAACATACACACAAAAAAGGGAATGATTATTGCTCTGTGCAAAATTAGGTGGTTTTGATGAGTGACAGTTTTATACTGATTATTTATACTGGATCACAACTTGAAGTAGAATTACAAGGCAAATATGGCTTTAAATGCTACCACTGGAATTAGATCCCCAAAGCTTAGGAAATGAACACAAAGATCTTTAGTGTTTTCTAGATTATAGTAGATTTTTAAATCACCTTCTTAATTAAGCACAAAGAAAAGTGTCATCCCTTAAAACAGTGAAAATACTTCCAATAAAGATACACTTTTAGAGGTAGGAATGTAGCTCAGTACATCCTTACCATGTGCAAAGACCCAAGTTTGACCACCAGTACAAAAAAAAAAAAAAAGATACCTTTCACAGCTGTTTGTTAATGGTAGGGACAACCTCTTATTTGCTGTCTTGTCATTTCTTGAGCTCCAAAAATTTTGATTATCACATTCAATCCCTACCAGGCATGAATGGCTGCATGTTATTTTTAGAAAGAAAAGAAAGGCTCTAATCTTCCCTTTCAGGAAAGACCCACCCACACTTCTCATGTATTTGTGGCATCCTTATGACTTTCATTTCATTAAAAAGGAGGAAATTTAAATCAAAGTGACCCAAATGTTTTGGCTAGATAACTATTCTTTAACAATTCTAATTCTCAAAAAAATGAAGTCCTAGCTCTTCTTTTCCTTTTTTGGCAGGGTTGGGGATGGAGCCCAGGGCTTCGTGCATGCTAGGTAAGCGCTCTACATTGAGTTGTATTATCTCCCTAAAAGGAGTCTTCTCCAATAAACTGCTTTCTTCCCTCCGCAAGCAGTTAGGACTGAGCATAGACAATGCACACTGCCCCAGTTTGCAGGAGCCCTCAAGGAAGGGACAGAGGCCCTGGGGAGGCCCAGCCCCCCCTGGAGGCACCTGAGCACATCTGCTCCACGTGTCCCTGAGGAAGCATGTTGAGGCAGCACCTGCCACAGCTCCAACTGTATCTGGGCACAGAAAAGAGCTGGGTCTACAGCAGACTCACCATTGCTTCTGTGAGTCAGAGGAGATGCCAACTGCCCCACACATGGCACAGATGGAAGAACCAGCACCCTTGTTACTAATCCCTGCTCAGCCATGCCCTCCACACAGCAGGTGGGATGCAGGCAAGGGAGAGGTGAGTAAAAACTGCAGACACACTCCTACCTTCAGAGCTATCCCCAGCATCCTCCACCCAAGGCAGGAGGATCGTAAATTCAAGGCCACCCTGGGCAACTGAGTGACACCCTGTCTCAGTCTCAAAATAAAATAAAAAGCACTGGGGATGTAGCTTAGTTTTAGAGCAACCTTGGGTTTAGCCCTCAGTACTGAAAAGAAAAAAGAAAAAATATATACATATATGTGGAGAAAACAAATGAAAGAAATGTCTAGGTGCAGTAGCATGCCAGTGGCTTGGGAGGCTAAGGCAGGAGGATTGCTAGTTCAAAGCCTGCCTCAGCAACTTAGTGAGGCCCTAAGCAAGACCCTGTCTCTAAATAAAACATTTTAAAAAGGGCTGGAGATGTGGCTCAATTATTAAATATTCCTGGGTTCAATTCCCAGGAAAGAAAGAAAGAAAGAAAGAAAGAGGAAAGAAATTCAGGTTGGCCTCCCTCCCCNTTCAATAAGCCCCAGAGTACACCTGCTGTGCTGAGTGAAGATATTACCTGCTACAAGGTTAGGAAAATACCTAACATCTCTAAGCCTAACTCTCCTCACTAGTGTCTTAGGCTGTTCTAGCTGCTAACAAGAATACATAGACTTATGCCAGGCATAGTGGAGCATACCTGTAATCCCAGTGGCTTGGGAGGCTAAGGTAGGAGGATCATGAGTTCAAAGCCAGCTTCAGCAACTTAGCAAGGCATAAACAACTCAGTGAGACCCCTGCCTCTAAATAAAATACAAAAAGGGGCTGGGGGCTGGGGCTGTAGCTCAGTGGCAGAGCACTACTCACCTTGCACGTGTGAGGTACTGGGATCAATCCTCAGCACCACATAAAAATAAACAAATAAAATAAAGGCATGCTGTCCATCTACAACTACAAAAAAAAAAAAATAGCACTGGATTCCTTTTTAAAAAGGGCAGGGGGCTAGGGATGTGGCTCAGTGGTTAAGTACCCCTGGGTTCAATCCCCAGTACCAAAAAAAAAGAAAAGAAAAAGAAAAAATATATAGACTTCATGGCTCAGAAATAAGAAATACATTTTTTTCATTTTTTTCCCTACTTTTTAGTTGTAGACAGACACAATACCTTTATTTTATTTATTTTTATGTGGTGCTGAGGATCAAAACCAGTGCCTCACATGTGCCAGGCAAGCGCTCTACCACTAAGCCACAACCCCAGCCCAAGAAATGCATTTCTTACAGTATATTCCAGAAATGTATTTCTCACAGTTTTGGAGGTCCAAGATCAAGACAGGCTAAGCATTTCTCAGTTCATGGATGGCATCTTCTCACTATATCCTCACACAATAGAAAGGGTACCAAGGACACTGTTATACCAAGCCCCCATTCATGAGGGCTCTACCTTATCACCTGTTAAAGACCCCACCTCCTAATACAAAATTGTGGAGGCAAGGATTTGAATACAGAAATTTGGGTGGAGGAAGGATAGGAATGTTCAGACCACAGCACCAATACAAACCTACCCTGAAGGGCTACTTCAGATGGAACACAGTGGTAGAGCCATGTATTTAGTATGCATGAGGCCCTGGGTTTAATACCTAGCACTGCAAACAAAAACAATAACAAAACTACTCAGAAATGCTATGACATTCACATAAAAGGTAACCAGTGATTGAAACATTATGGATGCTATTTGGATTCTAGCTGCACAACTTCAACACTGCATGACTTTGTGATACCAAGATATGACAATTCCCAGTGCCCAAGACTTTGTGGCATAATGCACAATGATTAGCATACAATAGGTGCTCAGTACGGACCAGGTGTCATTTTCTAATGCTGTACTGGGACTCCAGATCAGCCAGTGCCAGCAAGAGTAGAATGGAAACTCATTCTCAGTGGTCAGTGTTTAAAAGACAGCTGCCCCCTCCAACTCACCACAGCCATTCTCCAGACACCATTCTTCAGACCCTTCAGACTACTAGCTTTTCCCACAGCAGTTTGGTGCCATATATGTAACAGGCAACAAATGAGAAATGATACTGTGCCAAAACCTGCAAGCCTTTTACTAGGTCATTTCAAGCACCAGAAACCAACTCTTACACATCAGTTGAAAGGCAATTTGCTAAGATGCTACCAGAAACATGGGTGAAGTCTTTGGTGAAGGGTTGAAAAAATGGGCCAGAAACAAGGTGGCCTGAGACTGAGAGGCCGACCTTTCAGGTCACAGAATCCAGGCTCTTGTCTCAGCCACCTGGCCTGTCAGCCACAGCAGGCTGGTCACAGAGGTGACCTTCCCTTAAGGACAGAGTCCCTTGTATTTATGCACATACTCAAGATCCCAAGTGCTGGATGTAAAAATGTAAGTCACACATCTACTTTCTTTGCACCCCAAGGAAATGGCCCCCCCGGGCCCCCACCTTTCTAAAGACCTCATTCAATGGGAGTTACCACAGGGAAGACAGGAACAAAAAGAAGGGGTACTCTGACCATAGGCCATCATATACCACAGAATGGTCTCGTTCCTCCCACCAAGGGAGTGTCTAGTGGATCCAGCACACCTTCCTCAACACAGCTCAGTGATACATACTTGCCCAGCATGCACAAGGC
Organism: Marmota marmota marmota; assembly: GCF_001458135.2. Taxonomy (NCBI): domain Eukaryota; kingdom Metazoa; phylum Chordata; class Mammalia; order Rodentia; family Sciuridae; genus Marmota; species Marmota marmota. The sequence goes on from NW_026000327.1 coordinate 784,939, forward strand.
TCTTGGTTCCATCCTCAATTCCCCCTACCCCCCAAATCAAAGATTTTTAGCTGCCCCTCTATTCAACACACTCATGTACACCACCAGCTATCATGAGCTTGTGCTATCCAAACAGCAGCAGATTAGTTTAAAAGTACTCTTCTTTCCCTTGGTGCAGAATTGTTTCATGGTCTGCCAAAGCCCAGGTATGCCCATGGAACATACTGCATGCATGAGCACCATCTGCTGCATGTCATCATAGAGGAGAAAAAAGTGATATCTGTGTACTGAGGTGATCTGTGCAGCAACTCTGAGAGTTGGCTGTGTTTAATTGCAACAATTAACAATGTGCATATGTTTAGTAAAATCCAAACTGCATTTATCAGCATCTCACAGGAACCTCCTAGCCCACTGGTCTCCAGGCTGTGAGATCAATGATTAGTGAGGTCCATGAAGGGCACTATGGGAATACTGTGCATAATCAGGGAGGGAGGATCAGGAGCTACTCTCCTGAGTGGTGCAATATGAGAGAAGCCTTCCACAAAATTATGAATGTCTCAGAAAGAAACCTGGCAAAGCCTCAAATAATGTAGGATGTTAAGGGACCAACAAATCCTTCTCCGTATTTCACCATCTGAACGAATCACCTAGGGATCTTGTTACAAGTAATAATTCTGTTTCTGTAGGTCTGACACAGGGTCTGAGATTCTGCACTTCTAAGGGACTGCTGGTCCAAGGATAAAAATCTGCCTGACAAAAGTATAAAGCAACAGGGAGTTCCTATAACCCCAGGGGTTCGGGAAGCTGAGGCAAGAGGATCCAAAGTTCAAAGCCAGCCTTAGCAATCTAGTGAGGCCCTAAGCAACTTAGCAAGACCCTGTTTCAAAATAAAAAATATGGGCTGGGGTTGTGGCTCAGCGGCAGAGCGCTCACCTCGCACGTGGGAGACCCTGGGTTTGATCCTCAGCACCACATAAAAATAAATGAATAAAGTAAGGGTATTGTGTCCAATTGCAACTAAAAAATAAATATTAAAAAAAAAAAAAAAAGAACTGGGAATGTGATTCAGTGGTTGAGCACCCCTCAGTTCAATGTCCAGTACCAGAAAAAAAAAAAAAAAAAAAAGAAAAAA